>NC_135860.1:5628362-5977737 GCF_031162955.1 Sander vitreus
GTTCCAGGTTTACTTTTATTCATAAAACCCTGATTACGAAAATGTGTTGTTGGTGCTGTCAGGTGGAAGAAGGAAGTCATCCTTGGCACCTTACTTCTATGTACTGTGCTGGATGTCGTGAAGGACAGCAAGCAATGATTGGTGGGGGTCCAACTTCTGGTCAGCAATTTCTCTTTGACCTCCTAATCTGGAACAATGACCATTTCGAAAGACAAATACATCATGTAGTCTGATCTCAGCACAAGTTCCTGAGTAAAAAAAAAAAGGTCACTGCTGGTCAGAGCTGCTGCCCTAATACTGAAATCTAAGCACTAAAATGCAATGATGCGTTTCCCTCGATTTTATGAAGCTGAGACCAAAATATCTTTTGATGTAAGTTTAACAAAGCCACTTTTAATATGATTTTAAACTGTGCCATAACACCATATTGTGGATTTGGTGTTTGTTTGTACTGACGGTAAACTCAGCTTGTAGCTTACTTGCTTCTTTTCCTTTATTCTGGAGAAAGTGGATATGATGTGAGGTTTTCACTCCGTTTGCCCATTCATACAATCTATATTATTAAAATGCCGCTCCGTTCTTTAGCCCGACTTTCACCTCCATTACCCAGCAGTCCTCTCCCTTTCTCGACTGCTCGGCAGCAGGGTGTTTACTGAGGCAATAGCATTTAAGTGCTTTACTCAAGGACAGCTGCATCGTCCTCTTGAGAGAAACACATTAATGCAACAATGATCTGACTGCCAAAATAACCAGCCTGCTGTCTGCTACGTACCTCCGCTAATGCACTGTGTCTGCTCCTTACTGCACGCCGATTAAAACCTTAATGGTGTTTTTGTTGCAGGTCCAAACCTTTATCTGGCGGTGCCTTTCTTCTCAGTTTCTTTAGTTTTTATTTTTATTTCTGTGACATTATATACCCTATAAATATCCCTTTTGATGAAAAAAAGTACCGGGCGTTTATCATTACTGTAACTTATTTTAGACTTCATGGCGCCGTTTGAGAGAGCAGGTTTCCCTTTTTAAACAAACGCTGGCAGGCGGCTGATCTTTTTCTTTCTTAAAGTGACAGAGAATTTTTTTAGAATGATGGATCAATGGAAAAACAAAACATAGCTTAATACTAACAACTCCTGAATATTGCAACATAAAAATCAACGCAAAGTAACAGAAAAACCACTAAATATACAGGTCTGCAGTGTGTAAACCAAATTAAACCGTTTAAGAAATATTAATAAGAAAAAATATAAATAATAATAAATAATAAACGTATAATTTGCTTTGTAAATTTGGAGGGTTTAAAATGACTGAAAGAGTTTACATTTTACTAGGGCTGTCAATCGATTACAAAATGTAATCTAATTAATTACATACTCTGTGATTAATTAATCGAAATGAATTGCATACATAATTAACGGTGCCTGAACTGATACTTTTTAATAAAGTAAAAAAGAAAAGAAAAAAAAAGGGTACTAAACAACAGTTGGTGACATTAAAGAACGGCTTGTTTATTGCTAAGGCCATATGGTCAAAATTAAATGATTTAATAATAATGTATAACAATAACAATAACTTATTTCACTAGTAAATTGCTGTTGAACGACAAAAACAACCACCAGATGGAAAAAAGGACATTTACAATAACTTCAAATGCACCACGAGGCTTTAGTTTACCAGTTTCATTGAACGCACCCGCTGTGTTGTTTCTCCGACGGCAGCTGCAGATTGTTACATCCCGGTGTTGAATCCTCTACAGTAAAACACAGTCAAACTTTACACCGTTTAGCGTTAGCTGTCAGCATTTTAACCGTGTTTAATCCAACTACTAGCTAGCGGTAGGCTAACGTTAGCTGCTGTCGAGTATAGTGTTAACTAGCGTCACGTGCAGCGGTGTTTGTGTTTGTATCAGAGAGAAGCGCAGACATATCAGTAGCACCAGATTTCGGTAGCCAGGGTTGGCAGGAAGAAGATTTTTACAAGTAAATGTTCCAATTAATAATCCAGGCAGCACATTCTCGTCTCCCTCCTTCATTTTACAGTCCAATGGTGGCTAGAACGGCTGCGGGTCAAGCGTCAATATGGAATGGATTAATCTGCGTTATTTTTTTTTTAACACAGATTAAACTCAGATTAATTAATCGAAATTAACGCGTTATTTTGACAGCCCTACATTTTACACATATTACACATGCTGGGGGTTTTGAAGACTTTTGAAGACTCAAAGATTTGACTTTTTCTAAGAAGAAACCTCAATAAATTAAAATGAATCAGCATTTTCCACCAGCATTATATACATAGCACCAGACTGTAATGTATGAAAATAATGTTTCAGAAAATATAACTGTTCAACAGTTCAATAAATAAAATGTGGATTTTTGTGGTTTTCTTAAATACTCATCAAATTGTGAAAATTGGTTGGAGGCTAGTCCAACCTTTCTGTGGGCAGCATCTTCTTGCAGAAAAAAACTGATTTGCTCATTTGGGTATTTTTCAGTTGAAATCATAGACTGTTAATATTAATTATTAATTAATATTAATAATATACAGTCTGTGGTTGAAATCCGAAAACAGTAACCACAACATCCCATGAAAATAAATCCAACATTGATATATATGGACAGAACACATGAGGTGTGAGTGAGTGAGTGAGAGAGAGGCTTTATTTTAAGGCAGTGGTTCTCAGCCTCACACTACTGCTGTTTTATCTTCCCTGCCAGGTGGTTAATGAAAATTAATTGCACTCACTTTGCATCCTGAGAGTAAAATAGCTTCTGATTAAACAGCTGAAATGAAATCCGGCAAAGCTCTGGGCAGTGATGACCCGGCTGAAAAAATGTCTGCTTTAAGGGGGATGGCATCGTGGCTTGGTGGCTATATTGCCAATATAAAGACTTCCAGTATGAGGTTCATCTTCCTTCTCGCTCAGCCAGACAGCCGGTATAATTAGATATTGATAGAAGGGCAGTAATTAATGATGAGTCTGCCAGCAACATTATCTGCCCCGCAATTTCATTTACACGTCCTGTACTGATTGGGCGGGTGGGTCACTGAGACACAGTCAATCGTTTGTCAAGTCCTCTGACCTGAATCTGTTGTAATGGGACAGCTCGAGCAGTGATAAAAACCAATTAAAATCCCTGGTCAATAGTTTCAAGATGGTGGAAGGCTCTTTACACGATGGATTATCCTTAATAATCATCAGGGTCGATTTTTACCAATTTTTTTACTTGAATTTGAAGGTGTCATAAATGTTTATGCTTCCTGCTGCAAGAAGACTCTGCTTTCACTGTATTCTACAGTGAACAAAGTCCTCTGGCAACATCCATCGCTCAAAAAATGGGGACACAATGGCCCTCATTTATGAAACGTGCGTACGACCAAAAACAGACGTGGGACGGCTGACGCCGATTCCTACGCAAAGCAAGGGATTTATCAATTTGAACATGAGTGTAGGCTGCGATAAAATCTCACATGTGGTCTGAACTCGTGTACGCAAGTTTTCGAGTCAGTGTGGACTTGCGGTGCAGCCATAGACTGTTATACAGTCCATGGGTGCAGCATATAAAAAGTTTAACAGGAGAAGGAGAAGTCATCAGTTGATCACTTATCAGCAATGGCAGATCTGGCTCTTTTAAAAGACCTCTATTCGCTGGTACAACATACGTACGCACATGGGCCACGGTGACGCTCTCCATCGGCTTGATTAAGGGCAGATGGCTCATGGTCTTGCATCAGCGATATCACCCATATACGGCAGAAAAAGTCAGCAACATTGTTTTAGCCTGTGGGGGGGAGGGGGGCGGAGGACACGCGCTCTCTCTCACAGCTGTTGCCTGGCTCTAACTCATGAAAAAAACACGAGTAAAATAAAAGACACTGCATAAACTCCGCTACTGTGTGTTTATTTAAATATAGGTAAACCATTTAAGGCTAAGATATTGCAATATAAACCTGTATATTACTATTAGGACTATAGCATACATATGTCAAGGATGTATGAATTAAATAAACTTCAGCTGGAGTCCGATTTACTATGGCAACACTGTTAACTGCATCTGTGATCTCTTTCCATTCCACATTCTTTCTACAGCCTTTAATACCAGTTTTCAGGCTGCCAAATACACACGTTAGTGCAAATGAACCTGAGATATCAGGGTTTCAATCTCCACCTCTGAAAAGTGCCGCTTCTTAGCCAGATTACGTCATCGCCATGTCATAAATTGTAGGGGCGAGGCCTCAAAACTGAAAATATATTGGGGCGTGATATTTAAATTACGATCGTTTCCAGCCGCTGCATTTATCAATGTACGACCATTCTTACAAACGTTTCATGAATCACACGTGAAGCCTGTTGTAAGAGGATTTCTGCGCTCATATCTGCGCTGGTTTCTACGTTAGGTTGATAAATGAGGGCCAATGTAACTAAGCTGCTGACTATGCATATAGTAGACCACTAAATTAAACTACAAGTAAAAAAAACATGTGATACGTTTTCATGTTATGAACGTTTGATTTTCAAGTGCAAGACATCACATTTTTACAACAATTTTACGTGTGTGATAAACTCACATAAAAGCACTTAAATTAATTTGCTACTCTAGTTTGTTTGTTTTTCAGAGACTTTTACAAGTATAACAACCAGAGCCCTCTGTAAAAACACAATTATAGAAATGTTTGTGTGTTTTAAGGATGATGTCAGGACTAATTATCTCTTTATCTTCTTCTCCAGCCTCGTCTTCTTCTCCTTCCTCTTCACCAGTGGTAGACTGAATATACTCAAATACTAAAGTATAATTTTGAGTTGTTGCACCTTAGTATTTTCATTTTATGACACTTTGTTCCTCCATTACATTGCATTTCAAAGTGACATATTGTCCATGTTTTTACTCAACTACAGCTTTAGTTATTAGTTACTCCCAGATTAAGAATTTTCATACAAAACAGGATCATTTTATAAAACATGATTTTATTAAACACAATGAGCTGTCAGGAAGGAGGAGCAGAACTCAGGCGCAGTCTGGAGTAGGTGGTAAATAATCTTATTTTATTGAAGCTGTGAGTGTGGGTTGGCAGTGGGGGTGCTGGGTCCGAAGACAGCTGGACTGGCAGAGGGGGTGCTGGGCTGTGTTCCTCAGTGGGGGTGCAGACTTGATGTTCCAGTGTGTGGCGTGGCTATTGGCAGCAGAGGATTCCGAAGGTGGGTTATTTCTGAAAACAGAGATCTTCCAGTTAGTAACGTCAGAGAGCGGAGCAGACAGGTAAGTATAAAAACAAGAAACTAGACTAGATACAAATCTCGAAGGCTGGTGAAAAAGCATACTCAGTGATAAGCAACAATCCGACAGGGAGAGGAAAGTCCGACTGGCATTTGAAGGCAGATGATGGAGCAGGATGACTGCTGCTGATTGGAGTTGGTACCAGGTGTGGGGAGAATCAACAGGGGGGGCGTGTCCTCACTCTGTGGAAAATGTAGGCGGGAACAGAAACACAGACAGACAGACAGACAGACAGACAAAAAAAAAAGAAAACACACCAAACACATGGCAGGCATAACAAAATGAAGAAATAAACCAAAACACATTCACACACACACACACACACACCAGCCTGTCACCGTGCAGAAGTCACGGCAGGCGGGGTGCGTGACATGAGCTACCTCTCGACTAGCTACAACAATACAATGCTGCTTACTCACCATCTGCAATAATAATTCACTTTCATAATGTATCATATATTGTCAATTTTTTTATAATGAGTACTTTTACTTCTAATGGAGTATTTTCTACACTGTGGTATTGCTACTTTAACTTAAAAGATAAGTATAAAAAGTTCCTTATGATAAAACAAAACTTCTAAACACAAGATGAATACAACCTACATCTGAATCAATGCAATGAAATACAAAATGGGTTTGGCTGTTTACCTGTTATCATCATCATCATGAAGCATGAACCAAAAAAAGGAACATTTAGCAGCAGGTGGGCTGGAACAGAGGCTCCTGTAGCGCCTCCTGGAGGGCACTCACCTTAGCAGATGCTGAAAAACTGGTCCACACCTTTGTCTCCTCCAGACTGGATTACTGTAAGGCACTTCTCATTGGGATCCCTAACAAAAGCCTGCAGAGACTGCAGTATGTTCAGAATAGTGCTGCAAGGATCTAGCCTTGTCCTACCAGACTCTCAAGTGTTAACTTCCTTGAAGGCGGGTACTCTGTTGAAGTTTAAAACTATTGGATCAGCCCTGCTACGTACTGTCTGGGACCAGGCTAACAAGAGGGGAGACGACAACAACTATTGGCTTAGCATCGCTAGTGTTAGCCTTAGCTAACTCCTTCACCACTAACAGAGCGAGCTGGAACTCAGCAAAGACTGTTCTTGCTTGGGCTTTAACTTCTGGATATTCGGCAGCGTTGCCACAACAGACCGCATCTTTCATCTGCCGCCTTGGAGTAGAAGGCTTCTTGTCTTCACAGGATGAAGAGGAAGGGCTCTCATCTCTCCATGCTTGCTGCCGCCTTGGATTAGAAGGCTGCTTGTCTTCAGAGGATGAAGAGGAAGGGCTCTCACCCCTTCTTATTTGCTGCCTGGTAGTAGAGGGCTTGTTTTCTGCACAAAACAAAGGGCTCTCACCCTTTTGCCTGCGCTCCTTCATGATGGTAGAAGGGTTAGTGCCCACGATGAACAAAGAGCTCACATCCCTTCGTTCTTGCTGCCTGGTGGTAGAGGGCTGGTTTTCTGCACAAGACAAAGGGCCCTCACCCCTTTGCCTGTGCTCCTTCATGATGGTAGAAAGGTTGGTGCCTCCACTAGACGAAGGTCTCTCACCCCTTCGTCCATGCTCCCTCAAGATGGTGGGAGGGTTGAGGTCTTCAGGCGACGAAGGTCTCTCACTCCTTCGTTTGGACTCCTTCGAAGAAGAGTACATATCTCCTGAAGACCGAGGTCTTGCAAAGAATTTTAGTCAAAAAATGGATCTAAACATTTTCTCGATGATTTCTCGTTTGTATACTGGCGTTGTGAAACTGCAAGTACAAACACACAAACATACACAGCAATTACTTCACTGATCACATTATTGTTTCAAGCAGCACACTAAGCAGGTTATTTCACTTAACTAAACCTTCTAACTGAACTTAAATAAACTGAGAAATATGTATCTGGTCACACATCGTTATTGCACTGTGCTTGATAAAAAAGAAATGCAAAAGGTCTGCCACAAATGTCACTTAGAATAATAATAATAATAATAAGAATAATAATAATAATTATACTTATATTATTATATTATATAGACTTCAGACTATAGTAATCAATCAAGTATTAATGTATGTCAGACACATATACAGTACATATATCCATTGACATACTATAGCTGCAACTAGTAGGCTACAACAGTGACGGACTCGGATCAAGAAACGGCCCTGGCATTTGCAACACACAGGCCCTATTTTCAAACCACACCCACCCATAGAAATAAAAATGGATAGAAAGGCCATTTCTAATCAAATCAACGTAGCAGAAAGATGTACCATTGCCATGGTAAAGTATAAACTTCAACAAACCATGGAGTAGTAACGTTACGAGGCAGCCACTCCATGCCATTTTATTTCTATGCACCAACGTCACACAAATGTCATAAAACATACAAAAAAAAACCCCATAAAAAGCAAAAATGTGCCGACAACAGTTTAACATCTTAAAGCATCTGCAGACCACTAGGTGGCGGTGCTACGACATGATCCGCTCCACTAAAGGCACATCCACCACAAATACACCGGCTCGACGTTAAAGCACAGTAGCTAGCTAGCTAGCTACATCACACAACAGCTCCACCAAAACACGGAAAGAGCAATGCACGGCCACAGTTCAAATTACAACAGTTTCACCAAAATATGCAGCTGCTAACGTTAATATTAGCTAGCTGAAGCAACACACTCTTTTTGTGTGGAAAATAAATCACTTAATTTAGCATATTTTTCACCAGAAGCCAACCGTGCTATCTTTGTTTTCTCTCTCTTTTTCTCGGCTCCGACCTTTGGTCGTTTCGTGCTGCAATTCTTTTTCTTTTGTCTTGGTGGTGGTCAGTGATAATGGATTCGGCGCTAAAAAAAACATTTTGAAACTATCATAGACTTCTATTGTAGTTGCTCGCTCTCGCCGTTCATGGGTACATGGTACTGTAAACATTTACATGGCAACAGCGACTTGGACCAAACAATGATGTCGTTGTAACACTTAGGATTGTGAGTAGTGTCGTTTTTCTCCATATGATCGCGAATAAAAATAACTTTTTTAAAAATAACAAGACAAATTATTGTTATTTGATTATTATTATATATATTTTTTATCAGTAGCGGCCCATAGTGGCCCATAGAGGATGGCCAGTCCGTCACTGGTCTACAGTGAGAATGATAATATTAGACAATATTTCTACTATTAGTAAGAATAATAAAAATAATAAAAACACTACAATGAAAGCAGTGTTTTCTATGACTAGCTCAAAAGACACCTTCACTGTAACACAACAAGACATTTTTGTTTTAGATCAACAACTCACAGATAAATTTAAAACAGGATGTATTTAGTCATACGTTTGAGAAATAATCTTTAATTCACATGTGATCTGTGATAGAAGCTGCAGAATGTCACAAGTGCAGGGACTGCAAACCTCTTAGTCAATTTAAAGTGTCCTCGAGTGCAAGGAAACACTACACATGTGGTCAATTTTGTGCACATGCAATTTAGGCAACACGTAATACAACATTTAATAATTAAAATTGTGTTGTGCAAGAGACAAAGTGCATTTGCATCTCCTGATCACAGACAGCACATCTGATAGCTGGAATATAACTGATAAAAAAAAGATATTTATTTGACAGAAACATGTGAGGACAGTATTTCTAGTAAGTTTGAATGAAATAATTATTTATAACACTCGCTGCTTATATTTTTACTAAGCCTGAAATAATTAATTCTTCATTACACTCTCTGTTTATACTGCCCGGTTGATTTTTTTGATCGTTTCGGAAAGCTAATGGTATCAACTAGCTAAAGCTAGCTATAAGTTAACTAAAAGTCCCGTTGACAGGTAACGTTAACGTTAAAGTTACCGCTGATCATTCATTAAAATATTCTCAGCTGAGTCATTTAAAAAATACATTCAATTTTATTTGTTATATATCCACTGAATAGTGTTAATAGCGTACGCCGGTTACCTTAATGTTACTGCTAACGTTACATAGCTAAATGTCCGTGTCTCGGTCAAATCTCCGTCCTCTGCCTACGTTAACGTTACTTGGAGGCCTTTTAAATTAGCTAGGCTATTGTATTTGTTAAACACTAACGTCACGGCAATATTTTTATCGAATAATGTTACAGTAGACTGGGGCGACCCTCCTCAGATACCTTCAGATTTCATTCATCATTCATTACCGTTACAGTAATGTTAACGTTACTAACTTGTCATGACAGACAAAGCATAGTCTGCATAGTTTTCATTAATGCCATAATCACCGGTGGAAAAATCATGTTGTAGAATAAAGTTGTTGTTGCTGTCACAACACTATTTACTAAACTTGGATAGTGGCCCAGGACGTCTTCCCCTCCCCCTCTCCAAATAAATGCTGCCTTCAGATGGCTGTAAAGACAGTCAGAGTGAAAGAATCCCTCTTTATAGTACCGTCATGATAGACAAAGCTTTAGTCAGCCTAGTTGTCGTTAAATTCCATAACTACTGGTTGAAAAATCATGTTGTAGAATAAAGTTCCTTCAGAGGATTAACCGACTAACGTTACGTCACATGACCACCTGTCTTGAAGGGGAAGGGTCGGCCGGTAACAATCATGGAAAAGGAGAACGGTGAAAGTTTACTTTTTTATCAAGCAGCAAAGAAATAATTTGAAATAATAATAATACCCTGTAATCAGGGTTCCTGCTCTGACACTTCCTCCTCGCTGTGTGATAAAAGGGTATCAATGACCTTTTGTACACTAACATGCATTGTCATATTAGAAACTGAATACATAATATAAAATAATGTTAAAATAAAACTAATAATGTTTAACCTACTTGTCACATAAGTAGCACTTTTTAATGTAAGCCAATCAGATTTGTCAATCAGATTTGTCAATATGAAGTTATTGAAGCACATGTATGACATGTGCCTGCTGATCCCAAGGTGAAATAAAACTGAAGATATATCTTAAAATATTACTTAAGAACTACTTTTTCTTTTGAAATCAAACTGAGTTTCAGCATGCGAGCAAACAGGCCACATGCTCTATCATTACAGTCGCTGCACAGTGTGGTTCATACGTGTTTACAGGGAGGGAACAATGTGAAATCTCTCATTTCTGCAATGTTCACACACTATAAATCAGTGAGCACAACATCAATTTATTACATAAATATATATATAATAGACAATACAATTTCAAATCACGCCACGATTATACCAACAACAAAGAGAAGACTCAGGTATTTGTATCCTAGATCACACAGGGGCAAATAGCTCAGTCAAAGCATTTACAACCTGATGTACCCTTCTGCAACACCTTCAACCTACTTTTGAAAACATTTAAAGAGACCAGCTCCACTAGACCAAGATCAGTGTGCAGCAGCAAATTCAAGTCCCAGGAGCAGCATACATAGAAGCCTTTCTTTTACATTTCAAGACGGACATTGAGGACAGAGAGATAGAGTAAGTCTTGCGAATATGTCACAGAGTGGAGACAGGAGCCTCCAGCATTTTTCAGATGAATAAATGTACATAGATATGAAGGAAGCAAGAATTGCCTTATAAATAAGGCAAGGCCAGTGATTAAGTTTCCTGATTGACAAAGCCGGCCGACCAGCACCAGCACACAGGGAGCAATGGTGAGTTAGGGCCTGATATTTGAAATAAACCTTAGTGCTCCATGGTATCTAAGGAGTGAAGCCATTAATAAGGTAAGGCAAGGCAAATTTATTTATAGAGCACTTTCTCATACACAGAGGTCATTCAAAGTGCTTTACAGGCAGAAAAAACAAATATACAATTGAGATACATGAGAAGACAAACATATTGTAAAGGCATAACAGTTTAGAAACAAATAAAGTAATTAAAATACCATCAAGCAAGCTAATTGAAAGCTCTGGAGAAGAGAACAGTCTTTAACTTAGATTTTAAAATGGTTACAGTTGGTGCATGCCTTAGATCCAGCGGAAGCTGGTTCCAGCAGTGGGCAACATAATGGCAGAAGGCCATTTCACTACTCCTGGAAAGAACTCTGGGCACCACCAACTGACCAGTACCTGCTGATCTGAGAGACCTACTAGGCTTGTAGTCAATAAACATGTCGGCAATATATTTTGGGCCTAGACCATTGAAAGACTTGAAGGCAATAAGTAAAGTCTTGAAATCGATTCTAAATTTAACCGGAAGCCAGTGCAGTGATTTGAGAATTTGGATAATGTGCTCTCTCCTCTTGGTGTTTGTGAGTATTCTTGCAGCAGCATTTTGGATGAGTTGCAGCTGTTTTATGGTGTTATTAGGAGCATTAGTAAGAAGCGCATTGCAGTAGTCTACCCTACAAGTAATAAAAGCGTGAATGATCTTTTCTAGATCATGTTTTGATACAAAGTTTCTGATTCTCTCTATGTTTTTAAGATGCCAGAAAGATAACTTAGTTACCGCTTTAATGTGATGACCAAAATTTCGGTCTTCATCAATTATTACGCCAAGATTCTTGACTTTGGTACTCGTTTTTAGTCCTCTAGAGTCAAGGTAAGTACTAAGTGACAGTCTTCCTTTTTTGTTGCCAAACAAAATTATTTCAGTCTTATCTTCATTTAGTTGGAGGAAATTTTGTTGCATCCACTGTTTTATTTTCTCCAAACAAAGACATAGAGAGTCTATAGGAGCATAGTCATTTGATGAGAGTGCAAGATAAATCTAATAAGATGCATACATATGTTAAAACATCACCATAGTCAATCACAGACAAAAAGTAGCAGCAACAAGCTTAGAAAGAAAAGCATGACTATTTCTGCAATAAAAAACAAGCCTCACACATTACAAGGCATGTTGGAAGTTTACCTTTTTTCTGGATTAATAACAAAGCAAAAAAGCTGGTCACTTTGTCAAATGCCATTTATGAAATAAAAGTGAAAACAGATATAAATTGGTTATAAACACCGAGACATTAGACTTTCATTTGACCCAAAATGTTCTCACTTTAATTGGGGCAGTATAGATTAAACATCTGAAATAGTCCAGTCATTTTATGAAAAAAGGTAGAACCAATTGCAACAGAAGCAAACTCAACTGATTTTGTATCCTCAATATGTCCTGAGTAAGGAAAAAAAAAGGCCCGAAGAATCCTATTAGGGTAAAGTTTCGAAAAAGACCCAAATATAGCCTATTCATACGCCTACTCATTCTTTTTCTCACGTCAATAGGGTAAAAACTTTAACCTTTAGATATCACCGTGAAAATTACTGAGTTGATTACCTACATCAAGACAAGCAAAAAATGTATTACAAGTTTTTTGAAATTGTTTGTTGCCATGGGCAAACGGTGCATAATCTAATTACGTCCAAGTTACGTTACAAAAACTGTGAATTCAACCAAAAGGGTTTTGCAAAGTTTTTCCTTTCCAAATATAGAAACAAAGACTTATAGTGACGACTATATTTTAAAATAAAAGTACTTTTTCCACGCCAGAATGGGTGGCAAACAGAGTAAGACACACATCTCAGGGGGATCAATAGTGGAAATGATGATTTTCTTTTTTTTCTTTTTTCTTTTCTGACCAAAAAGTCAACGAAATGTTTGTGCAGACGAGGACAGGAATTGACGTGTTTTTGTTATTGTGTAGTATTTTACTTTTATGGTTCCAGATTTCACTGTGTGGGTTTTACTAAGAAACCAGCCTTTTACGAATACTAAAGGGGTTCAAGGTTGAAATTAAATAAGATCACTAATTACAACAAAGTGTGAATTTCAAATCAATAGGGTTTCGGGTTGAGATGAGATCACCAATTACAACACGGTGTGAATTTCAACTGGTTGACATGAGATCACTAATCAAAATCTAATTACAAAAAGTGTGAATTCAACCAAAAGGGTTTTGCGAAGTTTTTCTCTTCCAAATACAGAAACAAAGACTTATAATGACGACTATATTGTAAAATAAAAGTACTTTTTTCACACCAGAATGGGCGGCAAACAGAGTAAGACACACATCCCAGGGGGACCAATAGTGAAAAGTAAAAGGAGAGTAAAAGTAATCTCGTATTTTATCTGCTTTTAAATGTTTAACTGTTTTTAACTGCTCTTCAATGTTTAATTTCTTATACTGCACTGTAACTTTTGTTCTCGTATTTCATCTGTTTAAAAAATTTTTTTTTATCGTTTTTATGTAAAGCACGCTGAATTGCTCTGTTGCTGAAATGTACTTTACAAATAATGCTGCCTTGCCTTGCCTTCGTATGTGCTAATTTCCATAAATACCACAACAGATCTAAACATTGGGTATAGCCAGGTGAAAATGTCTTGTTGAATCTTGTTGACATATAACAGTAAAATACTAAATGTTAAGGTCTAAATGGACGCCATTTTGGCTTAAAATTGACTGGACGAAAAAGCAATGTTGGTGGGCTTAATAAGCACGTTTACCCTGTATAATTTTAGCATGCTTGACAAGCACCAGTCAGAGGTCGCAAACCCACATCGGAAGGAAGAGGTGGGGAACCGGTGGGTGAAAGACCTCCTCGCTGAATACGCTGAGAGCTTAATTCCCACAAATCTCCTGTCACCTCAAAGCCAACATCAACAGGTGCATCTACGGCCAAAGAGGGTTCGAGGATCGCACCTTCCAGGAGATGTGGGAGCTCTACAGTCAGTACAATAAACAAAAAGACAGGCCAGGCGCCTACACTGAGGAGCAGAGGGAGGTAATACAAAAGGCCTCCAATTCTGTGAGGAGATGGCTCAACACACCAGTCACCCACATCACCAGCGTGCAGATGAAGAGGTCCAGAAATACATCAGGGACAAAGAACAAGTAAATGTTGATTTGACTATTTATTTGTCATGAAAGAGGAAGAGCGGGATAGCTAATGACTACAATTTGTTAATGTTTTATGATATTTTAAGCAATTGGATAAATGTGTATGTTTGCTTTTGGTATTTAAAAACTAGTAAATCATAAAAATTTAGATAGTTACATTACATTTGTGGTCCAGCAACCGCAGGCAAGCCCCTCCAAGAAGGATCGTTCCTTATGGCCAGGTGATGAGACTGAACTGTTAGCTGTAAGCCAGGCTGTGGACGGTAAATGAGATCAAACTCAAAGTATCTTTATTAGTCTCCCCAAAGAAAATTTGTTTTGGACACTGGGAGAAATTGCTGCAAGAGTTACAACAAACACACAACAAGCACAGGGTTACCATAATTAAAAGACAAATGTACAGTAAACATTTGGGCTACTCAAAGAGCTATGCCATTACCATTTTCTATACTTGTGCAAAAAGGCCATCCTTCCTACATTCTTCTGTTCTCCCATACATGGCTTACAAACACTCATTCCTACTTCCATAAGCATCCATACATTCAGTCATGAATAAACATTCATTTATCCATTCATAAATATCCATACATTCAGTTACAGTATACATATGCCTTCAATCCTCCATTCATATCCATACATACATTCAGTCACAGATATACATTAATGAATTCATAGTCATACATTCATCGCTGCTCATTAATGATCTTGACTGAGAGAGGAACAAATGAGTGCTTATACCTGTTATATTTGCACAGAGGAACCCTGTACCTCTTTCCTAAATTCAATAGCTCAAACTCTGAAGACAACACGTGAGAGTTATCAGATAGAATGGTCTTAGCCTGCCTGATTGTTGCCTGATCAAAAAGCTCCTGCAGGTTGAGAGGTGCAGGTGTTCCCATAATTTTGCCTGCCGTTTTAACCAGATTGAAAATCTGAGTTTTGGATTTGACTGTCAAACCAGCTGGTAATACCATACCGAAGAACTGACTCTATTGTTGCTCTATAGAAGATTAACATGATATTTTTACGGACCCCAAACACTCTAAGTCTGCGCAGGAAGTGGAGACGCTGATGAGTTCTGGCACAGACATTTGTTACATGTGTGCGCCAGCTCAGGTCATTATCAATATAAACTCCTAGATATTTAAAGGAGGACACCTGGTTATGATTTATTGTTCATTTATCATTTTTGAACATGTGTGTTTAAGTTGTATAATTTACAATTACCCAGAACCCAAACTGACACTCTTTTTTGTCAAACCACCCGTTTAAACCTCAAAATCATTCCAAATAGATGAAGATTATTAAAAATAGTCTAATTAAAAGCTGGAAAGCTGGAACCATGACATGTTGACATGGCATTTATGCCTACAAAATGACTTCAGCAACAATCAAAATAGTTGCCAATTCATTTTCTGTGAATCAGTTGCATTGATTAATTGACTAAATGTTATATTATGTAATGCATCATATTTTAGAAGCTAATCTCACATTTTGTGTGCAAAGTTGAGTGGAGCTATGCTTTGAAATTCATTGACATCACCAGACTTTACGCACTAAAAATAATAACTGGCTAAGTTTCCAACAGAATGATGAGGGAGATGTCAATCAAAGTGAAAACACCAGTGTGGCCTTTAAGGTTTCATATACAAATGATATTATATTTTTATGAAATATGATGCATTAATATTGATTAAACTACCAAATATAATAACTCATCAGCATTTGTTCCATCTAGCTACAACATTACAATGCTGCTTATACTCTAATCTTTAATTCTGAGGTGATTCAGCTTCATTGTTACTGTTATTTATATGAGTTAACTGGATGCAACTCAGTACAAATACAGAAGAAGAATCATCATAGTTATCTGTAAAAACACTGAGCATGACCCAAATAATGATGTGACCACAAAAAGTTACGCAAAATGCATAACAACACATCTTTGGATTATCACCTTAATATTTGTTTGTTGATTTTTTTTCTTGCTTTTGTTCCATCATCATCCGCTTCAGATATCTTCTTCAAGATTTTCCAGATGTTTCTTTTGTCCCATATTCACCACTGAGCTCCCAAGGGACCTTATTCATGATATTTAGAGTCCCAAAAGTTGGTTTTAGCACAGAATACAATTCCCAGTTGTTGGTATAGTTACTTCAAAACAGTTGCAGTTGACTTTTACCTTAAAAACAGAATTGTTGTCACGTTTCTTTGAGTAAAACACTGGTTCGTCTCTATATCAGTCAAGGCCAGATTTGGTGGATGGATACAAAACCTGGATGTCTTTAAGGTTTTTTACAAGCTTTAAAAAGCAACTGATGGAGATAATTGCACATCTAAAAGTGCTTTGCTTTTTGGTGGGAAAATGAGAAGTTATTTTATCTGTTTGGATTGTGTTGAACTTTTAGCTCAGGACTGATGATGATGATACTGAAGGCATGAGTCGAGAGAGGGAGGTGGAGATAAAAGGGAAGAATGGATGGAACTGTACATGTGCAGCTTTTGAAGAAAAAAAGAAGATAGAAGAGCAGGTAACTTCATGTTCGTCTGTGTGAGGTGTGTGACAGGAAGGT
Organism: Sander vitreus; assembly: GCF_031162955.1. NCBI lineage: Eukaryota > Metazoa > Chordata > Actinopteri > Perciformes > Percidae > Sander > Sander vitreus. The sequence continues at coordinate 5,644,983 of NC_135860.1, forward strand.
AAATCACAGGCGGTCTGTCCTCTCTGCCTGTGGGGAAGTGTGTGTGTGTGTGTGTGTGTGTGTGTGTGTGTGTGTGTGTGAGTGATGGCTGTGTGTCTCAGCCGAGGTTGCATGTGTGCACCGCTGCGTGTAATGAACGCCACTGTCAGCCCGACTCTTCGCTTCTCCTCCCCCCAATCCCACAGCCTGCCATCCTGCATCCTGTACATGATCACACACACACACACACACACACACACGCACACACACACACACACACACACACACACACACACACAAACAGCTGTACACAGTTTTTGCTCCTAATCACGATCACATTCAGAGACAATCACATCCTGGGCAGTTCCGTTTTCTTCGGTTTGAACCCAGAGCGATTTGAATAATGGCTGGAGGCTGTTCGCATAAAACGCATTATAATGATAATTGGATTTTGAGGACCTATCAGACTATCCAAGGACAGTGTGCTGTAAAACAGTGGTTCCCAACCTGGGGTCCGGGGACCCCTCAGGGGGGCAGCAAAGATCACAGGGGGTGCGCAAGTCTTTATCTGGTTTGAGGTTGAGGTAAAAAAAAAAATATTTGCACATTAAACAAATTATGATAATACACTAGAATATATAATGTATACAAAAGTCTGTATAAAAACGATATATTTTTGTTCTCGCTTAAAATTGTAGGCAGGCTACTTAGTAGGCCAAACCTCCTGGACCTCTTAACCTGGGACCCTTGCTGTCATCAGGTCAGCTGTTAGCTGCTATCATCCTCATTTTTCCTGCCGCCACGGCATCACTATTATATGAACAAAACATGGCGGAGAAACGTAAAAGTGCTGATAACTCCTCTGTATCAAAAAAGAAAGTAAGGCTCTACCTCGAGAGTTACCTCAACTTCGGTTTCGGAGGGGGGGGGCTCAGCTTTTCTTAGACATAAGTAGGGGGGCGCCAAGGAAAAAAGGTTGGGAACCACTGCTGTAAAAGATGAAGAGACAGGAACAGATGTGGGACAGAGTGGAGATGTGGCAGCAAAGCAACTGCCTGAAGAAATATCAGGCTTTGAAATCTGAGATGCTTTTAGGTGTAGAGAGGAGACAGCGTCTGTGATTGGTGGGTTTTATACGAGAAGAAGTCAGCTTGCAGATTCATGCATGAAATCAGTGCTTGACATTGTTTTATTTCTTTTCTTTGAGGCTGACAGCAATTATTGAGGGCGGAATTTCCTCTACGTTTAAGTTTGATTTACTCATTAAAATCACTCTGAACAGAATCTTCGTTGATCTTTTTATTTTTTATTTATAAGTATCAAACCTTCCTCATCATAACCATCATCAGGATCAGAGTAAACGCCTTTGAGTATAACTGCAATTTGTTGCTACTGTCATGTCATACTCCATCGGTTAGGTAGGCCTCATCTTTACCTTCAGTCAGGCTAACCGCTTAGCCGCCCGACTGAAGGTCAAGATGAGGCCTAGTCCTCTGGCTCGACGTCTTCAACTTTGGCAGCCGGCCAGCCCACTCCTCATCACTCGTCAGTCAAAGCAGCTTCAAACAGCGTTGACACTCAGTTGACAGTTCATGTGTTTGACATTCAAAACGCGGACATAACAGTAACACAAACTCCGTGGGGAAATGTCACAACAAGTCAGAAAACACAATCCTCTTCAACAGTCTCTCACTGAGCTGTTCGATCCCAACATGTGTCCTCGAGTCTGCCTCACTTCCGCTTTTGCAGACTCTATGACATGGGTAAGCCACACCCACCCCAGCCCGGCGGCAAATAGAAACTAACCGGTGGATTATGATGTGACATTCTGCTATGAATGACATCTTCCAGTTGTGCAGGAAGTTAAAGGATGGGTTCACAGTTGTTCCTGCTTTAAAACAATTCAATCAGGAGAGACTTCGTTTGCAGATATGCAAAAAAGATTTATTGTACAACTGCATAATAAAATGTACAGAGTCTTTGGAGATTAGACTCCAAAGCGCTTTGCCTGAAACGACAGCTGACAGCACAGGGAGAGAACAGATTTAGAGCAGATTTGTAATGCTGTGATTGGTCCTTGAATTTCATGGCGAAGTCTGATTGGTTTAACTAAAAGTAGCGCCTCTAAACAGCTGATTTGAAAGAGTAGTGATTAGGTTATTGACGTCTTCCTGAAAGAATTTGCGCTGAGCTTCATTACTGACGTGCCCATATGTACATTGAAAGCATTATTGGTCGTTGTAATTGTTCCTCCTGTCCATACTGGCTGTGCTGTAATACATCCTTTAAGGCGTTTTTACTGTAGAGGTCGGGAGACAAATCCACAGCCCTCACTCTGTGCAAATATCAATTGGAATTGCTAAAGCTATAAAAGCTATATCAACTGGGGAACTTCCAACGTTAGTCTTTTTAATACAACATTTTCTATTTCTTTCTCAGCTGCACTAGAGGGCTAGTTACACAAAGAGGAGAGAGTAACTTTGGAAGTTACACAATTGATTTGTCTAACTCCGACTGCTGAGGCCTCACATTATCTTTGGCTGTGCTTTCTAATTAATGTTTGCACAGAAATAGAAGTGTGAAATTTTGTCCCACATCTTTTATTGAAATTGCTTTACGAAGTGATGAGAATGACTCTTCTTCTGCACAGTAGAGGTACAAACAGCTGCACGGATGTTTGAATGTATGCGGCCAGTCACCGAAACCAAACTCCAGGTGAGAAATGCACGAGTAAACAGGAGGAGAATTCATGCAACACACCAGGCAGACGTTCTCCAAAAGAACCATTAGTATTTGAAGAGACCAGTGTGTGTCAAGTGATGACCCGTTGCATGCTTGTCTTAGTCACGCTAAGATCATCTGAATAATTGATTGGATACATCTCATGCCACTTCTAGAGAGACGTGTTGGTGAAATGTCAACACATTTCCACCCAATTAGTTCATTCGGCTGCGCATGGGCTCTTTTAAAGAGTTACAGCGCCGCGAGGGTACGAGCTGGAAAGCAAACCGTGTTCTCTGTGCCAAACAAACGGTCACAGAGGAAAATGACATCAGTGTATATATAAAGTGTAACATACAGTACCAAACTGTAAAACTGAAGTTATTGTGCTGGGCCCCAAGCACCTCTGAACTTCATTATCTAAAGATATAGCTACCCTGGATGGCATTGCCATGGCCTCCAGCACTACTGTCAGAAATCTAGGAGTTATTTTTGATCAGGATATATCCTTTAACGCCCACCTAAAACAAACCTCAAGAACAGCCTTTTTCCATCTTTGTAACATTGCCAAAATTAGGAACATCCTGTCTCAAAACGATGCTGAAAAACTAGTCCATGCATTCGTTACTTCCAGGCTGGACTATTGTAATTCCTTACTATCAGGTTGCTCAAATAAGTTCCTTAAGACTCTCCAGCTGATCCAGAATGCAGCAGCACAAAAACTAAGAAAAGAGATCATATTTCTCCTGTATTAGCTTCTCTGCATTGGCTTCCTGTAAAATCCAGGATTGAATTTAAAATCCTTCTCCTGACCTACAAAGCTCTAAATGGTCAAGCACCATCCCATCTAGAAGAGCTCTTAGTACCTTATTGTCCCACTAGAGCACTGCGCTCCCAGAACTCAGAGCTACTTGTGGTTCCTAGAGTCTCTAAAAGCAGAATGGGAGCCAGAGCCTTCATCTACCAGGCTCGACTCCTGTGGAACCAGCTCCCAATTTCGGTTCGGGGGACAGACACTGTCACCACATTTAAGAATAAACTGAAAACCATCCTCTTTGATAAAGCTTATAGCTAGGGAGTGAGGAGTTGCAGAGTCCGCCTAACCCGGCCCACCTGCTTCTCTTCATAGACGTCAAGTTAGGGAGTGAGGAGTTGCAGCGTCCGCCTAACCCGGGCCACCTGCTTCTCTTCATAGTCGTCAGATTCATCTACCATATAAATAATATTATAATAAAAGTAGAGGGAGGCAGGCCAGTACAGCCCGATCCGTTTGGGGAGAGTTCTAGCCCGACCAGGTTCCTCTCCTTAACCTGCCTCTCTTAGTTATTCTATTATAATTCTAGACTGCAGGGGAAGTTCCTTCCTTCCTTTGACACACTGAGCTGCTCTTTCATCTCTCTTTTCATTTGTTTCCTTTTGTGTCCATTCTTGTCCCAGAAATGCTTGTTACTAACCTAGCTCTGGGGAGTTCACTCCCCGGAGTCCTTATGTTTCTTCTTCGCCTAGAATATTGCCTTGGATTAGGGTGGCACCAAGATCTGGGTCTTGGGTGCAGCTGTCGCTGTGGACCTGCTACACCCTGCTACGCTCTGCGATTCCCTGCAATGTCTGGCTGCGTCCCGCTGCGTCCTGCCAGACACCGCCTACCAAGAGTCTGGGTCTGCCGAGGTTTCTTCCTAAAAGGGAGTTTTTCCTCGCCACTGTCGCAATAGCCACTGCTAATGCTTGCTCTTGAGGGAATTACTAGAATTGTTGGGGCTTTGGAAATTATAGAGTGTGGTCTAGACCTACTCTATCTGTAAAGTGTCTCAAGATAACTCTTGTTATGATTTGATACTTTAAATAAAATTGAATTGAATTAAAACCTACTACCTAAACATTTGGCTGTCATCTTTGTTGTTAAGTCTCTTGTTAACATCCATTGAGATTTTCTCTTAAAGCCATGAACACAACATGAACACGATGCTTTAAAATGAATCACATCGACTTTCTGCAGTTATTTCAGGAACACGCTCGCCTAGCAGGTTCCCAGCGGCTCCAGTGTTAAACCAATAGGTTGTCCATCAAAGCCTTTGTGCCCCTGAAGCATGACAACCTGGCCGTCACCAACATTAACCCATTCAGAGTAACACTGCCCATGCATATGGTTTCTATATGGGTCATTCTCTCGGGGCAGTAACTAGCTGAGGCATTGTACCAGGACTTTTAACGGTCTCTCTCCCTCTCTGACTTGCTGTGACGAAGCCAGGCTGAAACATGGGGCCAAACCACCGGTAATGCTCTGACTATGGGTCAGCTCTAATTGTTCAGGTTGAGCAAATCTGGCATAGTGTTTCTGACTTGGAACAATACAAAGAGAAAATGGTCCAAGATTGGTTTTTATAGTCTGAGGGCAAAAACCTGGCAAAGTGAGCAGAGTGACTGCGGGTTTTTTCTTTTATTTTAAGGTTGGGAATTTTTCTAAAATGCAAAAGAGCTGATATTGTAGAGATGCTAATAATTATCACAGTTACAATTTTTTGTGTAAGGCAGTTTTTTCTGGAGTGTATGGGATGTCAGTGGTGAGTTATTGCATGCCAGTTTTAGCCTGCAGCTTGACTCAACTTTCATGGCTTCCACTTGTTTTCAAACGCTGCTACAGGGGCCAAAGGTCTTCCCTATTCATCAGGAGATGCATGCCATCCAACAAAGTGCTGCATATGGAGGAAAATCTGCAAGCAAGGCAAATCAAGATTGGGGAGGAAGAGGAGGCACTCAAGCTGCAAACATGCTATGTGATCTACAATCAGTAGGGCTGTCAGAAATCTGATGATCAAAACAGATAGCAAGCTGAGTGCTTTCCAACCAGCAGCCTTGGAAACAGTCTGTGGATGGTGAGGGATGGGAGGCATTTTCCTCAGGGGAAAGTACATCTGCCCTGATTAGTTTTTACCTCCATCATTCAAATTTCGGCTTCACTCATGCTTTATGTTCAGATCTCAGCTCTAAGACTCCAAAACAATGTCGAGGTGTATTTTCCTACAAGGGAAAAAAAACAACATCTTGTTTTGACGTTTAATGTCGATCATAAAATCCCAGTAGTGGACTTTCCCAGGAAAAGAATCAAAGCTCAGACTCCTATTTTCTTAATTATTTTTAAATAAACACGCAATTTGCAGCGATTTACTTTCAGATTCTAGGTCAATTTTGGATGAATTTGACAACTGTGGCGCCTTGTTTTATTTACAAAAACACAGACAAAGCTTTTTGTTGGTGGGGGTTGGTGGTGAAGGGGTGGGGGGTGGTGCGCAATCAAGGAAGAATTGCGTCATATGGACCTGACAGTGTTGTTGTCGTTACTTAGATTTACTCATGGGGGTTACTCATGTCGTGAGTTGTATGTTTTTTGTTTTCCATCCATCCATCCATCTTCGTCCGCTTATCCGGTATCGGGTCGCGGGGGTAGCAGCTCCAGCAGGGGACCCCAAACTTCCCTTTCCCGAGCCACATTAACCAGCTCCGACTGGGGGATCCCAAGGCGTTCCCAGGCCAGGTTGGAGATATAATCCCTCCACCTAGTCCTGGGTCTTCCCCAAGGCCTCCTCCCAGCTGGACGTGACTGGAACACCTCCCTAGGGAGGCGCCCAGGGGGCATCCTTACCAGATGTCTGAACCACCTCAACTGGCTCCTTTCGACACAAAGGAGCAGCGGCTCTACTCCGAGCTCCTCACGGATGACTGAGCTTCTCACCCTATCTCTAAGGGAGACGCCAGCTACCCTCCTGAGGAAACCCATTTTGGCCGCTTGTACCCTGGATCTTGTTCTTTCGGTCATGACCCAGCCTTCATGACCATAGGTGAGGGTAGGAACAAAAACTGACCGGCAGATTGAGAGCTTTGCCTTCTGGCTCAGCTCTCTCTTTGTCACAACGGTGCGATAAATTGAATGTAATACCGCACCCGCTGCGCCGATTCTCCGACCAATCTCCCGCTCCATTGTCCCCTCACTCGCGAACAAGACCCCAAGGTACTTGAACTCCTTCACTTGGGGTAAGGACTCATTCCCTACCTGGAGAAGGCACTCCATCGGTTTCCTGCTGAGAACCATGGCCTCCGATTTAGAGGTGCTGATCCTCATCCCAGCCGCTTCACACTCGGCTGCGAACCGATCCAGTGAGTGCTGAAGGTCACAGGCCGATGATGCCATCAGGACCACATCATCTGCAAAAAGCAGCGATGAGATCCCCAGCCCACCGAACTGCAACCCCTCTCCACCCCGACTACGCCTCGATATCCTGTCCATAAATACTACAAACAGGATTGGTGACAAAGCGCAGCCCTGGCGGAGGCCAACTCTCACCTGAAACGAGTCCGACTTACTGCCGAGAACCCGGACACAGCTCTCGCTTTGGTCGTACAGAGATTGGATGGCCCTGAGAAGGGACCCCCCTCACCCCGTACTCCCGCAGCACCTCCCACAGTATCTCCCGGGGGCACCCGGTCATACGCCTTCTCCAGATCCACAAAACACATGTAGACCGGTTGGGCATACTCCCAGGCTCCCTCCAGGATCCTTGCGAGAGTAAAGATCTGGTCCGTTGTTCCACGACCAGGACGGAATCCGCATTGTTCCTCTTCAACCTGAGGTTCGACTATCGACCGAACCCTCCTTTCCAGCACCTTGGAGTAGACTTTACCGGGGAGGCTGAGAAGTGTGATACCCCTGTAATTGGCACACACCCTCTGGTCCCCCCCCCCTTTTTAAAAAGGGGAACCACCACCCCGGTCTGCCACTCCTTAGGCACCGTCCCAGACTTCCACGCAATGTTGAAGAGGCGTGTCAACCAAGACAACCCCTCCACACCCAGAGCTTTAAGCATTTCTGGACGGATCTCATCAATCCCTGGGGCTTTGCCACTGTGGAGTTGTTTAACTACCTCAGCAACTTCCACCAGGGAAATTGACGACAATCCCCCCCCCCATCATCCTCCAGCTCTGCCTCTACCATAGAGGGCGTATTAGTCGGATTTAGGAGTTCCTCAAAGTGCTCCTTCCACCGCCCTATTACCTCCTCAGTTGAGGTCAACAGCGTCCCATCCTTACTGTACACAGCTTGGATGGTTCCCCGCTTCCCCCCCCCCTCCTGAGGTGGCGAACGGTTTTCCAGAAGCACCTTGGTGCCGACCGAAAGTCCTTCTCCATGTCTTCTCCGAACTTCTCCCACACCCGCTGCTTTGCCTCTTTCACGGCAGAGGCTGCAGCCCTTCGGGCCCTTCGGTACCTTGCAACTGCCTCCGGAGTCCTCTGGGATAACATATCCCGGAAAGACTCCTTCTTCAGTCGGACGGCTTCCCTGACCACCGGTGTCCACCACGGTGTTCGTGGGTTACCGCCCCTTGAGGCACCTAAGACCCTAAGACCACAGCTCCTCGCCGCAGCTTCAGCAATGGAAACTTTGAACATTGTCCACTCGGGTTCAATGCCCCCCAGCCTCCACAGGGATGCACGAAAAGCTCCGCCGGAGGTGTGAGTTGAAAGTCTGTCGGACAGGGGCCTCCTCCAGACGTTCCCAATTTACCCGCACTACCCGTTTGGGCTTACCAGGTCTGTCCAGAGTCTTCCCCCCCCCCACCCCCTGACCCAACTCACCACCAGATGGTGATCGGTTGACAGCTCCGCCCCTCTCTTCACCCGAGTGTCCAAAACATACGGCCTCAGATCAGATGAAACGATTATAAAATCGATCATTGACCTTTGGCCTAGGGTGCTCTGGTACCAAGTACACTTATGAGCATCCCTATGTTCGAACATGGTGTTCGTTATAGACAATCCATGACTAGCACAGAAGTCCAACAACAAACAACCACTCTGGTTTAGATCAGGGAGGCCGTTCCTCCCAATCACGCCTCTCCATGTGTCTCCATCATTGCCCACGTGCGCGTTGAAGTCCCCCCCCCCAGCAGAACTATGGAGTCCCCCACTGGAGCCCCATGCAGGACTCCACTCAAGGTCTCCAAGAAGGCCGAATACTCCGAACTCTTGTTTGGTGCATATGCACAAACAACAGTCAGAGTTTCCCCCCCACAACCCGCAGGCGTAGGGAGGCGACCCTCTCGTCCACCGGTTTAAACTCCAACGTAGTGGCGCTCAGCCGGGGGCTTGTGAGTATCCCCACACCTGCCTGGCGCCTCACATCCTGGGCAACTCCGGAGAAGAAAAGAGTCCAACCCCTATCCAGGAGTATGGTTCCAGAACCGAGACTGTGTGTAGAGGTAAGCCCCACCAGATTTAACCGGTAGCGCTCCACCTCCCGCACAAGTTCCGGCTCCTTCCCCCACAGAGAGGTGACATTCTACGTCCCCAGAGCCAGCGTCTGCTGCCCAGGTCTGGTCTGTCGAGGCCCCTGACCTTCACTGCCACCCGTGTGGCAGCGCACCTGACTCCAGCGGTTCCTCCCACAGGTGGTGGGCCCATGGGATGGAGAGATGTATGCCACGTAGCTTTTTCGGGCTGTGCCCAGCCGGGCTTCATGGCAAACCTGGCCACCAGACGCTCGCTGACAAGCCCTCCATCTGGGCCTGGCTCCAGACGGGGGCCCCGGGCTTCCTCCGGGCAGGGTCACTCCATCTCTTCCTCGGTCACTCATAGGGTTTTTTGGTTTTTTGTTTTGTGTTGAAAATAAAAAAATAAAAATGTTAATCATAAAAAAAGAAAGAATTGCTAACTGGACAATCAGTTAAAACAGTTTATTCAAAACACATATTTGTACAATTGACTCCTGCAGACCATGCCTCTATTGTGCAGCAATTTATACTCCGACAGCTTCTTCCATTTTGGACTGTCTAGCACTCTATTCCCTCAAAGGTCGGCTCTGTCGCATCCTGGTGTGACTGTATGACACAAACACGTTCTCCCACTTACCCAGAGTGGTCTTTAGTTTTAATGCGACAAAGTTTAGAAATATCTGCCACTATCCTAACACAATATTAGGTGAGTAGAATCTAATTTGTCATGCTCATAAGTTATATTTGTATAACTCAAAAGTAACATGTCAAAAAGGATAATCCACAGACCTCACTGTGTACACTTTCCACTGGGGCTTTTTTTGTGGCAGAGAATATTTCCACAAACAACACAGGACTTTCACCCAAGAGTCCGGGGTCTGTGTCCCCATTCTTGTCCTGCGTGTCACTGGAACGTATATTTTGTAACCCCACCCACAATCTGTTGCTAAACCTATCTGTCCCATTCTTGTGCCGCATGTCAGTTAAACGTACGACCCGACCCAGAGCGTCAAAAAGTGGCGCCAATAGTTCTGACCAAGCGTGTCTAAATATGACGCCAACAAGCTAGACGCGAGTCCCGAGAGCGTCAAATAGTAACTCCAAGAGACCCAACCCACAGCATCAAAAAGTGGCACCAATAGTTCTGACCAAGCGCGTCTTAATATGACGCTAAAGGACACTTTTTGCGTCAATAACAAACGCCAAAGACACCTGACCAAGCGTCGCTTTTTGACGTGATGGGAGTGAGAATGTGTTGCCACCACGCAGTTGCTAGTAGTTCAAGGAGGACACGGAGGATTAAAAAAACATGATAGACTCTTCAGAAGAGGTACTCACCTTTGTAATGTGCTCGAGCTGCTGCACAGGAAAGTCGCCGGACGGCACCATTTTGTAAACATAGCCATACTGAGCAATACAGAGAGAGTTTTGTGGAGCTGATGGCTGAGGCTTAATTAGGGGTCCAAGCCCGAGTCTGAAAGAACTGGCGGTAGCAAGAGCTACGCCTTTCGCACAGCAGGGCTGTGGAACCCTATTGTTTTTGTAAGGATTAATCATCATCATCATCATACATTATTTTTCTTCTCCGCCTAAAACTCCAACTATAGCCTAAACCCTACATGGTGGGGGGGTTGCCATTTTCAGGAAACTCCGCAAGGACCTCAGGCGCAACAATTGACCCACTTCCACCACTAGGTGGCGCTATAACTCCCACACCTTACACCGGACATTTAAAAACCATGTATCCATGCGTTCCCTGAATCCAACTGAATCACATGATATAGGCCACGCCCATTTCCGCACAAACTTTTATGCGTGAAAAATCGCGATTTATCAAAAACCTACTTTTTCGAACTCCTTCTAGACCGTGCGACCGATCGGCATGAAATTTTGCAGGTAGCATCTCCAGATGCTGACAAACAGTTATTAAAAAGAATTTTGATAGGATAAAAATTGCGTATATTACGCACACACAAATTTGTGTAGCGCACACACAAATTTGTGTAGACTATGAAAACACCAACTTTGCCATATCTCGGCCAAAATAAATGACATCAACGCCAAACTTCAGATTCTTGTTTGCCGTGACGCTCTGAAGGTCCCCCACCCGTTTTACAAAGATTGGTCACTAGGGGGCGCTACAAGTACAAAAAGTTTATATCTGAAGAACCGCTCATCCCATTTTTACAAAATTTGTTGGGTACCATCTAGGGCCACTCCTGAGGCCAACCCTAGAGTGGGGTACTGAGGGGTCAAAGTGGGCGTGGCCTATGGGACCCAAGTCTAGATTCACCACTTACGCTAATGTGAACAAGTTTAAATTCACAGGGTAGATGGAAAATGGGTCATGGACCATACCTACCAAATATTAAACATGTGGAACACTAGGTGGCGCGATAATAGTTTTTTGCCTTTAACTCCCACATTACACATCGCACATTAGAAAACCTTACATCCACGTGTTCCTTGAATCCAGCTGAATCACATGACATAGGCCACGCCCATTTCTGCTTAAAATGTTTTTCACAATATCGCGCAATGCGCAAAACCAACTTTTTCGAACTCGTCCTAGGCCGTGCGACGGATCGTAGTACGTAGCATCTCCAGATGGACATGACCAAAAGTTATTTTGCTATGTTAAAGGAGAATTCCGGCCAATTTTTACATTAATCTTGATTGCTATAGCTACGCGAGTACTTTCGATAGAAAAAAAACCGACCCGAATCAGTGCAGGTAACACGGAGAAGCTGCAGCTACATGTACAAGCGTCCCCTGAGCTAAAACGGCAGTTGTCAGGGGAAGTTTTAGAGTGCCTTTGTGCCTCTTAACAGACACAAAATGCAACTAATATGTCTGTGCCACATGAACAGGGCGCTTACGTGTCAACAAGATGCGTTTTAAACTCAGACATTGTTTAAATTCACTTACCCTGGTCCCTGTCTCGATCCTGCCGGTAGCTAGCTTGCCCTGCTAGTTGATAGCCGTTAGCCGTTAGCTGCTAGCTGCTAGCTGCCCTCCGGTGAGTGTATTCAGACTGGCTTCTGTATGTGGCTTCTTCCCACAGGCATTAAAAACTGCAGTAATCAAGCCACTCTTAAAAAAGAATAACCTAGATAGGTCACTAATGGACAACTACAGACCTATATCAAACCTCCCATTTTTAAGTAAAGTTATTGAAAAAGCGGTTTTTCAACGAATAAACCTTTTATTGTCCCAAAACAATATTTTGGATCCCTAACAGTCAGGTTTCCGACCACATCACAGCACTGACACAGCTCTTCTGAAAATCTTTAATGACATCCACCAAGAAAATAGAACACATCACTCCAGTTGTGAAGTCCTTACATTGGCTTCCTGTGCACCAAAGAACAGATTTCAAAATACTCTTGTTAGTTTATAAGTCACTAAACAGTTTAGGACCAATTTACCTTTCAAATCTGCTACTACACTACGAGCCGCAGAGATCTTTGAGATCATCAGGGACAGGTCTGCTTGCCATCCCCAGAGTCGGAACAAAAAAAGGGGAAGCTGCGTTCAGCTTCTATGGTCCGTACATCTGGAATAAACTACCGCTAAACTGTAAATCGGCACCTACGCTCAACTCTTTTAAATCAAGGCTGAAGACCTTTCTTTTCGATACTGCTTTTGTTTAATTTTACTATTTCACAATTTTATTCTTTTATTCCTGTATTTAATCTGTTTTTGACTAACTTTTTAATTTTGTATTAATTTGTATTGATTTTTAACTGTGTTTACTGTTTTATTGTTTTATGTAAAGCACACTGAATTGCACCGCTGCTGAAATGTGCTATATAAATAAATTTGCCTTGCCTTGCCTTGCCTTCTGTAATAATCATCCCAATAACAATCCACGGAGCGGCATTGGTGTGGATATGTCCTCCAGAGGACAGGTCATGTCACGTCTTGAAGTTTATTCCCCCCTAAAAAAAAACAGTAGTGTAGTAGTAGCTGTTAGCTGCTAGCTGCCCTCCGGTGAGTGTGTACAGCCAGATGGTGTGGTGCTCGTTCGGCATGCCGCTCTGAGGCTCTGTACCAAATTTGGCGAAGATCGGCCATTAGGGGGCGCTATAATCAACGTAGACGAGTTTTGGCCCTTTTACTCAATCTATGTTAATGGCATATTTGCAGTGGAAATGTACCACAGACCTTGCAGCTCACACTTCTCAATATTTACTGATGTTTGCCTCCTACCTTTAGGTTTTGGTTTTTGCTTTTGCATGCTCCCCTGGTTTTTTATAATAAACAAACTTCTTAACCCACCTGACAAAGTTTCTACAATCTTCACAGTAGACAAATGCAACTCTTTTCTCTCACTTTTTCAATCCAAAATCAACACCATTCATAGGCGCCAATACCGTGCAATTAAACATTGCAGTTGGTGCTAAGTGGAGCGTCTGTCATAGTGTGATTGGTTATGTTGGTGTCATTGATTCTTAATTTCCCACGGAGCACCCAAGGAGGAAAACATAAATCGGCGCTTATGACACCATTTACAACAACTTGACCACCTCCCCTGCTCCTTCAACCACCACACCTGCCCCCCCCCCCATCCACCCTCTCGGTCACTCTCTCATTTCTCTCTGCTGTCCCCTGTGGTCAGGGGGGTTAAGAAGTTTGTTTATTGTAGAGAATTGTTAAAGGTAGTCTGTATATGCATGCAGGTGAACTTTTGACCGCTACGTTCGCAACGGTGACGTACCGCAGACGTTTGCCTCCCTGCCGCCCGTCTTTGGGTTCCGCTTTTGTGCACTCCCCGGGGCGTCGGGGGCGACTGCCGTGGGTGGCTTGGGCCCCATCATAACTGCTTGCAGTTCTAGTTACCTTTGTATCAACTCATTTGGCTATGGCTTGAATGTAACGGACGTTCATTAACATAAAATAGCAGCACACTATAGCTTTAACTGACCCTTTAAACATTTCTCCATCTTTAGATTTCATACGATGGTGGTATGAGAGGAAAGAGTTCCTGAGCTGGATTCAAACCCTGAATGAGCCCAGAGGTGTCATAATCGTCTGTCTGAAGTGAGAAGTTACAGAGAAAGTCACAGAGATTTTTATTTTTTTTTAGGGGGAAAAGATACTGAGAACAAAACCATCTGGTGTGGTCGGTGTGCTACTTTCCACAGCTTTTCCACTTCACCCTGATTGTTGCCATTGTTGTCAATTAGCTCAACATATGTCTCATGGAACATGACTAACGATGGCACATTATGTAACCCTTATAAAGAACAGATCATTGTCAGAGATTAGTCACAAGGTTTGTGATGGAATCGCCGGGTCTCTGCCTCCTTCTCTCTGTCTCGGGGCACTGCCAGTATCAAAGAGCCGAATCCACTGAATCTAATGGATACTTGCTTCAGCTTCTGGGAAGTCTCAGAGTCTCTTATTGTTTTTGTCCTCGTAAAATGCCCGTTCAGAATCAAATTATTGTGCTATGAGTCATGTCGCCCATTTAGGCGAGTTACTGTTGTCTGATTGCTATCCCTCCCTTTGCGCAAGAGAGTTGAAATTAATTTATCAGAGCTGTAGTTAAATTAAATGTGTTTACATTTTATCTGTGATTTCATCTTCTCAGACTGAGAAATGAAAACAAGTTTCCATAACAGCCTTGTTGGAAAATATGTATATACAAAGACAATAAAAGTTTTGCAGGGATAATATATTCGATTTTGTACTTGATTGTGTGCACTTGTGCCTCCATCCCTGCAGCAGAATAATTTGTTACTGTGTGTGTGTGTGTGTGTGTGTGTGTGTGTGTGTGTGTGTGTGTGTGTCAGTGCTTGCGCTGACAGCACGGGAAGGTGCTGTCTGTTACATTATGCATTTTCTTGTCAACCTTCTTTCTGAACAGGGCAAAAAGTGGTAGCAAGTGAGTGCTTTCTTGTCTTGTCATATTGAAGAATGGCTCTCATTTTTAGTTGATAATGCACCTTCAAAATCTGGGGGGGGACTATGGTTAACTGCTCCTCAGATCTCTGCAGGGTAAATCGAAACAGCTAGCTAGACTATCTGTCCAATCTGAGTTTTTTGTTGCATAACTAAAACAACCTTTGAACATACACGTTCCACCAAAACAAGTTCCTTCCTGAGGATCTTTTGCAGCGGCACTGTGGCTCCGCAAGCGCTTTGCATCGCCCAAGACGATTGTGATTGGTTTAAAGAAATTCCAATAAACCAGAGCACCTTTTTTGTCCCATCCTGGAATGTTGTGTGGGCTAGCCAGACCTTACTTCGCAGCACTGTGGAGGAAGGTGTAGCAACGCGAGACTACTGTCCACTTAATAAATGTGAGACCAACGTTCACTCTGCTTCTAGCTATGCTTTGGTCTCCACCAACTCGCTAGCTTTGATTTATCTGTTTGTTGGTGCATGACAGGTAGCATCCAGCAGGTTTATTGAAGCTTTCTAGCTGCAAACGGCTGTCTGATGCTGCTGCTGGTTAAAACGAGTGGTGAGAATCAAACCATAGGTATAAGGCATAAATAAGCCGTAAAACCAAAACAATGAGCTAAAAGCTGCAAAATTGGGTGCAAATTCCCTACAGCTTCATAACTGCGACCAACAGCTTTCATGTTATACGTGGTACGTTGATTAGTGGAGATTTGAGCTGTCCATATGTGTTTAGGTGATTGATGTAAACCCTGCCTGTGTAGCTCATTACATGAAATATGAACTTCTCATCGTCATTCTTGCCCTAAATTGCGCCGTTAGTCAGCTTAAGCATCCAACGACAATGACAACGACAGCTGTCTATTGAAACCCTGCCACCTGCAATTGACTCTGCCATTACTCAACCTTCAGATAAGAATCATCGGTCAGTAAAAGCACAGATAAAAGGTGCAGAACGACATTATTCAACAGTGTGAATAATTGAAGAGCCTGCAGTCGATTTCCGGAAAAAGAAGAGGAAGACTGTAGTACTAACTATCCTTATCTGTGGCGCCGTGGGTCATCACCCCCGACACAGACATCTGCCTCGTGCTGGGTGAAAGAGGACAGGTGGGGCGTCCATCATCCATGCAGAAAGGACAGAGGAACCTTTAAGTCAGCAGGATCCATTGTTCAATGAAGGTCATTGGTGAGGTGGGAATGAAATAGGGCGACACCAGGGAGAGTGATAATAGCTCATCACGGTCGAGGTTTCTGATTCGCTGCCATATAATACATCATACCCTCTCAACGAGCACTCCACTTTTGCTTAAGATAAGGTCACACTGTTTAAATCTGGCAGCGCCAAAACTAATCTAAAGGTTGAAGTGGTTAAATAAGAACTTCACTAGTGGCAGGAGAAGCATGAGTCTTACCGGAGTCATCAGACTTGACGGTAAATGTACACACCCATCCATCCATCCACCCAAAAAACCTCCACATGCTGATTTTCCATCACGCTGCTTCAACAGCTTGTGTTTCCAGTCACGTCTTAACAATATTTTCCTGTTGGTTCCCTGTATACCAAATAGGTGTCGCAACTAGTGCTCTAGTTTACAAAATGCAATGTACTGCACATTATAAATATAATTTTGGGAGGCAATATTTGAGGGACAGAAGTGGAGAAAATATATTGTATGGCTAATTTTACTACATTTCAATTCATACTTGTGGCTCGATCCAACCTCAATGCCATTTAAAACCAGTTTTACTGTGTATGACTAAGGCTGCATCTAATAATTATTTTCATTGTAGATCAATATCTAGACTATTTTTCAATTTGTTTGTTTATAAAATGTCAGAAAATAGTGAAAAACCCATCATAACATCCCAGAACCCATGTTATGACCAAAAATCCAAATATTTTAAAGGCAAAGTCTATCTGCGTTCTTTTCCATTTTTTTTCAAAATGGAAACGCCCACTCAGCCTTAACAAAAAGCTGTGATGGGGGTTACTAGAGTGAGCTAATCAATAAGTTTATGAATAATGGGTGAGTCAACGTTAGCTGTGCTAAGTTTGGAAATAATGGCACAGAAGCAAAGCAATGTAACGTTACTGCTGAGGACAAGACGTTAGGTAAGGTTTAGTCTATGTCCACAACATTCCACTTCCGGAATTGCTCTGGTGACACCATCAATTCCTCCGGATGTCCCTCTTTCTGGCCGGATGTCCGCTACCTTCCTTTTTTCTTTCTGTTGGAATTTTAAACTCTGGTGGATTTCTGAGGACTATGGTTAACTGCTCCTCAGATCTCTGCAGGGTAAATCCAGACAGCTAGCTAGACTGTCTGTCCAATCTGAATTTTCTGTTGCACAACTAAAACAACTTTTGAACGTACACATGTTCCACCAAAACAAGTTCCTTCCCGAGGCTATTTTGCAGCTGCACCGTGGCTCCGTCCAGCTGTTAGCGCCTCCCATGACTATTGTGATTGGTTTATAGAAATGTCAATTAACCAGAGCATGTCTTTCTCCAATCCCGGAATGTTGTGTGGACAGGCCAGACCCTCCTCCAGAAAGGTCTGGCAATGCGAGACTAGGTAAGGTCAGAATACCAGCTCCGGTGTTCTGCGAAGTTTTGCCACTTGAGTCTGGTAGATTTAAAGAGAGCAATAGAACAGCTTCAGTTCCCCGTCATAAAGAGGGCTGTGTGACGGCAAGATAAAGTGGTAAAAATATTTTGAATATAGTGTAAACTTAAACTGATATGGAATTTTATATATGCAGTATATATCGCTCTCTTTAAAGCCACCACACTCCTTTTAAAAAAAACAGTAATTTTACCTCAGAACAAGAGAGTTACTGCTGCCTCGATTGGTTGATTAGAACCAAAGTCACACTACAGAACACTTGGTTAAGATAGGGAAAGGGTAATGACAATAAAACTCATTGTAGGGTGCACTCTTTCCTGCATTGGCAATATATACTGTATATGTGTGTATGTGCCGAATATACAACAATTGAAAAGTCGAAAAGAGGTGGGAATCTGTCTCTTGATCCAACTTAAGCTTCAGATTTTTGGACCACATCACATGAGATGTACTCATGTGCTCCCACTCAACATGTTGTTGACAAAAATGTTGTCAGGCTCAGTGGTGAGATACTGAGACTCGTGCAGATACAAATACTGCAGTCCAAATATTACAAGCCAATACTGCAGTTTGAGAAACACTTGGATAAACCGGAGTGAATATTTGTCACATCACATTTGTCTTGTTTTTGTATCCAAGTCCTCTCCCTCAGTACTGCTAATCATCCTTCATTTATGCATCTTTTATAATGATGTTCAAGAACCCTAACAGGGTTTTTCCCCATGCTTTCATTCGTTATTTGATTTGATAAGTCTGCTGCAGGCTGCTTTGTGATTGTGTTGCTGCTGACATTTGTTTTTGTGCTGTGGTGCGTTCAGAGCTGTGGGAACGTCCAACCTCTTGACACTGATGATCAGCAGCCTTTTTATTGGAAGGGAGGCCTGAATACATATTTTCTTTTTTTATGTTGTTTAGTTATTGTTTAACTTCTGGGCTTGATTTTATATCAAAGCTTGTAAATGTAAATGTTCAGCGGCCAAAACTCCCTGTAGACTTGAGGGGGAAAAAAACTTAGATTTATTCATTGTGGAGAACAGTGGCTGTGTTCAGCTTCAGTTATATTCGATTCAGTGACCAGTTTTTACGGTTGAAAATCTATCAAATATCAATTAAAGCTTACCAAACTACTCCTGCAGCATAATTCACATCCTTCTCTTCATCTGTATGCTCCATACCCCCACCAACACATGGCAAATAGACTCCCTCTGCTCAAATCCTCAATTTGATCTCAAGGACAGCCATCTTTTTAATGAAATTTCACCAAACTTAAGGCGGCAGTATGCTTCAAATTAAGTGCTTGTCGAATCATTGAACAGCGCCCGAGCCCCCCTTCTCAACCACTTACCTAAAGTCAGAATTAGGAGGGGCTGCATCCAACCAATTTAGCAATAATCCCAAACCAACAATCCAACTAGCATGTCCACTACCTGCAGCGATTGGCCAGATTTGCAGGGGTGAAAAGTGTAGAAGAATTTCTTCAGAAATGATTACAGAGTCGACGATGTGATGAATACGATTCTTTAAAGCTTTAGAGCGTAACCTTTTGATCTTAATGAACGTCTGTTACATTCAAGCCATTGCCAAATGAGTTGCTACAAAGCTAATTAAGACTATCAGCTCCA
Organism: Sander vitreus; assembly: GCF_031162955.1. Taxonomy (NCBI): domain Eukaryota; kingdom Metazoa; phylum Chordata; class Actinopteri; order Perciformes; family Percidae; genus Sander; species Sander vitreus. Next base: position 5,664,108 of record NC_135860.1, read on the forward strand.
CACAACTCTCTCTGTATTTCTCAGTATGGCTATGTTCAGAAGATGGTGTCAAGTGAAGATAATTACCTCTTCTGAAGAGTCCATCATGTTTTGTTTTTTTTAAAGATCATTTTTTTGGCATTTGAGGCCTTTATTTGTACCTGCGAACGTGCAGCTGCTGCGTCGAGGGTTGAACCTCTGTATGTGCTCTACCAGGTGAGCTACCCAGGCGCCCATGTTTTGTTTTTTTTATCCTCTGTGTCCTCCTTGGCTACTAGCAACAGCGTGGGGGAGAGGTGGGGGCGCGTGCGCCATCACGGAAGGCTTGTATCATGTGGCCGCGCCGACAGTTTTGTTGTGGGGGCGGCAGAAACTACGCACTATAGCTTTAATTCATGCATCATGGAGAGAAGCTCTGGTATGATCTTCTCTCCAGTTCCTTCACAATGTCTATACTAATATACATATGCAGTATATGATGAAAAGTTCTTGACAGAGATGATGATTGAGTCAGGCATTTACGACTTGCAGTTCCTGAGGCTTTCTCATGTTAATGTACCTCCAATAATAGCCTTTGACGTGTTACCCCTTAACCATCCCTCTGGACAAATGACCCTTTGATCAAATGACACTTTCATCTTTAGTCTCTCAGTTAGTCTCGCACTGCTAGACCTTCTTCCACAGCGCTGCAGAGCGGAGGAGGGTCTGGCTAGTCCACACAGCATTCCAGGATGGGAGAAAAACGTGCTGTGGTCTACTGGCCTTTTTTAAACCAATCACAATCGTCATGGGCGGCGCTAAGCACTGGGCAGAGCCATGGTGCCGCTGCAAAATAGCCTCGGGAAGGAACTTGTTTTGGTGGAACATGTGTACGTTCAAAAGTTGTTTTAGTCATGCGACAGAAAACTCAGATTTTAAAATTCCAACACAAACAAAACGGTAGGTAACGGACGTCCGACCTAAATGAGGCAACGGAGCAATCCCTTATATGGAACATCGTGCATATAGTCTCTCTCAGTTGGACTGTCAGCACACATCTGACAACCTTAGACTTTCCCAAAATCAATACATTTAGTATTAAAATCTAAAACCTAAAATGTTCATTTACCACATTCCTACAAAAGGTAGGTAGGGTTTAAACTGAAGCTCTCACTTTTTATTCTTCACGCAAAACAACCTCTTAAACTTTTGGTGTGTTTAAAGAAATGTTGTATGAAAGTGTGCACTGTAAATCTCATTTGTATGATTCTCAGTGTCTCAGTGACGGCAGTGTCAGGGTTAATAAATTCAAGCAACATAGGGAGGAGGACTCAAATGCAGACAAACACACAGGGCAAGCAGGAAGGATGAAAGGGAAGTAGTCAAGAACAGACTTACAAGTTGGCAATAAGATGGCAGTCTAAACAGTCAAAGAAATCCAAGAGGACAGGAGGAGGAGGTCTGGGGAGGTCTGGGTAGCAGGTCAAGGACAGGCAACAGGTCAAAATACTGGAACAAGGAACAGGGACGAGTAGCTGGATTCAAAAGCTATAAGCAACACAACAACATTGGCAATCTGGCCAGAAGGTGGAGTTGGGCTGGTATAAATTCTGAGGGGGGTAATCGGAGAATGGGAAACAAATGAGCAGGTGGATATCGGAGTCAGGCGACTGGGACTCGTGAGAAAGGGTGTGAGGTATTTGAGGGCATCTGGTGGATGGATAGATAACGGCAATGCATGGGCTGAGGGGCAGACTGAGTAAAATAAAAACAACTGAGGCAGACTTTGTGACAGGCAGGCTTTTCGCCCCGACTTTGAGTGAGGTGGCGTTGGAATAGGTATATTTTTGGCTTAATACGTGGTCGTACAACATTTCGTTCAAACTGTTTGTGTTTTTTCACATACTGCTGCCTTTAGCCCCCCCCCAAAAAAATTTTTTTCTCAGTAATGATGTGGATAACAAATAAATACTGAGCAGAATAATCACAAACTGTAAAAAGCATATGAGCACAGTGTTGTAGTTAATGGTCTGTGTTGTAAGTTGGCTCCTGCTTGTAACAAAAAAAGAGGAAGCCCACCAAAACATATACTTAATGGCTTTATTTGGCCAAACTAGAAATTAACATGACTTCAATTCAAACATGAAAATCTGTAATATCAGTAATGTCATGAGTGTATGTGTGAGTGTACAAAAAAAGTCAAAAGATAGTGTCAAAACGAAGAGCTGTTGTCTCCGGGGTGGTGTGTGGTGATTTGGGGAAAGAAGAGACCAGAGCAGAGTTGGCAGCCATCTTAAATCAATGTGATCCAGGCTGAACAGGTGTGCCACATCTCCTGATGACCCTGGCCTTAGCTCCGCCTATTGCCCTGTGGAAAACAGTGAAAAACACACACACCAAACCAACACAGCAGACAACAACAGGGTTGTCACATCTGGTACTGTGATATTGGACAAAACTATCTGCATCAGTGCATCACTATTTCTGCAAATTTGCAGGGCAAAGTTGGACACAGAAGCCAGGAGATTATAAACAGGTTGAAGTGTAATGTGACTGTGCCTTTTAAGATGGCTTTATACCTAGCGCATTTATAGTTCAGCATCAGATTTCCTCCATTGATAGCACCACCACAACACTAAGTGGATGTATTGAATGTGATCAGGACGTATCTTGCTTTAATTGTGTTTACATTTGTTTTTTAATCTACTTTGTGATAAAGAGTGATGGCAAGCTATGCGTGAACTGCAGTTCCAGCCAGGCAACTTATATTTCATCTCATTACTCATTAGGACAGAGAGAGATTAAAGAGGATTAAAGGAGACTACTGAGCTTTTCTTCAACTTGCTCAATGTCCTCTTTGCAAGAAAGAAAGCCTCCCCAGACATCGAAAACTTGTAAGATCCTTTCAATGTAGCCTCTGGTTAAAGTGGTTTCCATTTAAACAGCCAGGGCTGTGTATTAACACCGGATTTTTTGTTTTAACGCACACAGAAAACAGAGAGCTAGGTGACCGCGAGGAGATATTCACTGATTTTGACAAAAATCGTATTGGATTAACATCACTTACTATACCTTTTAAATGTAAATCAGAGTATGACCATTTCAGCTCAGGCTTATTCCAGCCCTGTATTATGTGAGGTATTCAGTGTTTAACCCATTCACACATTAAGATCATCTTGACACAGGCCAGGTCGGCTGAAAATTGGTACATTTCAATTATGTGACCTTGTGATAGCCTTAAGTGATTAACGTATTAAAGTATGCTACAATTTCATTTTCCTGCCTTACTTTTTCTCCAGCAGAAACTGGTAAGAGCCTTGGACACAGCTAAACACCACATGCTGCGCAGAAAACTAAAGTCCTCTTTTACACACTCTGGCACACTTCCCAGGCAAAACACAACATTTTTTGCTGCTAATGTGTTCTTGCTCCCGGTGTTCTCTGAACTCTATTTCTTTTCTGATTAATTCCTCCTTTCCTGATTAAAACCTTGTTTCTGATTAATAAGCACGGAATATAAGTGAACAACAAGAGAGAAGAATGCAATATTCTTCTGCCTTTTCCAACAAGCAACTACTTGATCCCAAAATAATAATTAGTTTCATATTTTTGGATGAAGCAAATATCAAAGCCCTCCTGTTTCCTATCAAGACCAATTATTTTAATAGGAAATGACATCATCTGAGGTCCAAGGTGGGCCAGTAAAGCAACAGAAAATTCCTCCCCTGCCCGCTGGCACGCACATACCACCCCCACCCCACACCCCACCCCCCCACCCTCTCTTTCTTTCTCAAACTGAAATTAATTGTATTTCCTTGCTAGTCTGCACCAACAATGGCCAAAAAAACGATTATTGTGGGACTCGCACAGACACAGCTGGATGGTTTTAGGGGGAAGAAAAGAAAACAAATGAGTAGAATTCCCCAGCAAGAAGCCTGTTATTAATTACAAAAGGGTGATGGAGATGGCTTGAATCGCCTGAGCCTTGGAAAGCAGTGGGATCAAAGAAGAAATAAGGGATGACAAATAACCTGCAGCCCGAGTCTGCTGGAATTCAAGTAGTGAGATGATACGACCGGTGAGAGAGGGAGGGAAAATAAATATATATATATACTAGAAAGATAAAAGGACAGAAAGATTTGTAGAGAGGGATTTTAGACACATTTATATTGGGTTTATTTGTCATCTGCACCCTAACATTAAGAAACATAAACTTTTCATTTAAGAAACGACAATAAATGAATGGAACTGTTGAACTGCTCCGATATAGATCAGGTTAGCATTTCTCTTGCAGTTACAGCATCCACTGAAGTAATTGCTCACAAGTCTCTCACCCAGCTATTTTCCTCTGAATTTTAATGGCACGGCTGACAAAGGACAACTGAGGCAGCCTATTTTTCAGTTTGAGTCTCTGTTATTATTCGCCCCGGTTCAATATGTCACTAGTGTGCTGTCAATGGAGCTGTCACTGAGCTGGTGAATGGAGTGCTGGTTAGAAACAGGAAATAGTGTCTCCCCCCTTCCCTCTCTCTTCACCACCGACTTCATTTCTGAACATCAACTCCGCTGGCTTTGGGAAGCTTCCCAACTCCGCACACAGCATGATGTCCAGACCACCATTTACACACTTTTAAACACAAGCAAAGTTGGTGATGGGTTTTATTACATATCTTTTCAAAACATCTGAAATACAGACACAAATGGGAACAAAAACCGGTATAAACTGTGAGTGTGTCATCATTTTGAAAATTTTTAAATTCCTATCCTTTGCAGAGATCTGTAATTGTTTTGTTTTTTTAAGTTACCTTTTGTTCCCTGCTATCTCAGACATCTGAAATCTGGAACAAAGCTCTTCATGTGCAGACCAAAAAATGGAACATCCCAGCTAAATCAAAGAAAACTGCCAGCGTTGTGACAAGCGATAGAAGTCTTTCATCCTGTTTCACTGACTCGTCACGGTGTCTATTATAGCGGAATCACACAAGATTTATTTCCAGCTTTATTTCTACCTGCTCTTGCCACTTACATACTTTCGGAAGGAAAGTATAAGATGATTGAATTATTGGGATCAAACAGTGTCAATACATTGGTCTTGCTGAGTGGCTTCATTTGTCTGACTGGGTTAAGTGGTTGGAATTTTAGAAGGAATGCTAAATTACAGTCATGCTGCATTCACGAGGTTGACAGGAAATTGCATTCATGTATTACTTTGTTTTCCTTCTCAGATGTCATGAGGTTTGTAGGGGAGATAGAGAAGTATCTTTAGACATACTATGAAAACAATGAGCATGTGTAGGCGTTGTTGTATACAAAACTGGAGAAAAAACATTCTAATAAAATGAATGTGGAATTAACATAAAGTCTCAACACAGATGGGGGAATACAAACATTGCATTCCTCTGTGAACTTGACCGGATGTGATAATTACATGAACTGGATCTGCAGATTTGTTGCAGTGTTGTTTATTAGCTTACATAACAGTATGTAACATTGCAGCAATGGCTACTGAAGCTACTGAAACAATTTGGTAAGAGGAGATCCAATTTGTTTAGCTTGTGATGATGCCACTGAATCAATTGGTTCCTTTTGCCTGAATCAAAGGGCAGCTTTTTGCAGTTTTTAGCTTCCAGCTCAAAGTGCCCTCTATTTTAAAACCACTGAAAAAAACAAAGATGTTTTTCCAGTATGATATGAGAGTGGTGGAATCCCCAACACAGATATTTTTCTCCGCAGTTGGTAGACTAAACCACAGCTACGTCAACACCAGTGAGCATTGGGTTTAACAGGTGGAAAGAAAAAAGAGTCCAATGGGATGCACATGTTGCTCTGTGTATGCTGGTTGTCAATGTATGAAATTTGTTGGCCACAAAAACTCAATACATTTGTTTTAGAAGCCACGTTGTGTCCTCTTGTGGTCAAAAATCAATGTGCATCCAGCCAAACACTGAAAACTGCCAGCAGAAAAGGAATGGGAAACATCAGCACTCCATAATCCTCCTGTGGTGGGAAAACCTTTTTTGTTGTGCATGAGTATATATTTTTAGGCATCATGTTCGTTTGTTATGCTGCGAATCTGTAAATTCCTGCTTCGGCTTCTTGTTGTTTGAGCATTTAACACTCCATGACAATTGGGGGCCACTTGCGGTTATGTTACCAAAAACCAATAAGGAAATGAGAAACAGCAGTGACCAATTAAAAGCTGTAAAACAACACCAACAAACGGTGGCTGGGACAAAGGATGACAGAGGTTTGCTGTGTGAATTAATGTGTGGATTTAGAGACTGTGCTAGGTCATAAATGTCGTGTAACAAGCTCAGTGAGCCATTTAAAATTTATTTAATTTGGACAAAAATGTAGACGTAGATGTTAGCGTGTGAATAAAACACAAAGGAGATGGAGTTGGCCTTTATATAAAGGCTCTAAGGATGTCAGTTTGTTGGCCCACCACTTTGGTTCAGACTGAAATATGTTATGGATAGATTGCCATGAAAGTTGGTGCAGATATTCACCGTCTCCAGAGGAAAAATCCTACAGACTTTGGTTATCCCCTGACTTTTTTATCTAGCACCTCCAGCAGGTCAAACTTTTCACGAATCCAGTGAAGTACCTCTACATCTATGAGATGAATAGGTACAGTTGACATTCATGGTGGTTGACATTGTGGTTTTGAGTCTACTCTCTCTACAACAAATGGTTGAATTGCCACGAGATTTGGTCCCCCACAGGATGAATAGGTTGATGTACTTTTAATCTACAATGTAAAAAAGGTTTTTCATTTTTTGTCAGCAATACATGTTATTTCATGTTGTGTCAACAAAAACAATATATATATATTTTCAATATCATTTTGTCAAGGGAAGTTGCCAGTTGATACTAGATGCTATAAAAACTTGGTAATTAGTTGGAGGGACAAATTATTTTCGTACCCTCAACTATTATCGTTACATTGGCAGCACAATCCAGAAAGAGTTGTTAAAACTCAAAATAATTCATGCAACTAGTTCACTCGTTATTTTAAGTTGATACAACTAAGCACTTTTTACAGTGTAGCTACATCATTGGTAACAGTAACATCTCAACATCTACTTGATTGGATTGGCACACAATTCTGTACAGATTTTCATGGTCCCCAGACAATATATCCAACCTTGGTGGGCCCCTGACTTTTCGTTTAGTGCGCCTATTTATTGAAATACCTTAACAACTATTGTATGGATTACTGCCATATTTGGTACATTTATTGTCCCCAGAGGATAAACTGTAATAACTTTAATCCCAACTTTTCGTCAAGGGTCATCATCAGGTCAAAATGTCATCCTGTCCTATACTTTGGTTACCAACCAAATACCTGCAAAACTAACGACATATTCCCATCAGCCTCAACTCTACTTTCTAATTAAGTGCATGTTAGCATATGCTAGTATGCTAACATGCACAACTAAGATAGTTTACCTCAAAGTATTTTGCCTGTATCAACCTGCCAAAATGAGTTAATGCAGCAGTGGTTTGACAAAATGTCAGTTGGGTTACTACATTTTTAAAAGGTGTCCCTGTGGTACTTTGAAGTGTATGCAAATAAATAAATCTTGAACAGGAAAAGAATGAGGAAATAACATTAGATTGTACACATACAGTACAGTATATCTCCTTTCATTGACCATTATTTGGAATAGCAGCTTTCTTGCTTAATGCTATTCTGTTCTTCTAGATAAGTAACGCATTCGGACTATCTTGCGTGCAGAGGTGCAGATTGGTGGTTATCCTGAGCGTGTTGTGATTCGTGGATGGATGACGTCACGGCTCCGAACCACAAGTCTTCTTAAAGTGCTCATATTATGCTTTTTGGCTTTCCCCCTTTCCTTTATTGTGTTATACTATATCTTTTTCTGCATGTTATAGGTTTACAAAGTGAAAAAGCCCAAAGGGACTTACCATCTCCAACAGAAAACACTGTTCACAAACTGCTCCAAACAGCTCTATTGTAGTCCAGCCTTTACTTCAGAGACAAACATGCGTCACTTTGTAACACGTTATAATGCTCGCCTAGCTGCTAGCATGGCACTCCCTCATACTCTGCAACTGACAAGCTAGCAGTACTTACTGCGCATGTGCGACTCCCAACAAAGATGGAACAGAAGTGAGATGCCTCACTCTGTAGCTAAAACAGAGAGCTCAACACACAGGGTGAAAAGAGGAGCTGCAGCAATGTGCAGTACAACAAAAATATGGTGTTTTCTGAAAATTTAACCACATAAACCTATTCTGGTACAACCTCTAAATACAATTATGAATCTGAAAATGAGCATAATATGAGCACTTTAATGCTGATGTCATCAAAACAAGACCCCAATATGCTCTCTGTAATCTCTGAAGCACTGAGGGGAATACCAGACCCCAAATCCCACAGCATCATACATAAAAAAAACCATATCACATAACTATGGACAACACAGCTTTTAATTTCACAATACTTATTTTTTTCATTTCTGTCCCTTGACAATAGTCGCTAGGGCACAATTCAATAAAAACACAACAACTCATAATTAATTTTCTTTTCATTTGAATCACACCCTTCAGTCATTCTCAAGGGGAGCCATCTGTTCCCAAATACATTTTTTTTCTCTCTCTTCAGTTTTCTCTGCGTGACCGAAATGCTGAACAAAAGACCTATGACTCTTGCTTTAGTTGCTCAATCCGCTGACCCAAAAATTGCAGCACTATGTCAGATTAAGAAAAAAGCTTGAGGTTAAAGCTCACTCATCATCCATAATAGCGGTTATGCAGCCAGATGTTTCAAGTCTGCAACGATACGGGGGAGCACATTGCTCTTGAGTAATGTCCAATAAATTTAAGTCGCAAATTCCCTCTGTGAGTCTCTAGTGTTACACCATCTTTTCTGTCAGTGAGTACATAGTCTCAGAGAATTAGCCTACCTGGGCCAAATTGTTTCCATCTCCTGGAACACAGTGAATTGGGTCTCACAGGGCTCAACTGTATCTGAGGAAAATGTAATTCTAGACGCCTTGTAATGGATTGGGCTGTCTACGTTTCTGTATTGTCTTTTCAATATCCACCTCAGCGGGCAATACAGCGTGTCTACACCGCAAGCCAGTACTGAAGCAATGCGGTGTAATGAGCCTGTTGTTTAACTCTTTGGTCCTCCCTGAAATCTGGGCCAGAAAGCCAGTGCACTCTGCTCCAGTTCTCTGAAGCTCCATTTGGTTTATCTCTGCAGTGCTGGCGATAACAAACAACATCGTCCTTTAAAACAGCAGCTCTCATTTATAATTAAACCATCATCGTCAGATATAAACAATCACAATTTAATCAATGTAATGTTTAATTTCTAATCGCTAAAGATGTTGTACTAGCAAATGGAGGAGAGTGCTTCACAGCTTTTGAGAATTTCACTGCAACTTTGAAAATGTTATTACAAAAAAAGTCTGAATAATTATATAACCTGAGGTTCACGCCAAGTGAAGGAATACTTTCACGAATGCATGGTGAGCTAAAAATATTTATGAGCTATTTTACGCTAAATGTGAGTCAGTGCACGTATAAGAGCGAGCAACCGTCTGCAGAGGTTAGAGATCCGGTTTATGATTTGAGAGTCACCAGTTCCCTGACTGACTGGGAAAATGTGGTTAGGGAAGAATAAATGAATAATGCTTTGCGCTCCCTGAACAAGCAGCGTCCTCAAAAGAGCTCCATCAGAGCTGCTCAGTGAGTAGCAAAAAGCAGACTGTGGCCGTGCTGGGAAACCGTGGAAGTGGGTTGAATGAGTGAAGAGGGGCGACGCTGTGCTCGGCTGACATTCTCCCGGATAAATGAACGCTTGAAACAAACTCAGAGAGATGTTCTCTGAGATTACGTTACACCTATCAGGCAAATGTGATACAGCTCCCAGAGTGGAAAGTGTCTATATAGAGTGGCATCTTACCAAAAAAAATAGAGCTGATGTGAAACAGACCAGATCTTTCCTCCTTTCAGTCCATGCCCGATGGCGGTGTGTCAGATTGTCTTTTCAAGATAGAAAGAATTTAAAATCTGTTAAGAGCTGAAAGTTCTACATCTGCTTGCTGTGATGTAAAAATAAATCAAACTTATTGACAGCACTGCTAGGTTTTGATTTAGATTATCGCAGATGTGCCTCTTTGGTGAGTGACTTTCCCATAAGGCTTTGCAATCTATATGCAAAAGGATCTTTTTTTTTTTTTCTCAGTTGATAAATGAACAAGCCTCTCTGAGGGGGAGCCTGTATGTAAAAAAATGGAGCACATTCCTGCCGTTGCATGATTCATATGGGAGTTTAACTCATCCATTAGTTTTCTAATGACATATTCATCTGATTGAGCGTGATTCAACAGAAAAGCAGCGGCAGTGTTTAAACACATTAGCTGCTGTTTGCGTGATAACAGCTGAGCCGAAGGCCGGCTCCACAAGCGCTGTCACATTTCTCTGCTTATATGTTCGCAGATATCGAAGTGGAGCGCCGCGCTGCATGTTGCTGCAGATAAGACTTCAGGGAAATGCTGTGTTCATCACTTTACAGGAGGAGTGAAATAAGATTGTGTCGCCCTTCCGGCAAGCAGATCTCATGAAAGCAAAAAAAAAGGGGCCCGTCTCGATAAAGGATCTTTAAAAAAAAAAAAATGAAGTGTCAGTGCCAGTGTCATCACCTCCCTTTGTCTCACCTCGCTGTTGACGGCAGCCTCGTTCAGGCTCTCTGTAAATTCAACTTGGTGTTTTGTCCCTCTGTGAGTTTTTACCTCTCTTGTTCTTTCTTTCTTTCTTTCCTCTCTTGTTCTGATGAGTGTGAAGCAGCAGGGCTCCTCTTTTCAGCCCAGTTTTTTGTACTAATGATACTCTGCAGAGATGAGGCCTTGTTGATAAGTCAGACACTGCAGCTTCCCCGAGATTCACAACAAAAAGTCTTTGTATTTTACATATACACTGTTTCCTTTGGTGTCCTTGTCCCCAGATATTTCCTACTTTATTTGATTGTGTTCTTTATCTTGTATCCCGCAGCTGCAACCAAGTGAAAATCCGTTTGGATGTTTTGTATAGTAGGTGAAAGGAAGTCTAAGCCTCAAGGCTGAAACCAGGAAAATGTTTGGTTGAAATGTGAAAGCTTTTTAGATTTCTTTCTTTAAATTAGTTTTTGCATTCATGCACAGACATCTTTTCACCTGCAAATCACCATAATAGTGTTTCGCAGGGACCACATGAATGCATGCGTGATATAAAGATAACCACATTCATGGAATAATCCTCTCTAAAATACCCTAAAGCACTGTGTGAAACCACTGATAGACAAAATGGGTTTTGTATGTCAAGATAGGCTTTGTATTTCTGGGTCCATTCAGTTGTTTGAGAGAGTATTTTTCTTACTCGTGTTGATTAATTTGCAAAGAAACGACAGGGACAGTATTTCCAGTACAGCTGCAGTATTCTTCCCTATTACAGGTGTCATTCTGTGAAATGATGATCATGGAAAGGAACTTGTTTTGTTGGAACATTTGCACCCCGCAAAAGAAAACGCCACATACAATATTAAATAAAGTCAACTGTTCACACAATAGAGTAATATAAACTAGCTGAAAACATACATTGTTAAATGTAATTTGCTCTTACATGTGTATGTATGTGTATGGTATGTGCACCGTGTGAATTTTGACCGCCGACCGGTCCCAAAACGTTCCAGTTAGAGAGTAAATGCCGTAAACATATTCTTTGTAAATCTTTACAATCATTCCCCAAAAGAACCAAGCAGGCCTTGTTGCACCATCCAAATCTTCATCCAAAACGTAGCTCGAAGTTTGTTGTTGATCACGAAGAGAACAGCATTAAAACCTGTGGAAAAATCATTGGTAAGCAACAGGTAGACCTGTACCAACTATATCTTACCAGATTGGCACAGAAGACAGACAAGGTTTGCATGGATACAACCCATCCACTTCCAGTGGAGTTCAAGCCGCTCCCTTCTGGTTGTAGATATAGATACCCTAACGTCAGAACCAACCAAGCAAAAAACTCATTCATTCCCATGGCAATAACCCAATTAAATAAGATGTAGGGAGGGCATGACTGGAGGAGGAATATATGTGAAGTACTGTGAAGTAGTTTCATTTATTTATGACATTAGGCCTTTCAGGGAAGTGTAACATACTTCTTTTATTGTATTCTATTTATTGATGTGTGTATGTTATGTGTTAGATAAATAGTGCTGTAGATGTCTGGTTCAATGTTTGTGTTGTGGATTATGTTTGTGTCAATATGCCTGTACTGTACAACAAATTGCCTCTCGGGGACATTCAAGTTTTCTAAGTCTAAATCTAAGAGTTTGACAGCGCGCGATTATCCTGGAAATTTAGTTTTACGCCCATGAGTAATGATTAGGTATAGTATGTTGATGACTTCTGTACTTCTATTAAAATTAAACCTTGAATGCAGGACTTTTACTTGTTATTTTTATTTTACTTTACTGTTGTTGAATACTTCCGCCTTTGCTCAGCACGACGTGGAGTTTATTTAGCTGTTGTGTTGGCCGAACCAGCGCTAACCACAAACTTCAGGGTTTGTTGAGCAACTGAAAACTTTAATAAACTTGCTGCCTATTTGTTCTCGCCTTCATTATGTTGTTGTTTCATTGGTAATTTCCATGTTGAGTCTAGTGTGGTTTCTGAATTGTGCTGAGTCAGCCTTGGCAGATTGTGGTGCCGATGAAGCCAAGCGGCTTTCTTTCACTGAAGCTGATTGTGGTGAGTGCTTTGTAATATTCCTCTTAGTTAACAAAAATGAAATATGTAATCATCATTATGTTATTATTCTAATCACCAAGCCTCTCTTCAGCCTCCCATCATACTATTCAGAGCTTCAAATCTCTGCTGAATACACAAGGGCCGTTTTGTTCACTTAAAAAGATCCACATGGCACCAATTTTTGCTAATATCTTACTCACGCCCTCTTGTTTTTTTTTGTGCTATTATGTAAATCTCCACATTATACATAATACGTGTGATGAAACCTTCATGGCAGCAATGTCCCTTAGCCCTATTAGGGACAGGACTAGTCTTAAGCCCTCTCTGCCCGGAATTAGTATCATCGGGGGACCTTGTGTAATTTCGAAATGACCCCCCCCACATCTGAGTTTTGTGTGGCTCATTCGCACAGGATAAGCAAAGCCTGCTTTTACTTGAATTTACTGACATATCTGTATCCCGAAAGTTAGCTACCCAGAGGCACACGGAGGACGGCCAACGGGGTGTCGGGGTTCCATATCTATCTACAGAGGCGTATAACCTCGTGCTTTAGTCTCGTGCAAATCGGCATCTCTGTAATTCGGGGTTGTATTGATTGCGTTGGCAATTATAAAGGAAGGTTTTGACAGAGTTATGCCATCATATGTGGGGGATAATGTCAGTAAATTTGAGTAAAATACAGACTTGGCTTATGCTGTGCCAATGCGGCAATGGGGGGTAATTTCTAAATAACATGGGGTCCACTGGTAATACTAGTCCCATGCAAATAGGGCTTTTATTGTATTTACATTTATTTTACTTTAATGTTTTTAATTAAAATTCTTAAAATAAAATAGCTGTAAACATATTCTATCATGAAAGATATAGCCACCCTCACAAACACGTATCACCAAATACATAAACATGTTTTGAGGGATGGAAGTTTTGCAGCAACACAGCACAAGCAGTTGCTACAGGCTACAAGGAAAGAAGATAAAAAACATACCTGCATGCCCAGTTTCAGGATTATCAAACAGCAACATATTCTAAAAACTCTGGTACATTGCAATGGTATGATTCTTTTATGGGACAAATGACCTGTGTACTCTAGTATTGCTCGGGGGCGCAACTATGTCATGGCAGATATTGCTCAGGACCCAAGGAAACACAGTGGCAAGCGTGAAGTTGTTTGGATGAGCAATATTGGAGGTCAAGTAATCGGCTCGTTCCGGCCCTGTTCTAGTAATTAAAAGTGGTGGTCATGCTTTAAACCTATACGATTATCTGGGCAACACATTCTCACTCCCAGCAACAAAAAGCGATACTTAGTCAGGTGATTTTGGCGTTTGTGACGCAAAACGTCTCCTTTAGTGTCCAGCCCTACGTTTAACTGACATGCAGCACAATAACGAGACAGTTAGGTTTAGGAAATGATCATGGGTGGGGTAACAAAATGTACATTTCAGTGACACCCGGGACAAGAACGCGAATCACCCATTCTCCTGGGTGAAAGTCCTGTGTTGTTTGACCCGTCCACCACCCTAACCTGCCCGGGGCGTTCCACACAGACACTAAAGGGGGATTTTTGCGTTGGTATCTGACGCTGAGAGCCACTGACCAAGGGACTGTTCGTTATTTATTTAAGGGGCTACCGAAGGAGTTTTGGGATCTTTAGTCAAAATAGACCTGACCCTACCTTCGCCAGCAATACATTGTTCTATGACCCTCCAAAATGATTGGGAAAAGAGGCATGACCCTCACCGAAAATGTATTGATGCCTTCTGTACTGGTGTGCGCTTGGCAAAGATGTACAGATAACTATTAGCCCCTGTTTTTTTACAACCATGACATACATGACTTAACCTCTGCTTTCTCATCTTATACAGCACACTCCACTGTTATGGTGGCCATTTCAGTAGATTTACTCACTAACATTGTTGTGGAAACATAGAAACTAAATGTACACTTTCCTGCATTACTGCATTACTTAAATACTAAGTTACTCCTCTAGTAAACTAGTATTCATATGAAATAAAACAATAAAACATTGAGACCATTTAACAAAGCACACAGGGTAATAACAAATTCAACACATGAACTGGTTGCTATGGACTCGTCACTAGGCTTCCTCAGTCATTGTATATTTTAGCATATAGGTAAAGCTACCGAAGCTGAACATTATCCAAAACTCCACTTCTCAGACGACCCCCCCCTTCTGCTAGTGATGGGGGGCCGAGACTGACGATACATGGAAAAATATGCACCAAAAAAGCCACTTTGAAATGTTGCTGTTTTCATGAATACAAAAGTATTTTAAAAGTAAGTTTTTTTAGTCCCCCCCAGGACTAAAAAACGTTGGGTGACCCTCCCCTCAACAAAGAATAAAAAGACATCACCCTCCCCTATTTTCCTCTGGTGGTCCATTCCATAAATACCAAACGGTCCCTAAGCGTCAGTATTTAAGAAGTTGTGAATGAGAACGGGTTGATCTGGAAGAGTCCCGTCTTTTTTATGTTAAGTAACAGCAACATGGTTTAAAGAAATGGGAATACAGAATGGGGAAAAACTCTTCTGATGTGCAACATTATCCACAATGATGTAAAATCCCAAATTATACTTTCCGCATTCACGTGGCAGCATACACTTTGACCGTATGCACTGACACACGTGTGACGACATAAAGGGATCTAGCTACCTTAAAAAAACGGTTGAATTTCTATCATCTGATATTGTCATGTGAATAGCAAACGTAGTGTTTGCTATTCATATTTGTGTTTGTGTTTACATTTTAATCAATGTTCTTTTTTTCCATCAGTTTATGATTTAGCTTTCTTGGACTCTGAAAAAAAAGGGTTTGTTGACTCTGCCTGTTGAGGTTTAACCAACCAATATGATTATTCCTGCTCCCAATGCAGCTGTGTTTGTAGAACGAAAACTCCATTCTGTGTCTGCGATATTGTGCGTGACGAGGGAATGAAAAACAAATGAATGAATGAAAGAAAGAAAAAAGATTTATTGACACACCCCTGGCCCCCCACACACACACACACACACACACACACACACACACACACACACACACACTGATTTTATGATATGAAACTATATGGAAAGAACAGAGATTAAATTACCAGGAAAGTTTGGTCACATCATGGCATGAGCATGGATTTGACTGCAGAGGTGTGGGGAAACATGAAAAACGATTTCATTATTTTTCTAAAAGTGCCTGTTTTTAACCTCTGACATGATATTAATTAAACTGGAACGTGCATAAATATATGCTTCTCTTCATCTGTGACTCTTGTAGGGCAGCTGCGTCGCTTTGCTCAGCTGTCAGTCAGACATCAGGCGTTGTTGATCCCCCACTTCTTCACGCGGGATATCTTCCACTCCAGTTGTATTGGGCTCGGGACTGCGACGATGGAAAATAAAGAGTGCTGATCCCTCTGAAAGTGCATTGCTCTGGGTAACCTTGACAGTGACTGCTGGTGGACGGTGGGGGTGCAGGTAGTTGGAGTGGAGGAGGTTTCCATTTGTCTTGTGATGCAGTGGCAGCGGTGGGATTTATTGGGCTTTGGCTGTCATCCTGTGACAAGGTGCACATTCTTTCCGTGCATTATGGGCCCAGATGATAGTGGTTGGAAGCTCCCTGTAAATAACCTCGAGGTTATGTCTTTTATTGAGTTATACATTGTGTTGAATTTATGATTGAAGCCCTGTGGAGGAAAATATAAAATAATATACGAGTAGAATTCCCAGTGAAGCGTGAACAGAGGTGGAGGAAATACATTCGGCCTGCTTTACGGCTGATAATGTGAAAACAATGATGCCATGGCAGATGTTCGGCACCAATGACTACAAAAAAAAGAAACAGAAACAGAAAAGTACAGAGACTGGCAGGTATCAGGGGGACAATCCTTTCATAATCCTACACACAAAAAAATACTTCATGTTCTTTATTTGTGAATTAATCAGCACAAATCAGCAGAACAGAAATACATCTGTTCTGTAAAAACAACTAAAACCGAGAGAGCATCCACTTATCTCAGGCCAAATTCAACATTATATTGATTATGATTTTGATTATTATCTTGTAATTGGAGGAATTAATTAATGTGTTCACATTAGTTGCTCATTTCTGTGCTTAAATAATCAAATAATTACTCCTGACATGTCCTGGACTGGCAAAATAGAAATCACACACTGAACAAGAAGTAAAACAGATTCCTACTGGCTGAAAATTTTACAAACGCACACAACAATGAAATCTGGGTCCATTCAGTACAATGCACTGATGAGATCTGTTACACGTGTCCTTTTGTGGTGAAATGAATGACTCATTAAGCAGAGGTCTCAGCTGTAGTGCCGACCTGCTGCATTCATTTCCTGCAGCTCCTCTTCTCTCCTCTCTGCTCACTAATCCAGTGATGCTGGAAAATACAGCAAACATTTTCTCAGATGGTTTACAAAGGCAGCTTTTGTTGACCAGCCAAGAAAATTTTGGATCGGATCACAAATGCATTTTAAGCACGGTGAGTGGATGTGTGACATGCTTGTATAGGCAGTGAAGTGCTTACTCAGGCCTGTGCATTCCTGATGTCAGGGAAATTCTTGGTTCTTTAAAGGACTAATGAAGACAGATCTGATAGGAAAATAGATCTTTTAAGGCCCAGGATCTGCAGGACTTGTGAGGAAAATATCCACTGGGGTTTTGTTCCACGATGAAGATTTCCACAGATTGAAAAATGGGACATTTACTCTGAGAAAATAAGTCTGTGTCCAACATTAATTTTATAGGCAACCTAAGACCTTTACTCATTATTATTATTATATATGAAATATTTACATAATAATGAAGTTTATAGGAGTGTAAAAGATTTTGACGAGTTCATTGGGTAGGTCGTTAAGAACAACTTCCCCCCAAAAAACATAAAAAAGGATAAACTGTCTTTTGGCAAGACGCCTACTGGCTCCACAACCAACCAAGCAACCGAACAAACAAGCTGAATTTTTTAAAGATTTCTGGCTGCTGCTTTGGCACAACGGTTTGATCCGGATGGAAACACAGTCAAACAGTAAGTGCAGTAAAGATAATCTTGGGTTTTCTCAGCTGTCATTTCCTCTAGCCTCCATAATGACCTCATGACACACTCAGCAGCCGCACCGAGCATGCATCTGGAGATTTCAGGGGGAAACTTACAACTCAGTTTTCTGAGATGGTTATGCAAATCAGATCCGCATTGACCAGACATGCTGAAGACTCGGTTGAGCCACTCGGGCTGCAATCGATACGACCGCACCAGAGCGGCTTTAGGGCCACGGATCTGTGTGTTAGTCAGTGAGCTCCCTGATTTATTCCTAGAGAAACGCCCCATTCCTGGCAGGTTTAATTAAGATCTGAGACGGCCAACAACAACAGGGGAAAGATTCCCAGTCAGAGATCAAGCAGGATAAAGTGCAGCCTCTTGGACAGTACTTTGAAGTTTAGTCATCAGGTTTGACTTGACAATGTCACCACAACTACACAGTTTGTCTCGAGCGCTCGTAAAGCCGTCTCTGGTGTGTAGCTAATGACATTCCACCGCTAATGCCTCCTCAGCTTTCAAGATAACAAGAGTCAGATGATTGGCCACGCAGCCGGCCAGTAATATTTCATCAGCAGAGATCTCATCCAATTCGATAAGTCTTTATGTCTGCACTTTGTCTTAATTAATACGGTATGTGTCAGTGTACTTGTTTGTGATTGTTTTCTGTTTGCATCTCCAGGGGTTACGAACAGCAGGCCGTGCGGCAAAAACAACAGTTTACTCTTTTTGTTCCTTTGTAAAAACAGATGTTTAGATTATAGACCATGTCGTGCACACGTTGCCGCTTTTCCTGATTCAGTACCGGTGATGGCTTTTAAAGGAGACCGCATGGAGGAGGTTGTCAGGAACACATCAGTATCCAATTAGACACTGTTAAAAGTGGGAACCTTTGCATGTAGAGTTTGGCAAAGGTAGAGTTTCAACCGTTGCTCTCGTGTCAAAATGGGGAGTGGAGAGTGAATAATGCTTGCTGTACTTTTGGGAGTGACAGCCGCTGGCGTTCGAAGTGCAGACGAACAAAATTCATTTTGGACGCCTGTTGTCTTAGATCACATCATTCCAGCGTCCACCAGACTTTCCCCATGTTTTACAGAAATTGCAGCACTCTTGTTTTGACTTTCCTTTCCCTTCTTGAAACAGAGTGACTTCATAGCCAACGGCATGCACTGAGCTGGTCCTTCATTACAGCCTTCCATGTCCATATTATGTTTAATATGTCTAAACACATTGAGAAGAAGTACGATGGTCCAAGATTAGATCAAAACACCAGAGCTGACACGTATAGATCTCTTTACCCTTTTAATAATCTTTAAACTTTGAAGCCTCTTTTGTCTGAGCACTTTGGCTAATCTCGTCTTCTTTCCCCCATCAGATCTCTTTGAGCGGCGGTAAACATTCATCTGAGGCAAACTTAGTCGAGTGATGAGCTTTTGACACCAATTTGTGTTCTTCAGACTGCAGCAATTCTCCCTCCCCCTGAGATCAATACCTCGGCTCGTCTCTTTCTGCCTGTTCGGCTTTACAAGCTGTAAAGACAGATAAAGTGGAAAGAAAGAGGGAGAGCGAGATTGAAAAGAGAGAGGGAAATAGAGGTGGAGGGAATCACAACAGCCAAGCTGCAGAGTAAATCTGGAATTGGTTTTATTGCTAGAGCATGACTTCCCTGATGTTTTCTGCTTGGCCTGTGTGATGTTTTCAGATCAAGGTTACCAAGCTTTTTGCACTATTGTATTTCCATAAAATAAATGTTCCTGACAAATGTTTCTGACTAGTAGAGATTTCAGAAGCCCAATAGTTGCTTTATCTTTGAATAACTACTCAAACAGAAATATTCTGTGTTTTGGGGGCAAGAAACATCACTGAGACTCGACAACTCTTCTTTGAAAGTCAGACAAATTGAATTTCTTTAAAGATTAGCAGCTTGTCAAGGCAGGACGACCCATATTTTGTATGGTAAGGAGTCTCTGGAACAGATTAGGCCTTGAAATTAAGGATTCACTTACAAAACATTCAGTATAATTGAAGTCTTCCACAGTCTGATAAATGCATTCAGCTGAAACGGAGGGAAAAGTGTCTCAGTTCATTTTTCATTTATGTATTCAGAGCATCCTCTCAACTTTCTTTTTCTCCATTTCAGCTCTGTTTCATCGCTGCGGACACTGCGTCACTCTTCCGGACAGTAATTAAATGAACAAATGAAATGTGTGCAGAAAATGAGATTTCATTACAGTGTTACAGGGTGGAACCTCCATCATATCAAAGGTTAATGACAGCTGATAAAAGGCTGATATTGACACGTTGTACTGGATGCTGTTAGTGACATAAGATGGGCTGACAGAGTTCGTACAGAGGTGGGAACTGAAGATACATGGATGTGTTAAAAATGATGAGCTGGGGTCTTACATCACTCCTGTAACATTATCAATTTCTCCTCCACTGATCCATTTAAATTAAAATATGATGCCTCCAAGTTTTAATCAGCATAATGAGGAAAGATATCTGCAAAGCATTCACTGACATTTCTCATCTCCTTATTGGAACAATGGCACGATTTTTATTGTTATTTCACGGCAACTCAAAGCACTTGGTTAAGGTCGGGGAAAGTCAATGGTGAAGCTGTTTTTTGGAGCATAAACCTAACCACACAGGCTCTTCTCATGAACCATTCGTACATGTAGCTACGAAAAGTAATGGACTATAATTCAAATGTATAGCACGTTTTTATTACTGTCAGCCCCACATTGACCACTGCTGTATAAGAGCGTGCAAATCCGCCTATAGGGAGGCGGTCGGGGGGGATCCTTAAACACAGGGCTTTCAAGCGGGGGAGCAGAGTTTGTGTCCCGGAAGAAGTTATACGGGGAAACACAAGGAAACTTTCACCCAGGAAACGGGTGTTCATGTCCAGTGACTACTACTTAAGGGGACCGGTGTTACTATTCAGCAGTCTTTTAAACTGCTTTGCAATCATTGTTCTTTTGGTTTCTTGTTCCAGCTCTGAAACCTCCCTGCTAACGATCACAGTACCCATCCAGGGTGCCACACACTATCTGTTTCCAATTACCTCATTGGGTAAAAACAGGGGGGGGGGTGTTGTGGTGGTGGATGTGGAAAAGCGCTGTGAGGACCCTTTGATCCTATCTGCTGAGAAACTCTGAGGCAAAAAACAAAAAAAAAGGATGAGAGTTGGATCAACAATTTGGTGAGCGATCGGGCACTGCAGAGTATGCAGCCGCAGCATCTTCAGGCCAATTACCTGAAAACCCATTTCTATTCCATTTTCAATCTAACAGCATGTGGAAGTGTAACTGCAGTGCTGTTACGTGTCATTTTATTTCTTAACTGCTGTAGGCTGCCATCTAACCCGACCTGAAACTCAGAGAAGAAAACCTTCAGTTGATATCTCGATAACATTGATGACATCCCTTAAAGAATAAAACCATTATCAACACAGAGGTCTTTGGATGATTCATCACTGAAATTTGAAACAGTTATGAGCTTCACTCGCATGCCAGCGTTGTTTTAAAATACTGCCACTTGTTTTAGTCGGTGTATATTGAATTTCAGAATAAAAGCTCTTTTGTTTAGCCAGAGTTCTAGCCTACAGGTATGAGCAGTTATCTCCCTTGTGTTTGCTATTCACACAGTGATGCAAAACACATGGAGAGGAAATGGTGGGAAACCAGATTCAACCCCAGAAGGCTTAGTGGGAGGGAAGCAGGCCACAGCGCCGCCGGCACACATGTAGGTGGGTTACACGCAAGCCGCATTTGACATGGCGCAGTTTTATGTAGCAGTTCAGTTCATAAACCCCTCCATCACAGTCATCAGTGTAATGCTCAATCTACTTAGAGAAAACTTGTGGTCAAACCGACGTGGGCCAGAGCTTTCTCGTCTGGTGTCGAGTTTCCACATGTACAGTTAGGATATTTCTCTCTGTGAATGAGTCATCATCACTCCTTTATCCCATGCAAATAAAAATGAAACGCTTCAGCTTATTAATTGTTTTGTTTTATTTTGTCGTCCCTCTGTTGTCATGACATTTTGGTTCGGCACTCTAGAGAGGTGTGTCGGTAATAGATGTTATTAAGTATTACAACATTGTGCGTTACACCGACTGGTCAATGTGCACAAGCTGACATAAATATTCAACTGCTGCCTGAGATCAAGAACTGAACCCGGACGCGATTACACTGCAAGAAATGTTTCTTCTCTTGTTCTCAATGTACTTCTTACCTTTTTCATGAATTAAAGATCAAAACAAAACTAAGAAAGGCAGGTAATTGACCCTTCGCTAAGCCACGCCCGAAAACCGCCGCAAGCCAATCGTGGCTTAGCCACCGTAACTAGGCGCGGGAGGTCTGTCAAGCTTTCGAGCAATGGAAACACGCCGGAGCGTTGTGCGTATGGATTGTGCAAATCCAAGTTTGGACAGGGTGGTGGAATTTTTTTTTTTTAAAACCCAAGGGGAGAAATTCCAGGCGTGGATCAAGCAGTGTGGGAGGCCCCATTCACAACTAAATGTCGGCAGGATTAATAAAAACACCTACGTTTGCTCCAAGGCAAGAACACGCTAATGTTAGCTAGCTAGCTAACTCAGCACAACATTGCTTGGAAATAATGACGGTTCTTTGTTCATAATGCATATATTTGAATGTAAAATAAAGGACAATTGTGGTGATATTTTGAGCCTTTTTAGTGGTATAAATAGTGATTTGTTTTTACTTTCCCTGTGCCCCGAATACTAGCATTGTAAGCTAATCAGTGGTCCGCGCTAGCTTGTTTCAAGCTACAAACACATTCGATTAGCATGAAAACATGTCCCAGAGAGCGATCGGGTGGGTACACATCTGTTATTAAAGGGGTGTTTCCGAATTTTGGACATAGGACCTCATTTCCAAGTTAGCCAGTGTGTTATTAATCAGTGGAGTCCGTTTTCAACACTTTTCATCCAGTCCTTCCAGTTGCAGAGTTCGCAGGTGCTAGGCTAGTGCAAGTCAACAGTATCTGCTAGCCTGCCACTAAAAACAGTCTTACCCACTCCACAGTACACCGAGGCAAATGAATTATAACGCCAGAATATAAATGTAAATGTGTGTGTTGATAGAATAACGTTAGAAATAAAACTACCCTTGCATCTTCAATTACATTTTGAGGGACTAGTTTCTCAGCAGCGGCGGAATTTTACTTTGCTCCGGTTAGTAGTACTGCGCCGAAAAGTAAACAGAGAAGCGCACTACAGTCGGGACACCTAGTAGTAGCCTAGTACATTGGTATTGAAGCATTGGATTGGAAATTAAGGACTAGGCACCACAAAGTTTCCACAAATTTCCATTGGGAGATCCAGAAAGGAACCAACTGTGGCTTCTTGCTGCTGGCTTGGACATCAAGGCGGAGACTCCATGTTATGGGTTTGGTCTGTTTTGTCTTATTTTGGTAATCTGTTTTTTCTGTTTTGTATTTTTGCCCTGTTTCCTGTTTTATTTTGACAGTCTGGTTGTCTGTCTTGTCTTGTCTTATTTTACTTCCTGTGTTTTCCCTCCCTTGTGATTGCCCTAATGTGTTTCACCTGTTTCCCAGCCTTGTGTCACATGTCTTGTGTTTCCTCGTTACCCTGTTTATTTAGTCTTTGTCTTCTCCCTGTCCGGTGTCAGATAATTTTGTGTTAGTTCTTGTCAGTTTGTTTCTGTCAGCATGTTTTGCTCTTGTGCCTGCAGTCTGAATCTCCCTACGGTCTTTTGTTTCTGTGAGTTTTTTCGCTATTAGTTTGTTCCAGTCTCTGTTTTGGTTATCAGCCTTTTCCTTGTGTTTTTTTGTCATTGTTCTTGGACATTACTTTTG
Organism: Sander vitreus; assembly: GCF_031162955.1. Classification (NCBI taxonomy): domain Eukaryota; kingdom Metazoa; phylum Chordata; class Actinopteri; order Perciformes; family Percidae; genus Sander; species Sander vitreus. The sequence goes on from NC_135860.1 coordinate 5,687,734, forward strand.
CCTGCTTCTTTTGACTCATTGTGTTTTTGCCTGCTGGATTTTTGGACTCTTGTTTGTATTGACTCTTCGTTTAAATAAATCCTCAAGCTCAGACTTTTTCCTGCCTGGTCTCCTGCGTTTGGGTCCACTTTTTCCCTGTGGCACATAACAGAATGATCTGACCACAATGGACTCAGCGGAGTTGTTCGAGGACGAGCTTTTTGACCTAACCTGTAGGCTTATTTGCACTGTTGGGGAATGGAGATTTACTAAAGGTTGGGAGGCTAAGGAGGCAATTCTTAAGTCTGCTCGCTGTCGAGTTTCCACTCGACCCTGGCTCAGGAGCTCCCTGCCAAGGTGGATTCAGGACTTTTTGGAGACTCCAAGCTGTGAGCCATCACCCCAACATGCTAGCAGGCCATTTTCTTTCAAGCCTGCTACCAGTCCGCCACCCCTGCTGCCATTTGGCACCCAGCCTGCTACATGGTCAGTTGGTGTCCCAGCACTGCCCGGTGTCCCAGCACTGCCCGGTGTCCCAGCACTGCCCGGTGTCCCCGAGCTCTCTAGCGTCCCCGAGCTGCCTAGCAGCCTCCCTGATCCCCGGCTGGCTAGCAGCCGCTCTGAACCTTGGCTGGTTAGCAGTCTCCCTGGACCCTGGCTGACGTGCAGCCGCCCAGAACCGCTGCTCTCCCAGAGTCTACGTCGGTCGCTCTGAGTGTTCGCTTACGGGCAAACCAGTGACTATGCTGGTCTCCGGCGCCCCTGAGACTGTCCCTGAGACCGCTTTAAGTGACTTTGCCCTTGACCTTGCCTTTGTCGGTCAGACCCACTTCTGCCCCTCGTGCCCTGTCGGCACCCCTGTCGACCTTTGTTCCCGTTGCCTGTTTGGCAGACTCCAGCCCAGCTGGCCCCAGCCCCGCTGCCCCTTTGCCTGCCCGGCCCTCAGAGGGTTTTAGCCTTCGCCGACCTGCCAGGTCTCCTGAGGGATTCAGCCTTCGCCACCGCCCTCCAGAGGGGTTTCGCCTTCGCAGACGTCCTTCAGAGGGGTTTGCCGGCGGCCGCCTCGGAGTCCTCGACGTCCTGCTTGGCTGCCTGAGGGGCTCTACCTTCGTCAATGGCCGCCAGAGGGGTTTCGCCTTCGCCAACAGCCGCCTCAGAGTCCAACTCCTGCTCGGCCACCTGAGGGGCTCTACCCTCGCCCACCTGTTTGGCCACCTGAGGATCTTCGTCATCCTGCTCGACCTCCTGAGGTTCCTCGATGGCCTGCTCGGCCGCCCTAGGGGTTCTACTTTCGCTACTGCCCGCAGCCCTGGACCCCAGACCTAGTTGGCCGCAGCACCTCGGTGCCCAGGCCCCAATGTCCTCAGTTCCCTTGCCCTGTTTTGACTCTTGTGCCTTCCCTCGCCCCTCCGGGGTTGATTTATTTTGACTGGTTGGGATGTCCCTCCTTCGGACCCCCTCCGCCCTCCCTGGGTTGGTGTGTGTTTGTTTGTTTTTAGGGGACATCTGGGATCTGTCCCTGGGGGGGTACCATTATGAGTTTGGTGTGTTTTCTTATTTTGGTAATCTGTTTTTTTCAGTTTTGTATTTTTGCCCTGTTTTATTTTGACAGTCTGGTTTTCTGTCTTGTCTTATTTTACTTCCTGTGTTTTCCCTCCCTTGTGATTGCCCTAATGTGTTTCACCTGTTTCCCAGCCTTGTGTCACATGTCTTGTGTTTCCTCGTTACCCTGTTTATTTAGTCTTTGTCTTCCCCCTGTCCGGTGTCAGATCATGGTGTGTGTGTTCCTGTCAGCATGTTTCGCTCTTGTACCTGCAGTCTGAATCTCCCTACGGTCTTTTGTTTCTGTAAGTTTTTTTCGCTATTAGTTTGTTCCAGTCTCTGTTTTGGTTATCAGCCTTTTCCTTGTGTGTTTTTGTCATTATTCTTGGACATTAGTTTTGCCTGCTTCTTTTGACTCCTTGTGTTTTTGCCTGCTGGATTTTTGGACTCTTGTTTTTATTGATTCTTCGTTTAAATAAATCCTCAAACTCTTTCCTGCCTGGTCTCCTGCATTTGGGTCCACTTTTTCCCTGCGGCACAGAACACTCTACCCAAGTGGCAAATGTAGTGATCATTTTAGACCAGACGACTTTGAAAAACCTCACAATCTAAAGGACCACAAGTCACTGACAATGAATGTAGTTCCATCCGTCTTTCCAGATGCACCAACAGCTACTGATGAACAGGTAATACCTTTTGGTAGGCTACTCTAGCTAATAAAGCTAGCCCCTTTTACAAGGTTAGCCTAGCTACTGCTTGAGACTGACAACGTTAGTGGAGAGAACTTTACAGTTCAATGCATTGTGGCGAGTGACAACGTTAGCTAACGGTATAGCTACACTCTTGGTAGGTAGGCCTACCTGGCTGGGCTAACCGCTAACTTTAGGTAATTGCTGACAGAAAAGTCATGTAAGCTCGGACAGTTTACATGCAAATTGCAGCGGCAGGTAAGTAACTATTCTAATGTTAGAAATAAAACTACTCTTGCATTGCAATAGTTATACTTTGTTCCCTATAGTTGGCTACAGCAGCGGCAGAGTGATATTACCTAGGCTACTGAGAAAGCTGGTTTCCATGACAATCGCACAAGTTTACTTACCTGCCGCTGCAATTTGCATGTAAACTGTCCGAGCTTACATGACTTTTCTGTCAGCAATTACCTAAAGTTAGCGGTTAGCGCAGCCAGGTAGGCCTACCTACCAAGAGTGTAGCTATACCGTTAGCTAACGTTGTCACACTCAATGCATTGAACTGTTATTTCCACTAACGTTGCCAGTCTCAATCTATCAGTAGCAGCTAGGCTAACGTTATGAAAGGGATTAGTTTTATTAGCAGTTATTACCTGTTCATCAGTAGCTGTTGGTGCATCTGGAAAGACGGATGGAACTACATTCGTTGTCAGTGACTTGTGGTCCTTTAGATTGCGGGGTTTTTCAAAGTCTGGTCTAAAATGTTCACTACACATTTGCCACTTGAGTAGATCTCTGCCTTGATGTCCAAGCCAGCCGCAAGAAGCCACAGTTGGTTCCTTTCTGGATCTCCCAATGGAAATTTGTGGAAACTTTTTGGTTTATTTTTACAATTTCTAAATGCACATTGAATCACCATGTTGCCTAGTCCTTAGTTTCCAATCCAATGCTTCAGTACCAATGTACTAGGCTACTACTAGGTGTCCCGACTGTAGTGCGCTTCTCTGTACTTTTCGGCGCAGTACTACTAACCGGAGCAAAGTAAAATTCCGCCGCTGCTGAGAAACTAGTCCCTCAAAATGTAACGTGATCATTGAGATGCAAGGGTAGTTTTATTTCTAACATTATTCTATCAACACACACTTAACATCGATATTCTGGCGTTATAATTTATTTGCCTTGGATGTACTGTGGAGTGTGGGTAAGACTGTTTTTAGTGGCAGGCTAGCAGATACTGTTGACTTGCGCTAGCCTACCACCAGCGAACTCTGCAACTGGAAGGACTGGATGAAAAGTGTTAAACGGTCTCCACTGATTAATAACACACTGGCTAACGTGAAAATTAGGTCCTATGTCCAAAATTCTGAACCACCCCTCTAACCCCTAGGTTCGTTTTGCGCCGGAATTGTCCTTAAGATGATTAAAGGCAAGACAGAGGCTCACTGACATACTTAAATATATTTCAGCATTTTGTTAATCGCTAAAAATATAAGCAGGAAAATGTTATCATTGCGAAGTGTTCAGGCTAATGTCTTGTGTTTATTCCACAAGACTTATGGATAAGCTGTTTGATTTATAATTATTAAATTATTTTCAAATTTCACTTACCCTGCTGTGCATGAACATAGCTGTTCCTCAATTTGTGTGTTTCCCATTTGAATGGTTAGTGTATGAGGCGGCTGCTGCTTGCGCTGGGACCTATAGGCTTTAGCTTCAATTTTGATGAAATTATTCTCTAATCGGTTACATATTATGTCGTGGATATGTCCCTTGAATGCATACTGCAGTCCCTTTTATCTTGCTCTCTCAGATATTTCACCTGTTCGCCAAAAGTTACTAATTATCTCCTTGGGAATGTCTGAGAACATACATACTGTAATTGACAGAAAAGCTTGTCAGGCGTAGCAACAGTAACTAAGGAGGGCGGGGCTTAGCGAAGGGTCAATTACACAAGCATGAAGTTGTAATTCTTAAGATTTCAGTCCTGCTTGATTTGGCCACGCCCACGTTTATGGCAGTAACGGGAAGTGTGGTTTAATACTACAGCCAACACTCGGTCAGCTTTTTTCAGGAACACAAGAGAAGAGCAACAGTGAGGCTATTATCAATGAGAGAGAATTACAACAGCTGGATTCCAAGTTTGTGTTGTTTCCTGTGAATCGTGTGTGTGAAGGCAACCATTCTATGGAAAGGTAATCACAGAATGTTACTGACATTGTATTGTCATTAACTTAAACTCTGCAAACTTTAAGTTGGTGTAATTATTATAACCTACTGACAAATTGGTTTTGTTTTTTAAAACGAATCGGAGCCGATTAAATAGAGAGATTTAGATTGAATGTTCCAAACAAACCAATAACAGATAACACAATTATTCAATTTCTGTGTCACGTAATGTTTCTGTTAAAGGGTCAGCTGGTTTCTCAGTGGTGCCACATGGGTCTGTCTCCCACAAGACTTTGATTTGTTACAGGCCAAGATAATCAGAAATCCTCCTTTCATTCTCTTTGTCTCATTTCTATGTTTCTTTACAAACCTCCAGGTCCTCCACTACCTCTCTCCCTGGACAGCTTTGAAAAGTCGAGAGTCTGCCTGTTGATCAGATAGCCCTATAACTAATGAAAAGAGTCATGGAAGTGACAGCAAGATTAATGAAGTATCCCGGGCTGCACTCGCATGCTGCGCAGTGGGGCTTTTCCTGCAGGGCTGCTGCCGCTGCTTAACCGCTATTTATGGTGACAAATAATGTCATTCTGCCACCGACACCTGCGAGTCAAGGTTAAAAAACATATTCGCCAGTGCACGGCGGAGGGCGGCAGGACGGGAGAACGGGGATAAAGGAATGGAAGATGGAAGGGAGGAGGGAGGACAATGAGGAAGGAGAAGATAAAAGGGAGAGCTGCCATTTCAGATATAGAATAAACTTATTTACTGGAGCTGGACTCTGTGGAGGAGTCGGGGGAGACAGTGGGGGACGGACAGGGAGAATGGGAATTCAGGATTAATTGAAAACATCTGTGCTGTGCAAAATGGCCGCAGCAGAGGAGCCTGAAGGGGATAATAGCAGAGAGGAATCACATACAGCACTTGAGAATATTTGTGTATTGGATTTTGTATTTATTTATTCATTTTTGTCACTCTTGAGGAGACAGCTGATGATGTCACCAACTGTCTGGTTGTTTATCTCAGTGTTTGTGTGTGGGTGTGTGCGTGTTTGTGCACAGGCAGACATCGCTTTGATCAAAAAAGCGTCTCATTCGCAGTCGATGGCAGCGGCCGGAGCTCAGGAGCGGTCAATTCTGTCTGACCTTCAGCAGCAGCGTTACAGTGGGCCAATCAGACAGAGTATGTTTGTGTGTGTGTGTGTGTGTGTGTGTGTGTGAGAGATCGAGCCAAAACCCAGGCAGAGGTTAAACATGTACAGGAATAGCTTCCCAAATACACACGCACAATCCTGTTAAGACCCTTGGAATTGTTTAAACTCCTGATATCAATGCTGTGTAAACACAACACATCTGTTTGGAAACACAGGTGCAAATATGTGCACAAATATGCTTCTTGTATACATAATTCATATACAAAAATACACATACAGCCATTGATTGAAAAAAAAATGTTTATGTATCAATTAGGAGAAGACGGTTGAAGCTGATTTTTTAAGAAGATATAAAGACATTGTAGGACCCGCTCCCAGGGTTGGTTTATGCTGTGACATATTGCTTCTGCTCCTTCTTTTTGTTTTTAGCATCACATTCTCACACTAGACGTGTGATAATTCATGTGAATTGAACCTCAACATAACACCGCACCATGAATTCCTATCCTCATACTCATGCTTCCTGCTCCCTCGCTGCGAAGGATACCTAATCACTCAATGAAATCCTGAATGTTTGCTGTCCTGGCTCCTAAATGGTGGAACGAGCTCCATATTGACATCAGGACAGCTGAAAGTCTACACATATTCCGCTGCATGCTAAAAACACATCTCTTCCGACTGCACCTTGGCTAAGAAGATGATCAAATAATGTTTACTTACATGTTGCACTTACATGTAGCTCTTTGTAGTTTGGCTTATTCAAAGCTAATGTAGTTTTATTTAATGTTAAAAAATCTGCTTTACTTCAAATGCCTTCTGACACACTGATTTGACAACCAGGGGAATTTATATATCTTTGTTATATATATATATATATATATATATATATATATATATATATATATATATATAACTTTCACAATCTCCCAGGACTTGGATTTAAAAAAAACTGCATGGGAATACATCACTTGGGAAATAGTACTTTGTGTCTGTATATTGTCAACAGGAAAAAAAAATACTGTAACATGCAATCTGTATCTGGATAAGGAAAAGCACATGTTATTGCAGTGTAAATGCAGGCATTGAGTCTTCCTGCTAAGCAAGCATGGCGAAAAGTAATAGTAGCTAGCACATTGTACCATGCAAAAAGTGATGACGTCTGTCCATGGCATTACTTCCCCTGACCTGGGACACGTTTGTTGACAAGTCTTCCTGCCATGCCTAATTCATTTGCATATTGAGATCTGCAGCTGTAAACAGCTGTAAAAGTCTGTATGTGTGAATGGGGAAATCCAGTGTTGCTGGCTCCACTGACGCATGCCTCGATTTTACCAGAAAGACCAAAATAAAATAAAAAGAATAACACAAGGGGCGGCCTCTAGCTCACCCAGTAAGAGTGTTCGCCACATGTTGGCTGAGTACTGCAGTTGCGTGGGTTTGAATCCGACCTGCTGCCCTTTGCTACGTGTCATCCCTCATCTCTCTCCCCCCTTTCATGTCTATCCACTGTCACTTGTAATAAAGGGAAAAAGCCCCCAAAAAATAATCTTTAAAAAAAGAATAACACGAACGGCTTCCCACAGTTTGTGTGGACAAAGCAGACAGGTGGATTCTTTACAATTACATACACTTAAACACCATATCAGGTGGGAAGCAGTGATGACATGTCCGCTCTCAATTTTGTGCCTGTTATGTAATCACCATTTTGCATTGAGGATTACATTTGAGTCACAATATCAGCCACAAGATTGGCATGCTGTTTAGCGACACTTATAGCTCTTAGAACACATTTCTCATCACCTAAAATACTCCTTTTATGCTGCTATAAAACCATATCACGGTAAAGAAGGTCTGCACCTCTGTTTGTCTATCAACTAAACAAAGACATGTAACTGGAAATGAATTTGCTTTTTCATCTTGCTGCTACGAATCATCGCCAAAACGGACTTTTTTTTATTAGAATCTATAAATGATAGGCCTATGTAATAAAAAAAATCTATTTTCTTATAATCCATATTTTCCTTGCATTGCATGTGTGAATGTGACTGTGTACATTTACGTGTGGCTATTTGTATGTTTTTGTAAAAGTGGGTGCATGTGTGTGTGTGTGTGTGTGTGTGTGTGTGTGTGTGTGTGTATATGCTTTTTGCACATTTTTGCACCTGTGTTTCCATACAGATGTGTTGTGTTTACGAAGCATTGATAACAGGAGTTCAAACAATCCCAAGGGTCTCAACAGGATTGAGTGTGTGTGTGTGTGTGTGTGTGTGTGTGTGTGTGTGTGTGTAAAGACCACAGTTAGAGGGGAGCAGCAGCAACAGCAGCAGCAGCAGTGTCTCATGGCTGCAGAAGCAGAGCAGCAGCAGCCTGATATCAGCTCCTGTTGAGTCTGATTACAACCAGCCAGAGAGGGGAAAAAACTAATCATGAAAAGAGAGCGTGAGCGAGAGTAACAAAGTGAGAGCAAAAAGAGACAGATGGGAGCAAAATGCAACAAAAAGACTCTGAGAAGGACAGAGTCTGGAAAGGAGTATGTGAGCATTACAGAGAAAACAAAAGAGCGTGTGTCATCAACAAAGGGTGAAAGGGAGGTGTAAAAGAGGAGGGACAGAAAAACAAAGAAGAGAATCAATCAGAGAACTAAGGGGCCATCCACAACACACTTTTTTGAAACCGGGTCCCAGGGTGAAAAAATTAAAAAAACGGCTCTCTTTTGGCTTCGTCTGGATGGTGAAGCTGGATATTTATCATATCGATGATGTCATCGCCACACCCCTCGACCTCTTACCCGCAGTCCCGCACTAGTGCACGGTCACACACGACTGCGGTGAAGCTAAGCGAGCATATCCCATCTCAATGGTCAAACCAGCTCACCTCATCTAGCTAAATAGTTTGTCTCTGCTCCCTGACACTTCCCTCTGCTCTGCCGGTCCTGGATTCTACACAAGATATATTGCTAACATTACGTAGCTAACGTTAAACATCGCTAAAGTAGCTGACCGCTAAAGTAGCTGACCGCTACAGCAGCGACGTAACGTTAACGTTAGCTGCTATGGTAAGCTGTTTATAAAGTGGAAGCTAGCTAGCTAATCTGTCTGCTTATCAACTCCTTGAACGGATTATAGTAACTTTTACCACGGCTTATTGTATAAAAGCTACTTCAAGAAAAACGTGTAGATTATCAAAAAGACATTGGATCATTGATGTTTGTTTGACTGCCGATGTTAGCTAGTTACCAGAGCTAACGTTAGCTCTGCCAGCTAGCGCGCTGCAATCATGTCCGATGGCAGACAGAATTGCAAAATAAAAAGCAATCCAACAACACATTATACAATGTAAACAAAGACACGTTTCCTTGCGGAGGCCTTTATAAAATGAGGAGTGGTGAAAGTTATTATAGTCCATGGATGTATTAGGAGAACGTTAGTCTAGCTAGTCATGTTATGATGGGAAGTTAACTCTTCTCCTCCGTGTTTTGGTGAATTTCTGTAGCAGAAACAGCGCCGCCTATAGGCCTGGAATATGAAGTAGCGCGTTGAGTCATTTATACGGATCTACATGGATCCGTATGAATGCAAAAATCCTTGAAACGAATCCAGGGAAGACGGATGAAAAAAAAAGATTGTTTTGGTACGTGTGGGCGTGGCCTTACATGCACTTAAGTAACTGTTACTGTTAGCTTTCTGTAGTAATCTGATTACTTAAATGACATTAACATTTGTTAACGAGAAACCTGGTTTCAAAAATTGGGGTAAGCGATTAGAGAACTCTCATTAAAGTGCTGTATGGAGAAAAGACCTCAGGCTGGGAATGTATCAGTGTGACAGCAGAGCATCGGGGTAAAAGGAAAGATCGTGACATAGAGCATAGACTGTAGGCTTCATTCATCCTGCCCCAGCTCCATCCGCGCTCCACCTCTTTTGTCCATATTTGAATTAGCTGCAGGCACTGCCAAGATGGCGACGGCCGAAGCGACCAGGAGCAGCCCACTTTGAGCTTCATTTTGGCTTTTCAGAAACCTATGTGTGACGTCACAGAGACTACGTCCATATTTTATACATTTAGTGATAAATGCTTAAAACTAGTTGGCGAACTAGACAGAAATCTGGCACCATATTTTAGTTGAAAAAGTTTATATTGATGTTAATGGAAAATACTTATGTCTGTCTGAATCAATAATGTTTTTTGTTCCTTTATGCCAGCTGGATGTTTTTTCTAATTCTGCATTAATAGTGCGTTCCATTTGTACTCAAGGTCAAACGCCCCCCTGAAATCGAATTTCCGAGTTGGGAAGTCGGACAACTTGGCAGTACCAAAATCCAACATGGCTGCCCCGTGCATCAACAGTAGTGAAAGTCGTAGTAACATACAGTTTAGTAGCACTGTCTTATTTGTGTCTCACTAAATCAGTCGTACACACAGTCCTGTCCAACTTCTATCTGTGAACATGTTACGCTGTTTGTATGCACAAAAAAACAACATAAGGCGTTGTTATCAACTGGTATTGCTAACAACGGCTAACCTGGCTAGAGCAAAACCCACAATGAAAAAACAGACTTGTAAATAGAACACATTCAACTCGGGTGTGAAGTCATTCCTAGCTTCGGCTTCCGAGTTCTAAGGTAAATGGAACGCACTTTAATACATTTACTTACGAAGCAACAATAGCATTCATCTGGAGTTGTTTCTGGCCATCTGACAAATGTAAATCTGACATTTTTAGATACTGTATATGCTCTTTAGCTGCTAAATGCTCCACTATGTTCAGCAGCAAGGTGCTAACATTGTCTGTCTGCCGTTTGGTGCTGAGTAGGTAGTGTACAGTTGTTTTTTTAGAGGGTTTTCGTTGAAATAAACTGGCTGTTGCGGCTGACAATGAGGCTGATGAGAACGGTGAGAGTGAACCAAAACAGTAACGTTGTGCCCCGAAAAACACAAAACAACAAGCTGAAAGTAGCTAAAATGCTGAGGGGAAGTGCAGAGTCGGGTGATGTTTTCTCCCAGCAACCGTTTTTTTGTGTGTGTGTGTATGCATGTAAACATGCTGAGTGAAAGGGAGAAAACAATAAGAGACAAACAGAGTAAGTGAGGTAGGGCAGGGAGAGGGAGAAAACCACACTGCAAAGATATTTACTGAGTAGGAAACACAGAGAGAGAGAGAGAGAGAGAGAGAGAGAGAGAGAGAGAGAGAGAAATAAGGAAGAAAGAAAAATAACCAGGGGAGAGCGAGGCAACAGTCGGAATACAGAAAAAAGAAAAAGAAGCAAGCTCGAGATGGAAGCAGGGAAAGGGGAATAAGATCAAACGAGGGAGAGAAAGCGGTGGAAAGCAAGGAGTGAGAGTAAGAAAGAGAGAGGCTTGGTTGACACATAAAACAAAGATGAAACACCTAGAGAGAGAGAGAGAGAGAGAGAGAGAGAGAGAGAGAGAGAGAGAGAGAGAGGCATTTGTGGAGAAGAGGCTGTTGCTGGAAAATGTAGATAGACACCCCGGAGAGAGAAAAGAAAGAAGCGAAGGGATCCAGTGTGTGGAGGGGCCAGAAGGGAGGAGGAGGAGGAGGAGGAAGACAGATGAGGAGGGGGAGCTAAAGAGGAGGGGACGAGACCGGCAAGGGAGGACCAGTACGCGGAGAGAGAGAGAGAGAGAGAGAGAGAGAGAGAGAGAGAGAGAGAGAGAGAGAAAGAGAGAGAGAGAGAGAGGCAGATACGAAGGTCCACAGACAGCAGCGGCGTAAAGAGTGCAGCATGCGGTCTGGCCATTGACGCTGCAGTTGGATTGAACACACATGCACAGACAGACACACACACACCCCTGAGGAGTGTATGAGACATGCCCAGGCTGCTGTCCATGAACAAACACACACTGGCAGGGCACCAGAGAGGAAATACAGCAGACCCCTGAGCCTGAGGAGCTATGGAGAGCAGCATGTTTTTTGGTGAGTTTGTATTTATATGCGCTTACATGCATAATTTCATCCTTGTGTGTCAGATTCTTTCATCTAAATGTGTGTCTTCTTACTTGTTCCGGATACTAAAAGCATGAACAGAAGAAGCGCTGTTTTCCATGAAAGAAAAACGAGTGTGAAGTTACACACCTAGGAGACCTGGATTGTGTGTTTTCTGTGTGTATGTGTGTGTATGTGTGTGTCTGTGTGTCTGTGTTCACTGCATGTGCTTTATCACAGTCAAATGCAGAGTATAAGTGCACGTTTCCCCTCTCCTAAATGTGCTGTAAAAGGGTTCCAGCCTGCCTGGTACTTGTTCTGGAAACTAAAAAAGATGGATAGGAGAGTCAGTTGCTGTTACAGCAGAAAATAAAAAGGTAAAAGAAAGAGAGTGAAGTTGCAGACTGAGGGATCCTAAAACTGTTGAATGAACCTGCTCACCAGGTATGCCCCTTCCTCATGCACATGTTCTGGTTTATTGGACTAAATCCCAGGTGGTTGGGCTGCTGAGAATACAAGCTTTGGATTTCATTCTGGCTGTTTGACCAGCTGACAGTATGTAGAAATTCAAGTAAGATTGGAGATGCACGCGTCGAGAGCCACTTTATATTCTGTGTGGGATATTTAGAGAAATCGAAGGAAGGCCCCTTCCACTAGTTTTTATGGAGGAGACTGGAGGAGGCTTAGGAAGACTTAATCCGCGAGTGGCTCCTCGTCAAGTACTCTTCTCATGGCTGGTTTACAGTCACATAGGAGGAATAATAACACAGGGATCTTGAATTCAGAGGTGGTGATTTGTTAAATGAAAGACTCTTTTTTTAATCCCGAGGATTAAAGCGATCTGAAGTTACAGACCGTGGCTTGTAAGAGCGAGAAGGATTTTCTCTTGTTATGCCATACACAAAGGAGCGGTGGAAGAGTGCTGGGAGCTTATAAATGAATAAGCTGTCAGGTGCAAAGACAGCTTCGGCTGTCTGAGATCCACTGCTGATGTCGGTCAGGTGTGCAGGTTCGGGAAAGCATAGAGGTGATGCAGGTTGGATGGATGGGTTAAGTGAAAGTCGAGACAGAACTTCTCAGGCAGGTGGTTCTGTTGCTGGTGACGCCTGTTTTGTCTGCTTTTTGTGTCAGACAAAATGCCATCTTATCTCCAGCGCTCTGTGTAAAACAAAACAGCAAGAGCAGGAAAGGTCACTGTTTGCGTATACAGGATGTGCATCATTTTAACATTTATGAATTCTGAGTGCACAACTACACGGCAAAGAGAAAAAAAGATGCTATCTCTTAAAAGATTAATGGCTTGTTCAGCAGCAATGCAATGCTGCTATTTAACCAGAACATGTTTTGTGATAAATATCAGGTGATACATTATGAGACTTTTGACCTCTTTGAAACAAGACACCAAAATGGAAAAGAATAAACAGATCGAAGGAAATGTCCCGCTTTCTTTAAAAGCTGTCCATATAGATCCAAAGCAGGCAGTAAGAGAACTGCAACAGAGCAGGCTAATAAGTCCTGAGCGTGTGCTGCAATCATACAAGCTATTATGGTTGTTGAGTCAAAGGCCCAGAGGTTGGCGTTTAGCAGCACGTAAACATCTTTTTGGTTAACCTCAGATTACACAGTGCATGGGAAGTGATTGTTGGATCCGATTCAGAAACAGCTGTGTTTATTAGCGAGCTACACACATGACGGCAGCAAGAGCTACAGTATGTTAATCTGAAGGGGATGAAGGCAGCGTGTGTTATGTAGCTCGAAGCCAAATGCATGCTGTATGCCACACGCTGGTGAGACTATATCATAAGAATACAGAGATTATCCTGTAAAGGTTAATTGGAAAATCAGTGAAAGTGTAGCTTTAAAAAAAAAAAATAAAAAAAAGGAATGCTTTAAATTTCCCCTTTGTGCTCATATTGTTCAATTTAATAGGGGTGAAATGATTTTATCCTCCCTGCTTGAAGGGAAGTACTGATCTCAGAGCATGTTAAAGGCCGCTGAATACGATCAGCACACTCCATGAAAACACAGAGGTGTTAATCACATCTGGGGCGTCATCAGCATACAGATGACTTTCAGTGAAATTCAGATTTATCTAATAATTGGATTTATGTTTGCTAAGAGAAAAGGAAGGTTGTGCAAGAGCAAGCTTTTAATTTTGAGGCTCTCTGGCGGTGTAGACTCTCTGGACAGATCTTATCGGAGGTCCAGGACACTAACAGGAGGCGGACGGTGGAGGAGAGCGGCATAAGATGATTCATTATTAATGCCAGTCGACGTCCTCCAGCCATCATTTTACTCTCCCCCCTCTCTCGACATACTGCCGCAGGAGTAAAAAACGCTTCAGCCCAGATAAGTGAATCTTTCAGGAAGGGCAATGCAGAGGACAGCCAGAGTCTAAAACACGGCATGATACAGTAGCCATACACGTCCTGTCCACGGAGCTGCTCTTAATGTCTCTTATACTGTATATGCTGCATCATTAAACACAGCCTCAAAGAGAATGGATAAACAAAGGCCAGTGGATAAAAACTTTCATCAATTCTGATCTATTTCAAATATTTCCAGAAGTCAGATCTCATCTCAGTTCTACATCATTACACTAATGGGCAAAGCAGGCAAAAAAACATCTCCAAATGCCCCAGGTTCAGTGTGTGTCAACTGGTTTGTGGTAATTTAATTAAATCAAGTTTAGGAATATGCACACCCCAAAGCTTCATATCCACTAACATGATAAGGGCTTCAAATATGTATTCATTAGTTTTGTTTGGCCACTCTGAAAGAAGCTAGAAAACACACAAGTTTAATATATTATGGCCTTATAAATTTGAAATGGATAATGTGTTAGCAAACTGTTTACACATCCAGCGGACATGGAGCAACGTTAGCATGTGGAGTCATTGCAGTCTCTGGTGACATGATGAATGTAGTGCAATTCACTTTACACTTTATTATTCATGCCCTTCAACTTTGACATTTGGTGCGGAGCAGGTGGCATATAATGGGTTTTTAGAGCTTTTTTTCTGAAAACAGCTGTCTGCTGCATCTGGAAATTACGCACAGAGTGAAAACAGTGAAGTTGTGAACTGTAAAACATCCTGCCTGTCTCAATCCTTTAGACTTCATTATTTCAGTAATGTGCTTATACAGTGGGGCAAAAAAGTATTTAGTCAGCCACCAATTGTGCAAGTTCTCCCACTTAAAAAGATGAGAGGGGCCTGTAATTTTCATCATAGTTACAGGAGACAAAATGAGAAAACAAAATCCAGAAAATCACATTGTAGGATTTTTAATGAATTTATTTGCAAATTATGGTGGAAAATAAGTATTTGGTCAATAACAAAAGTTCATCTCAATACTTTGTTATATACCCTTTGTTGGCAATGACAGAGGTCAAACTTTTCAGAAGTCTTCACAAGGTTTTCACACACTGTTGCTGGTATTTTGGCCCATTCCTCCATGCAGATCTCCTCTAGAGCAGTGATGTTTTGGGGCTGTTGCTGGGCAACACAGACTTTCAACTCCCTCCAAAGATTTTCTATGGGGTTGAGATCTGGAGGGTGGCTAGGCCACTCCAGGACCTTGAAATGCTTCTTACGATGCCACTAATTCGTTGCCCGGGCTGTGTGTTTGGGATCATTGTCATGCTGAAAGACCCAGCCACGTTCATCTTCAATGCCCTTGCTGATGGAAGGAGGTTTTCACTCAAAATCTCACGATACATGGCCCCATTCGTTCTTTCCTTTACACGGATCAGTCGTCCTGGTCCCTTTGCAGAAAAACAGCTCTCTGCAGGTCATTCACTAGGTCCCCTCATGTGGTTCTGTGATTTTTGCTCACCGTTCTTGTGATCATTTTGACCCCACGGGGTGAGATCTTGCGTGGCGCCCCGGATCGAGGGAGATTATTGACTTCCATTTTCTTATAATCTTTCCCACAGTTGATTTCTTCACACCAAGCTGCTTACCTATTGCAGATTCAGTCTTCCCAGCCTGGTGCAGGTCTACAATTTTGTTTCTGGTGTCCTTTGACAGCTCTTTGGTCTTGGCCATAGTGGAGTTTGGAGTGTGACTGTTTGAGGTTGTGGACAGCTGTCTTTTATACTGATAACAAGTTCAAACAGGTGCCATTAATACAGGTAACGAGTGGAGGACAGAGGAGCCTCTTAAATAAGAAGTTACAGGTCTGTGAGAGCCAGAAATCTTGCTTGTTTGTAGGTGACCAAATACTTATTTTCCCAAGGAATTTGCAAATAAATTCATTAAAAATCCTACAATGTGATTTTCTGGATTTATTTTCTCATTTTGACTCTCATAGTTGAAGTGTACCTATGATGAAAATTACAGGCCTCTCTCATCTTTTTAAGTGGGAGAACTTGCACAATTGGTGGCTGACTAAATACTTTTTTGCCCCACTGTATGTTGCATATTCTGAAATGAATTTATGCCATTAAATTGTCATGCAGCAAATCAAGTATTCTAGCATATTAGAATACAAAACGCAGAGGAGAGGGGATGTGTGGTGAATAGACACCCAGCAGCTGATTCTTTCTGAGGCCAAGTGCAGTGAAACCAGGCCATAATCACATTCTTTTTATATTTTATTTGAATATCTGGTGTTTATTGGTTTCAGGTTTGTTGTTCCAGAGCTGCAAACAGAAAATAATTCACTCACTGCAATTTTCTGTTTGGCCTAAAATACAACATCCGTGGCTAAAGTTTTACATATACCAACATATTTACAACCCCAAATCTCACATTAAAACATCATGCACTTGCTGCAAGTGGCTGCATGAGAAGCTAATAGTGAGAAGTCTGCACTATGTAAACACATCAGTGCTGGGGGAGATTGTACAGAGGGGGGCATCACTGACATACAGTATATAACCAGGCTTTTCATTCAAATTCTGTTCTATTTGTTATGTATGCTGCCTGACTCCCAGGCTGCTCAGAGAGACTTCTTGTAGTTATTTTAATGACTGTCACCTGCTGACCTTTTAGCGTGGAGTGACTCTCCTGAGCGACTCTCCATGTGAAGTAGATGGCAGTCTCTGCTGGAGAGACTTTAGCCCACCTGGGCCATGGACTCTGCTAGTCAAATTTAGAAGCCGTTCACAGAACTCAAATATTAACATTCTTGAAGTCAAATATTGACACTTCTAACAAAGTGATAATTACGGATGCCAGCATCTCTGCCAGAGCCTGCTGTAACAGGCTTTTTCTGTCTTAGTGCCGGAGCATCTTAAAGTCAGTGTGGCGCTCGGAGGTCGGGGTTATAGCTCAGATTAGCAGCCGGGGATCGTTTCCCTGCACTGCCTTATGTTTTGCACCTTTGCTGGTGGTGACAGATGATCAGGCTTAAGAGAGTTGAAACAATATCTGCTGCTGCAGGCTGGAATGTGCCTTTATGTTTGGGCATGTTCGCTGGACTGTGATTTTTACACATTACATTTCACAACTGGAGACAAAAGAAAATTTGTTTGCCCCATTATACTGTACATAACCCTTGTGTTTTCTTTCTGTCGACCATGAACTTGTCCTTCCAAGAATTCTTTTTTTGCAGATGCTTTTGACACTTTTTTCAAAACGATTTGGTCACTTATATGCACCACTAACACCAACTTGTGTTGTTTTAATAATACATTTTCCACTTATTCTTGGAACATTGGTCAACAAACCTCATTTATGTGAAATTGTTCAGAAGATCAGAGGATGTTGAGTGGATCACGGATGGGTATATGTCAAAGTTTAGTCAGGATACTGTTTTGAAACCATTTAAAAAAAAAAGTTTTTCAAATACTATAAAATTCATAGATTTTAGAGAACGTTGTGGGGAACCATCAATGTTATTTTGGGGCAATTTGGTTGAAAGAAATATTTCTGATACAAAAAACTTTGAAAACGGGTCAAATATGACCCGAGGACAACACAAGGGTTAAACAGGGTGAGGTTTAGGAAGGTATGTGAGGTTAGAAGAGGTTAACAGTAGATAATGTGTCTGGTGAGGGAAAGTAAGTTAATTTACTCCAACACACCAACTTTCCTTTTCCTCTACTTTTCTACACAACTACAGTATACTTCTGCTTCACCCCTTTTGAATACTTTTTACTCCACTATACTAGATTGACATCTGTAGTTACTAGTTCCTTCACAAAATTAAGTCATGCTAGCGGCATGAATGTTGGTCTGTCTTTGGTTTCTTTGGTGCACAAAAGTGATGCCTGCAGGTAAAAATGTAGAACAACAAGTTATGAAAAGTTGTCGTTTGACCAGTCAGGCCTTTATTTTTATTTTTTTTAAGATAATTTTTTGGGGCTTTTTTCATGGCCTTTATTTGACAGGACAGCTAAAGACAGGAAAGGTGAGAGGGAGCAGGGGTGGGGCTAGAAGGGGGGCACGGGGGGCACCACCCCCCCACCTGAACTATGATTTGCCCCCCCCCCCCTTTTCTATGCTGTACAAAAATGGCCCCCAACTGACTGATTATTGATCTCCCCTGTGCCACCCAACTTAAAAAATCCTGGAATTGCCCCTGAGATAGAGGGGGAACGACATGCAGCAAAGGGTCGCGGGTTGGACTCAAACCCGGGCCCAGTGCTAAGGACTGAGCATTAGTAAATGGGCGCATGCTCAACCAGGTGAAGCACCAGTGCGCCCCAGTCAGGGATTTTTTCAAAGACTTTTCGGTCCACTACTTTGGTCCCGACGGAAATAGCTCAACAACTATTATTGATGCCTTTTCATCAACATTTTGAATGTGTTTAATACTGTGGTTAATGACCAAATACCTGCAAAACTAATCACATTCCCATCAACCTTAGCTGTACAGTATGTTTAGTGCTAATATGGCTTTCTCACAGCAGAGCACTGAAGCTGCTGAATGCTAACAGGCCTTTTTCACAGAAGACAATTTTGACTTGTCATGGTAGGAAAAGCACAGATGTTGCTAATAACACTAACGATGGCTCTGTTCAATAGTGTTCAAGTGTTCAAGGGAGAGTGAGCCATCATGCTCGATACCAGGAACCTGAAATCAAAGCAGCTAAATGGATTCAGCCATCATTCATTTCATTATTTACACCTGTGCTTTTCCTACTGTGGCAAGTCAAAATGTCTCCCGAAAAAAAGGCAGATTAGCATTCAGCAGTGTCAGTGCTCCAGCAGTGTCAGTGCTCCATCTACACATGATGCGTTCAGGCACAGTAATGAGTGTAGGTTACTCGTTTTTTGGCAGCACTCAGAGCCCCACACACAATCACTGTAGTTACAAACGTAAAATGAAAGAAAAGCGTAAAAATACACCTTAGTTTACATGCTCATAGCCCGAGTGAACTGCGAGCCTTTACGGAGACTGTGTAGCAGCTGGAAGAAACGTATCTGTTCCTAGCTGTAGACTCTTGAATAAAATCTGATGCATTGTTGTAGATTAAACTACACACAATACGAAAAGTAGTTATGAACACAATAGTAGTAGTTCCAATAATGGAACATACAAGTACGTACCTGTGTCCTTTTACAGAAGTACCATTTTTTAATGCAGGACTTATACCTGTAATGGAATGTTTTTAGATTGTATTGCTATTTTGACTTAAGTAAATGATCTGAATACTCTTCCCCCCCCCCCCCAGTAAAAAAGACTTTATTATTAAACTAATCACTTCTGTGTGATGTAAAAGAGTAAATAAACTCACAGGCTTCAGCCGTGCTGACACGTCAGATTTCATCTCCTGTCACTCAGCAAACCAAACACAACCCTATCAAACAAATTCACATTTCAGTTTGTCACTCTTCATCTTCGCTGCAGAGTAATCTCACACATCAGCCCTGGTGTGTTTGAACGGCCTGTTTTGACTGTCGGAGCTGTGAGTGGTGGATTTGGCCGGGTGCTAGGTGAGGCGTGCCTGCGGGCTGACGTCAGGCCCGGCATGTCGAGCGATGGCATGGTTGGATGATTCCTGCAGAAGGACATGCTTTGCTGAAGTTGGGACAAAGACGTGCCTCCACATGAGAGGCGGCATGTGTTCTTTTTCCAACAGATGGCAGCGCTCCGGCGACTGGAGGGAAAAGAGAGTGAGAGAAGGGGGGACAGTCTGTGGTTTTCTCTTCTCGTCTTTATGACTTTTGCTTTTTATTTACCCCTTACCACTGCCTGGGGACCGAAACGTGGCAAACCTTGTTTTTATTTGTCTCTAGAGGGCGGTTTGATACTGTATCTGCCAGCGCTTTAGAGCCATGCTGGCCCAGAGTTCCACTGCTGTTAAGTGTGCAGCGATAAAAAGAAATCATCCCTCTGGTTCTCATTACAGCTTTGCGAAATGGCTTCTTTAATTCCTAATGTTTTGGAGGGCTGTGACCGTTTTCCCTGCTTTTAATTTTTTTGATGTTTTGATCCCGTAGTGTTGAAATCAGCCCTGTGCTGTTTCCAATTGGTGGTTTCTAAAGCGCTATGCTGGCGTGGTGCTCTCACATGACAATAAAAGTGAAGTATTTACTTTTGTTTTTCCTAGAGATGTGTGGGCCAGGCCTCTCTTGCCATTGACTCATCGCATGTGCCTGTTGCAGTCATTCCACAGCAGCTATTTGTGGGGACAATTTCAGAATAAGAACATCTGTTTCGGAGAGCTAAACATCATCGCAGCATCACGCAGTGGTCATCTGGTGTACAACTTATTTCTTTATTTAGGTTTGATTGTGATTGGAAGAAGAAACTGAATTCAGAGTCTGCAGCCAATTTATCACTGAGCCAATTCACTGTAATGGAGACCATTCTCTTAACAATGATGGTGATTGAAGTGTTGAAATACTTGTCTAGTACAAGTGGCATCCTCAGAATGTACAAATGCTCAATAACAAGTAATAGTTCTTCAATCAAAACATATTAGTATGAGTAAATAGAGTGAATAAGCACACATTAGTGTGTACGTATGCATCAAGAGTAGAGGTACTCATTGTGAAGAATGGACCCTGCCGTTATCTGAGTCTTAATATACCTGGTACATGTTGCATTGATAATGGAAACTGGAGATATTAAAGTGCTTATATTATGCTCATTTTCAGGTTCATAATCGTATTTAGAGGTCGCACCAGAATAGGTACTATTTTCAAAAAACACCATATTTGTGTTGTACTGCACATTTCTGCAGCTCCTCTTTTCACCCTGTGTGTTGAGCTCTCTGTTTTAGCTACAGAGTGAGGCATCTCACTTCTGTTCCATCTTTATTGGGAGTCGCACATGTGCAGTAGCTAAGTAAGTACTGCTAGCTTGTCAGTTGCAGAGTATGAGGGTCTGCCACGCTAGCAGCTAGGCAAGCAACATTACAATTAAAATATATAATATATTATTGCGATTTTAAACATATTGCAATATTCTGCGATATATTGCAATTGATTACCTTTTTTCCAACTTCAAATTTTTCCCAATTTCAAATGATGTCCCCAAAAGGAAACTTTGTCAACATCTGTTTTATCTAAAAAGATACAGTTCATTTCGTTTGTTCACCTCACTTAAATTTTATTGCTGCAAAATGGGATTGTCAAGCAGACAAACTGACCAACACATATGTAATAAAAGATCGATACTTGGCGTCTGTGTATCGATACAGTATTGCCATGGAAAATATTGCGATACTATGCTGTATCGATTTTTTTCCCCCACCCCTATGACATGGTGCTCTTTGGATGCTTTTATATAGGCCTCAGTGGTCCCCTAATACTGTATCTGAAGTCTCTTTCCCGAAATTCAGCCTTGGTGCAGAATTACAGCCACTAAAGCCAGTCCCACAGTTATCTTTACTTAGGATGTGCCATTTCTGTGTCTGTAGCTATTGAGGAGGAGAGGGGGGGGCAAGGTGGAGGGTGTGGCCTTGACCAACTGTCACTTTGCTCGTTTGAAAGCCATGATGTCTCTCTCTCATGGGTGGGCCAAATTCTCTGGGCGGGCAAAGCAGAGAAAGGGGAGGTAACCTTTCCCCTTATGACGTCATAAATGGAAGATTCTAGATCGGCCCATCTGAGCTTTCATTTTCTCAAAGGCAGAGCAGGATACCCAGGGCTCGGTTTACACCTATCGCCATTTCTAGCCACTGGGGGACCATAGGCAGGCTGGGGGAATGCATATTAATGTTAAAAAAACCTCAAAGTGAAATTTTCATGCCATGGGACCTTTAAAACCATCCATCCACATTGCAGATTTTGGGGATTTCCACGCTGTCAGATGAGCTACAACCCACTAGAAGATTAGAACATTGTTTTTACTCCTGGCCTTAATTTCAATGAACTCTGTATGCACTGGAACTAATGAAAGGAATGATGCTTTGGTGGCCTTGTTGGCGCAAGTGCTAAATACTTAAAGTGGCTATATGTAACTTTCAGTTTGTGTTGATTGTAGCGGCTGCTTTGGACAAAAGCGGTAGTGTTTTTACCACACCTGCTGTCGTAAAGCTCTTTTCTATACGGTGCTGTATTGACCACTGTATTCCCGTTGCGGTAGCGTTACAGGGAGGTCATATAGTTGCGATGGATGTTTTGCAGATTCTGAAAATCATTCATTTACAATAAGAGAATAAGTTACAGAAGCATTGTTGCATTTCAAGTGCATACGGTAACTTAGCCTACTTTGGATGACTCGTGAGATAAACCAGGTATCACTGTCACTGTGTTACTTAGATTAATATAGCACATTTCATGAAACCCGCGGACGCTTTACACAAGTAACGTTACAGGGGGGACAAGGGAAAAGAAAATAGTAAGCCAACACAAACACGGAGTAAAGGGGAAACCTCCGCGCTAAATGGAAGGGGGACGTAATTATATATATCGGCTACTGACGTACAACCACATCGCGCATTGTAATGTTATTTTATGAATGAAATAGACATATTACATATGGAGGAAATATTTATTCATAATTCAAATTGAAAGTCCAAAGAGAAAACAAAGCGAGATCAAATATATTGTGAATAAGTTAATTTAGTGGTGAAATAACGGACGAAAATTGTCGGACTTGCGACCCTCCAGTCTAACGTGACAAGCCAGCTAGTTGCAGCCGGCATTGCCTACTCGCCGGCCGGCCAATGAAGCTCAGAGACTCCGCTGTCTCCGCTGGAAGTCTCTCAACCCTCCCACCAGCCGTTAGGCCACGCCTCCTCATTTGAATTGACAAGTGTCACTTCAAAATGAAAAGCCTTAATGTTAAATAGAAATAGCAATGATGAATCTTAAAATGTCAAAAGGCAATTACCAAATGTAAAATTCAAAAGATAAAACTTCAAATTGAAAATTGAAAATTATTCATAATTTTTTTCTACTGGAGATTTTAATTTAAGTATTTCTATTTAAACTTTTCCATTTCACATTTTGAGTTTCATATTTGATGTTTCTGTCATTCAATAAAATATTTCAAAGATTTCAGTTTAAGCATTTATATTTAAGCTTTGCATTTTAAATTGGACTTTTTACATTGAGCACTTTACATTTTCAAATTATCATTTTACATTTCAACTTTGCTTTTTCAGTTTTCTTTTATTTTTTTATTTAATTATGGCATGATTTTTCCTAGTAGAGTAGTAAAATAATAATATTTTTAATTTGATCTCGCTTCGTATTCTCTTTGGACTTTCAATTTGAATTATGAATAAATATTTCCTCCATAATTACATACCTGAGGGCCAATTCGGGGTCGGGTTTGAATCATTTACAATCCCCTAATTGTCTCCATCTGTTGATAGCCCTACAGAAGTTGACTCACATTATCGCCCGTTGTCTTTCACTTTCCCTTTTTAGCTTTTAGTTAGTCTTCGTTTAATTTCCTTCTTCCCTGTGATGGCCCTAGAGTATCAGCCATAACTACAATAACAATAGCTTCTAAAATAACATAAAAAAACTATTAGGCCTAAATAAAGAAATCTCCTGCTTCCTTTTCCAAACACACACTGAAGGTTCACTTGGATAGAGATGGAGGGTGAGGCAGCTGTCCCAGTTGCCGTCTGCAGTTCAACATGCTGCCTTTGCTCTGCCTCCTACAGGTAACACATGTCAAAATGGCCTCATGCCCACCCTGGTGCGCCCCACCCTGCCTTCTATCCAGACCTCACTGGGCATGAAGCAGTTTCTCCCCTTTCCATTGGATACGGCCACAGCGATGAGCCTCTTCCCAGGATTCAACACGGTGAGTCTCATCTTTATCTTGTGTGGCTTTCAGATGCTGTTTGATCTTCGCTGAGGTAATTCTGATGTTTTGAGTAGGAGATATGACTGATTGATTCTGTTGCCTAGGATTCCACATCTATTTCTAATCTCTACGTATGCCTAAAATGTTCATATTTAGTCACACATCTTTCTTCAAAGCTGTGATCACTGACTCAGAGCTGCAAACGATACGTAGATTTTAGCTTTGAAGCAGCCAGGTCCGACGTTCCTCAACCTTGTTTGGTCAAGTCCAGGCATCTGTCTTTTATTTATTTATAAAATGCTCTATGCCATAGTTATCCATGAAATATCTCATTGAACTTATGCTTTTAAATCGTAAAGGAATGTTTAATGGTGCTGACACTCCACTTAAGAGGAGTTGGGAGAAAAAGGTTTTGTTATGCAAACATTTATTCAATGTGTTGAAGTCTCTGATCATTTTAGTGTATTTCTATTCTTGAAAGCATGTCATTTATCTTTTAGTAATGCAACAAAGGAGAGAAGCATTCATGGAAACGGTGCAATTATTCTGATAGTGCACTTACTCTCCAGACAGTTTGCATACTCAACTCTATCTTAGTGATTTATTGACAGCTCTGCCTTTAGGCTCTATGGGATCTATAGGAATTTGGCTGCCGCTTACAACTCATCTCCTTGTTATCATTGACATCTGTTTTTGTTTTAATCTCCCAACACAGAGACATGGTTTAACATAGAAAATGTTGAAAGCCAGTTGGCATTCTAGTTATCCAAAACATGACAAAACATTTATTTTAAATGGCCGATCGGTGCCGGTACTTCGAATGTCTCTTTGAAAAACCTCAATCTCACAGTTAAAGCTAAGAATGGCTTTTAGTGCATCTTTTGTGAGAAATTCTGAGAGCAATCGATGTTTGGAAAACATGCTCCATGATGCACTAATGTCAGTTTGGAATACAATAGTATTAATGGATGTCACCTCCTCCTCAGATTGCAATATGTTGTGCAGATGGTGCACAACATTTGCAGGAAGCAAAAGTTTAACTGCAGAAATGTTGCAAAGCAGTGCAAATAATTAAATTTTACTGGTCTGTACTTTCTGAAATATTAATAATCTTCAAGAAGTTTTCTGGGAGTATGATCAAATTTGGTGCTAATTATTGGGAAATTATAGAGAGGGTGTTCAACACTTTAACTCTCACTTAATTAGCTGAACGTGCAAACATTTACTTTACGTTTTAATTCAGCTTTTCTTTCAATGACATTCCTACTTCTCCACAATTAGTACCAAATTACGTTATTTAACGGAAACCTTGAATTTTATTAGGAAGGTTTTGTGTGCAGTTTTTACATTGAATAAAGCTCAGCTGTTCGTTCCTTCTCAGGTCTGTTGTTGAAAAGAAACACCAATCTTCATTGTGTTTTCTTCGTGTTTACATATTTTTCTGATGCCTGTCACATCCTTCCATCATTGTCGTTGCTGGACATACTCGCAACAACTCTCCAAAGAGTTAAGGGGCCTTTGGGGGGACCGTTTGGTATTTATGGAATGGACCACCGGAGGAAAATAGGGGAGGGTCATGTCTTTTTATTCTTTGCTGAGGGGAGGGTCATCCAACATTTTTCAGTCCAGAGGGGGGGGGTCACCCAACTTTTGTATTCATGAAACAGCAACATTTCAAAGTGGCTTGTTTGGTGCATATTTTTCCATGTAGCTCTTAGTCTCGGCCCTCCTTCGCTACCAGATGGGTCTGAGCCATGAGTTTGCTGTGGGGCAGGGGGAGCTGCCCCCTGGTGGCTGAAACGGATAATTGCATTGTTTAAAAAATGAGTGGAATAATTACGTCTGACATGATCAGATATTTTATAAATATCTTAAATAACACAAAACAACTAAATGGTGGTAGGTAATACATCTGATTTCATATACTGCTTTAGTAAAAAAAAGTATTTCCTGGCTGACGATGGCAGTAGCAGGACATAAAAAACGAAAATGACTGTTGCTAGTCTGGACATCTTACTGTGCCAAGGTTGCAATAAAGGTTTCCTAAATGCCACATTTGATGTCAGCTTACTAATTGATTGCGGGTTTTGTGTAGATTTGGACTTTTATACGTCTATTCCACTTTGTTTAAACGGCGAAGTGGATGAAGCCTAGTGACGAGTCCATAGCAACCAGTTTGTGTGTTGAATGTTACCCAGAGTGCCTTGCTGAATGGTCTCAATATTTTATTGTTTTATTTCAAGTGAATACTAGTTTACTAGAGGAGTAACTTAGTATTTGAAGTAATGCAGTAATGCAGGAAGTGTGCATTTAGTTTCCATGCTTATTATGTTTCCACAACAATGTTAGTGAGTAAATCTACTGAAATGGCCACCACATCATAACAGAGGAGTGTGATGTGTAAGATGAGAATGTAGAGGTTTAGTCGCGTATGTCATGGCTGTTAAAAAACAATGGGAATCTGTAAATTTGCCAAGCGCAAACCGGTCATGCCTTTTTTCCAAATTGTTTTGGAGGGTCATAGAAATTTTTTTACTGGCAAGGGGAGGGTCATGTCTTTTTTGGCTGAAGGTCCCAAAACTCCTCCGGTGGCCCCTTAAATAAATAACGAACAGTCCCTTATCTTGCTCCCGGCGCAGCGCAAAGCCCAACGCAAGTGTCTTTGCTAGTTTAAGACTGACGCAGTTGTCACTTTATCGTCCAGCACCCACGTCGTTTAAATAGCAAATGCACCTGCGCCCATCTTTGCGCCCATGGGCGTGCTGGTCTTACTTTGAGGTGTGTTCAGGTGCATTCTTGGCACATTACTATCTTGAGGCAGCGGGAAGTGATTGTGCCATTGACCAACAAAAACCTGGTCTAAAGTCAATAACGCTGCATTTCATTGTTATTTTAACAGCAAATTAGTAAAATGCGCCTAGGCTCGTGCACAGCGTGCGCACACTATGCTTGTTACACACACACACACACACACACACACACACACACACAGGGAAGTGCAGCAGCACACAAACATGCAAAAGATTACAAATAAAAATATCACGGTGCAAATCCACCATCATAATAGCAATACGCCAAAGTACAAGTACGCCTGGCTTTTAAAGGGAGTGGGAGGTGACACTCTGATTGGTTTATTGCATGTTACGCCCAAAACAAACCTATGAATTAATGAAGACACTAAGTACAACCGTTTTGAACCATGCGCCCGGCGCACGGACCCTTTTTTCCGCCGTCAAACTAGCAAAAGTGGATTTGGACATGCCCTAAACGCACCTGCGCCATGCCCTTCTCGCCGTGCGCTTAGATCATTAAAATAGGGCCCAAGGACATTACCAGAAAAAAACCCAGAAAGTCTCAGTATCGTGATACTGTCCCTGGTCTTACTTGGTATCAGATCGAATGTTGTCGGTGGTGATGGCGCAGTGGATATGACACATGACTTGTGGGAGATCTAGGTTCAATTCCCACTGTGATACATCAACCAATGTGTCCCTGAGCAAGACACTTAACCCATAGTTGCTCCAGAGGCGTGTGGCCTCTGAGATATACAGTATAGCAATTGTAAGTTGATTTTGATAAAAGCATCAGCTAAATGACATGTAAAATGTAATTGTCAAATCTGGTAAAAATGTACGTATTTTAAGGGTTCCGGGCATAGGCGCACAAAAATGGCACGCTAGCGCCCCCTACAAAACTTACAAAAATTGAGCCCCTGCAGTACGTTTAACGTAGACTAACGGAACTTGGGACACATATGAAGCATGTCAAGACATACAAAAAACGTCATTGGAGCCATACCCTAAACCCAACAGGAAGTCCGCCATTTTTAATTGCAAGTTCGAAATTAGTGCAATTTTGGCCATTTCCACAAATTTGGTCTGTGACATCTTAAGATGTTAAAGATGAAAAGTTATTAAAAGAAAAAGTTTTTGTCATAGGGCATGGCCGTGGCAGGGCGGCCATTTTGTGCGTCTCGCCATTGAAACAGGAAGTGGGTGTAATTGGCTCGAAACTTTTCATGATTCATAAGACTCTAACTCTGAGGACATTTACTGGATAAAATTTACTCAAAGTCATAGCACCCCCTAGTGGCAAAAGGAAGTAGACCCAAAACTATACGTGCTATACTAAACTACTTTGAGAGATTTCATCCGATCAACTTCAAATTTGGTCTGTGTCATCTAAAGACCTCATCGATGAAAAGTTATTAAAAGCAAAACTTTTCGTCCAACGGTGTGGGAGTGGCGTGACGGCCATTTTGAGCATTTATCGATGAACAAAGAAGTTGTTGTAACTTGAGTGTACGTTGTCGTATCTGCCCGAAATTTCTCACGATTGACAAGGGTCCATGCCTGAGGACATCTATAGGCCAAAATTGACTTTTGGTCATAGCGCCCCCCCGCTGGCAACAGTAAATCCGCCTTATATGACAAACATCATCCGATTTACATGAAACTTATAATGTGTGGTCTACATATGATACTGAGCTGCCCCCTATACTTTAACCTTCATTGGTGATGGTTTGGCCCGCCCCCTATGCTTATGCCACGCCCCCTTTCATAACTGGTGACCCATTTAAGGTAGAGTCTTGTGTGAGGTGTCATTGAACTCAGCAGAGACTTCCTTTTTAATTGGTGATAGTTTGCCCCGCCCCATATGCTTAAGCCACGCCCCATTTAATGACTAATGACCCGTTTCTTGTACATTGTGTGAGAGATCATTGAACTCTTCAGAGAGTTCTGTTTTCATTGGTCATGGTTTGGCCCGCCCCCTATGCTTTAGCCACGCCCCCTTTCACAGCTAATGAACTGTATGACGAGTCTTGTTGAACTCAGCAGGGAGTTCCCTTTTCATTGGTGACGATTTGCGGTGTCTGAGTGCCGCGCAAATGCACAGTCGCAAGGAGCGGCGTCCGCAAGTAACCCTGACGTGCGCAGAGGAGCAAGGGCCCGTCCAACGCTGCTTGCAGCTTTAATTAGTTGTTGCTTTTCAACAATTGATAGAGGAATTGAAAAAAACTATTTGCAGATTAGTCGATTTTGAAAATAATCGCAGCCCTAAACACAATAATGATCCTCTCCTGTTCTATGCTGTGATTGGTTTTAGCTGTTTAAATATTATTATATTATAGGTATACTATTTATCTGTTGTAATGTTGATGTGGAAGTATCTATTAAAATTTGAAATTATTCCCTTAGAGATCATTGTTTTTTAAACAGGGGCGTCACATTTCAGAGACAAACTCTTTTTTCAGGATCTAGAACCGGTGTGAACAGCTTTCTGAAATGCATGTGACTACACACACCTTATTGAATTTGTGATTGGTGAGGCGCTACCTTCTAAATGGAGCACTCACCCGATGTGCACTTAGTGTACCAGGACTCATGTGTACACTCGTATGGATCTATTGATTCTCTTTTTGAAAGTAGAAAGTAATGAGGAAACGTGGAGTCGCGCAGCTCGAATCAGCGAGGTCATCAAAAAAAATACGATGACTCCTGGGAAAAAAAGACAAACCCTGACAGATATAAGTCAAAAGGAATTACAAAGATAGCTCAATTTTAACACTGCTGGAAAGAGAGGTTGACATATGGAGCACAGCTGGATAAGAGTGAGAAAACACACACACACACACACACACACACACACACACACACACACGAAAGACACAAAAAAAGAAAAGTGGGGACATTATGGAGAAAAGCTCAGATAACCCATGGGAAGACAGATTGTTGCATGAGAAAGTTCAGGAATACTGCTGAAAATACTCTTTTCTCGCCCTGTCTAATCTGTATTTAACAGACTTGTCTGCAGATAATGAGTAATACACTGGGAAACATCCGAGTGTTGGAAAGCTGATACTAGATTAACGCAAAGTAATCACCTCTCGCTCTCGGTCGCACAGACACACATCATTCTGGCCCTTTCAACCCTTCACTTTTCTTTCTCAGCCTCTTTCTGTTTCCCTTTTTGTCCCTTTCCTAATCACCAGCACAGTTGTAAAAGCAGGAGTTGATACCAGACGCTTTCTAAAAAGGAGTTCATACACAAGTTACTGTTCTACATTATGTTGCTGTGCTGCCCCCTTTTTTCAGCGCTTTCATCACCAGTGTAAGTTTGGTTTCAAGGGTGCAACAAAGGAGCCTGTTTGCCAGCTTGTAGGTCTGATCAGGTTTCTTTATGTGTCACACAGTTGGTGGCTTCCTGGGTGGGAAAAGATGTTTTACAAATCTTATAAACGGAGAGCTGAAATGTCAAATCATTGCCACAGAGGAAAACTCTTGGATTCAAATGGTTGCTTGAGTGAAAGTAAACAAAAAACTGGCAGCAAATTGTACTTAAAGGGACAGCTAAATGGACAGACCACAAATCAAAAATACATATTTTTCCTCCTACCTGTAGTGCTATTCATCAATCTTGTTTTGGTGCAAGTTGTCCAGTGTTGGAGATATCGGCCGTAGAGATGTCTGCCTTCCCTCCAATATAATGACTAGATGGCACTCAGGTTGTGGTGCACAAAACGCCAAAAAATACATTTAAAAAAACTCTACAGCAATGTCTATTTTCAAAAGTCATGACCTGGTCACTCAAGATAACCCACAGACCTGGTTGTGACAAGTTTCATGTAGGAACTATTTTCTTTTTAGTGAACTACACCCGCCAACACCGAAGGAAGCGAACTCATGGACGAGAGGCTTGTGCTAGTGAGAGCACAAGATGTAAACATTAATGGCGTCCTCCCCAGCTGAGCTGTAAGGCTAGCTCAGGTGAGCTAGCATTTTTGGTTACAAACTAGTCTACAGTCAGGTCCATAAATATTGGGACATCGACACAATTCTAATCTTTTTCTCTATACACCACCACAATGGAGTTTAACTGAAATGAACAAGATGTGCTTTAACTGCAGACTTTCAGCTTTAATTTGAGGGTATTTACATCCAAATCAGGTGAACGGTGTAGGAATTACAACAGTTTGTATATGTGCCTCCCACTTTCTAAGGGACCAAAAGTAATGGGACAATTGGCTGCTCAGCTGTTCCATGGCCAGGTGTGTGTTATTCCGTCATTATCCCATTTACAAGGAGCAGATAAAAGGTCCAGAGTTCATTTCAAGTGTGCTATTTGCATTTGGAATCTGTTGCTGTCAACTCTCAATATGAGATCTAAAGAGCTGTCACTATCAGTGAAGCAAGCCATCATTAGGCTGAAAAATCGAAACAAACCCATCAGAGAGATAGCAAAAACATTAGGTGTGGCCAAATCAAGTGTTTGGAACATTCTTAAAAAGAAAGAACGCACCGGTGAGCTCAGCAACACCAAAAGACCCGGAAGACCACGGAAAACAACTGTGGTGGATGACCGAAGAATACTTTCCCTGGTGAAGAAAACACCCTTCACAACAGTTGGCCAGATCAAGAACACTCTCCAGGAGGTAGGTGTATGTGTGTCAAAGTCAACAATCAAGAGAAGACTTCACCAGAGTGAATACAGAGGGTTCACTACAAGATGTAAACCATTGGTGAGCCTCAAAAACAGGAAGGCCAGATTAGAGTTTGCCAAACAACATCTAAAAAAGCCTTTACATTTCTGGAACAACATCCTATGGACAGATGAGACAAAGATCAACGTGTACCAGAGTGATGGGAAGAGAAGAGTATGGAGAAGGAAAGGAACTGCTCATGATCCAAAGCATACCACCTCATCAGTGAAGTATGGTGGTGGTAGTGTCATGGCGTGGGCATGTATGGCTGCCAATGGAACTGGTTCTCTTGTATTTATGTGATGTGACTGCTGACAAAAGCAGCAGGATGAATTGCTGATGAAAGTGTTTCGGGCAATATTATCTGCTCATATTCAGCCAAATGCTTCAGAACTCATTGGACGGCGCTTCACAGTGCAGATGCACAATGACCCGAAGCATACTGCGAAAGCAACCAAAGAGTTTTTTAAGGGAAAGAAGTGGAATGTTACGCAATGGCCAAGTCAATCACCTGACCTGAATCCGATTGAGCATGCATTTCACTTGCTGAAGACAAAACTGAAGGGAAAATGCCCCAAGAACAAGCAGGAACTGAAGACAGTTGCAGTAGAAGCCTGGCAGAGCATCACCAGGGATGAAACCCAGCGTCTGGTGATGTCTATGCGTTCCAGACTTCAGGCTGTAATTGAATGCAAAGGATTTGCAACCAAGTATTAAACAGTGAAAGTTTGATTTATGATTGTTAATCTGTCCCATTACTTTTGGTCCCTTAAAAAGTGGGAGGCACATATACAAACTGTTGTAATTCCTACACCGTTCACCTGATTTGGATGTAAATACCCTCAAATTAAAGCTGAAAGTCTGCAGTTAAAGCACATCTTGTTCATTTCATTTCAACTCCATTGTGGTGATGTATAGAGCCAAAAAGATTAGAATTGTGTCGATGTCCCAATATTTATGGACCTGACTGTATATGGACGATGTTTCATTTCTAGGATTGTTCAGGTGCCGCCGGATGTCCCTAATTTTTGGCCGGATGTCAGTCACCTTTTGCTTTCTTTGTGTTGGCATTCTAAACACCGGTGGATTTATGAGGACTATGGTTAACTGCTCCTCAGATCTCTGCAGGGACAGACAACTCCAGACAGCTAGCTAGACTATCTGTCCAATCTGAGTTTTACTGTTGCACGACTAAAACAACTTTTGAACGTACATGCTATTTTGCAGCAGTGCCGAGGCTCCGTCCAGCCTGTTCTCATTAACCATTCGTTCAAAAAGTAACAAAAAGTTAAGCACTGTAATTCGTAAGCATTCCACGTATTTTTTGCTGTATTCACTACGTTGACGGCCACTGTATTAGAAGCTTGCCGCGTAGGGAGGAGGTCGGGGTGGATGGGTGGGCTTTAACATACAGGACTTTCAAGCCAGGGAGCGGAGTTTGCTTCCCGGGGAAAACTAAACGATCTTTTCCCTAATCTTAACTGGTCGTTTTGGTACCTAATCTTAACTTTGTCACGGCAACACGGTCATATTTTGTGGACTAAACGACCGGCAGCTCGCGGTGCTTTGTACCCGGCTCAATGTCACCTATTTTCGGGTAACTGAACCACCAACTACCGCTGATACAACGGAGGTCTGTAGCCGGCATCACAAAGCTCTGTAGCGGCTTAAACAACTAGCAACTGCCGCTCGGCGTCATGGAGCTCGTAGCCAACAGGCGTCACGTGACCACCCGCTGTCACGTGACCAGCCAGCGGTCTCCTAATTTTGTAGGATATCATAGGTTTTGGTGTGCATACATTTTCATACGATATCATACGGACATGTTCATGAGAATGCGTTGCTCCATCCGGTGCTTGGCGCCGCCCAAGACGATTGTGATTGGTTTAAAGAAATGCCAATAAACCAGAGCACGTTTTTCTCCCATC
Organism: Sander vitreus; assembly: GCF_031162955.1. Lineage (NCBI taxonomy): Eukaryota > Metazoa > Chordata > Actinopteri > Perciformes > Percidae > Sander > Sander vitreus. Next base: position 5,720,777 of record NC_135860.1, read on the forward strand.
CCAGAATACTGTGTGGACTAGCCAGACCCTCCTCCGCAGCGCTGTGAAGGAAAGTCTGGCGAGACTACCTATAAACTGATTTCCACAATCTAGCAATGTCAGAGCACGAGGAACTTCCGCACGGTGATACAGTTGGCGGGTGTAGTTTGGCACAAAGAAAATAGTTACTACATGAAACTCACAACCAGGTCTGTGAATTATCTGTATGATGTTTTTTTGATTTCAATGTGAACTGCCCGTTTAAAGTAACTGAAGTAACAGTACTCTCCATGAAGAAAGTGAAAACCTTCAATCTCGCTTATAGATTATCTGAAGAAGGTAAGAAATGAGGACAAATGGAAGAAAAGGCACGAAGAAAAGGAATAAGAGAAAAAGGCAATAAGGATCAAATGAAGGTAGGAGGAAATGGAAATGGAAAAAAAGAACAAACGGCAAGAAAGAAGAAAAAAGGATAAAAAAAACAAATGGGACAATAATATTTTATGGGTTTATTTCATGTTCTATATGGAGTAAAAAGCTGAATATTTCCCTCTGAAATGTAACAGTTTAAGTATCAAGTTGTGCAAATGAAAATAATAAACTATGCTCTTTACTAATCTATGCAAATATCTTTCTTAACTTTAATTAAAAAAGTTGCTTTCCGCCTCCACATATGGGCAATATGGCTTCAGTCAGGCAGTTTATTAGAAGATGCGGATCTCTGATCATAATTGTGTGCAGAAACCCAACAGCTGTTTAATTGAGTGCAGCAGATTTTGTGATTTACAGACCAAGCTAGTTTCCATCTGAACTCCCACTGACAGCACACTCTTTATATCTGCTTGAGATGAGGTCAGATTTGCTTACGTGCCTCCGGGGCTCCATAAACATTTACACTTCCTTATTTAAAAAAAACAAAAACACACACATCAAATAATCTCATAGATGATGACAGTTCTTCCACTAAAGCGCTAAGAACACACTTCATCCTAGAAACACTCACATTATTGGATGTATTTTTCCATACGCGGTACGAAAAATAAAGAGAATAGCGAAAGCGTGTGCGTGCCCACACCTGCATGAAATGGGACTATTATCAAAGTCTCTTGTTGAGCTTTTGTGCAATCTTGTTCTGGGCTGAGTGACTGTGACACAATCAGGAAGTCTTTTGCCAGAGGGAAAGAAAAGAAGTTTTGTTATCCCCCAACATTTTTTTTTTCTCTCTCTCTCTCTCTCTCTCTCTCTCTCGTCCCTGGTGGGCCTCTTAATTTGAGGAAATGTAACAGAAAAATGTGGCTTCAAGTGATAAAAAAAGAAGACTTAATGCATGTAACTACATGTGCTCAGAGAGACACAAGGGGGTAAAAAGGTCTACGAGGAGGCTCCAGTTTGAAAGGAGCTTTCAGACAAACAAGGTAATGTAGAGTTCAGAGTAGAGAAGAAGATCAGGAACATGTCTTCTGGTGGTTATGTTTTTATTACCAGGTGTGGAGCAGTTTATGAGCTACTGTACTTTATGTCTACTTCTGTTTCTTAACAACATAAGGGTGACTGCAGACTGATTTGATATAAAACTTTTTAATTGATGTTTTGTATAAAATTTGTCAGTTCTATACATGATTAAATATTTTTTAAATGCTTTTTCGTAACAGGAATCAACCCAGTATTAGTGCATTCAGGCCCCTTTACTTTATGTTGCAGCCTTATGCTAAACTCCTTCAAAATACATTTTTGATCTACACTCGGATCCCCATAATGACAAAGCAAAAAACAGGATTTAGATTTGTCCAATTTATTAAGAAAAAAAACTGTAAGTATTCAGACCCTTAAGTCAGTACTTAGTTGAAGCAGAGACTACGGCATTGCACACCTGGATTTGGAGTCTTCCTCGGTTTGAGGTCCTAAACACTCTGGACGAGGTTTTCATTAAGGATATGTCTGCACTTTGCCTCAACCCTGACCAGTCCCCCCCCCCTCCCCAAGACCCTGCCACTGAAAATCACCCCCACAGTATGACGCTGCCACCACCATGCTTCACTGCTGGGATGGATTGCGCAGGTGATGGGTGGTGCCCAATTTCCTCCAGATAATGACACTTAGAATTGAGGCCAAACTGTCCAATCTTTGGTTTGATCAGACCAGAGCATTTTGTTTCTCACAGTCTGGGAGTCTTTTATGTGTCTTTCACTGACAACGTTCTCCCACAGGCTCCCTGGAGCTTAGCCAGAGTCCATCGGGTTCTTCATCACTTCTCTTATCAAGGCCCTTCCCTCTTGATTGCTTGTTTTGGCTGGCAGCCAGCTTTAGGAAGACTTGTGGTTGTTCCAGAATTATGGCGGTTAATGTGCTCTTGGGAAGATTCAATGCAGCACAATTTTTAAGTAGCCTCCCCCCCAGATCTGTGCCTTGACACAATTCTGCCTCTGAGCTCTGCAGGCAGTTCCTTCAACCTGGTGGTTTTGTTCCTTCTCTGATCGTTCATCTGTGAGACCTTATATAAACAGATGTGTGTGCCTTTCAAATCATGTCCAATCAGTTGAATTTACCACAGGTGGTCTCGAATCAAGCTGTAGAAACTTATCTCAATGTGAAATTTCAGTTTTTTTCTTTTTAATAATTTGCAAAAAATCTAAACTCCTGTTTTTTTGTGTGTGTGTGAAGTGAAGTGGGTCTGAAAAGCAACTATTTGTGCACTCAAATAATTAATCATGCACATAAATTATTGTGCTCTTGAATTATTAACTTGGGGGCACAAATTAATAATGTATGTGCATGAAGTAAATAATATTAAGATTCTGAAATATGTTTATGGGATGTCAAAGATAAAACTATATTCACATACGTATCTCTAAGAAAAATATTTAGAATCCAAGCACCTTCTTTACATTGGAGTGTCCGTTGTTTTACTGTTTATTGTACCACAATTATAAATTCTTATTTATTTTGCACCGATTCGTTTTTATTCCTCAGCACTAATTAGTTGTCTAACAGGCTCCGAAACAAACAGATATTCCCATCTTCTTATTTAATCTATTAGCAGTCTCTCAGCTGAATTTCTGGACAATTCACTAAACAATTGTGTCTATCAAAACTGCAATATGAAATTCCAGTGTGGAGATTTTAATCTATTTTTCCAAATACCTATCAAAGTCAGGGGCCTTATTTTAATTCTTAGCAGTTCCTTGGCTTGTACTGTAGATAAATACATGTGACATATCTAGATGAAATTAATCAAAACGTGTCTGGTGCAATAAGAATTTTCTGGCTTTGTCCAACTTAACATTCCCCATCTGTTTTCATATCATTAAGAAAGAGGTTTAGTGTTTGGTTTGTTTCCCTTTGGGGACAGAATTTGGATTTCGAGCAACTAAAATGAAAGCGAAAAACTGATGAACAACGTGTTACATTTTATTATGTCCTCTTAATAAAAATTCTTGAATTCCTTCACCCAACTGCTGTTGGGTGAATTTTTCACAACCATCAACCATTACAAAAACAATTTAATCCTTTAACTAATGTGAAATACGGGCACTTAATCGTAGAAATTGTATCATTAAAACAACAGTAACACGTTTTTTCTTTTTTACACATTTGTTAACCTGAACATACTATATGTGTCAGGACGTGTTGCTGTTGACCTGTGTTGAGGATGGCACATAGTTGCTTTGCAGCGAAGAGGCCAGTTCAGAGTAAAAGAAACACAAAGTGAGCTTTGAAGAACTTTTGGGATTGCTCTGCAACTTTCAATTGATTCAGTCGTGGAATAGTTGTTACAATTGCCACCTTGAAAGAAATGGTGCATACCAGAGAAGAAAACGGGGGGAAAACAGGAGGGAGAGCTCAACAGGAACGGGTGAGTTTTGGAGTGTAATGAAAGAGAATTGAAAGGGGGGAGAAGTAGTTTAGAGGAGGGGTGTGTGTGTGTGTGTGTGTGTGTGTGTATGTGTGTGTTTAGGTTGTCTTTCTTCGGCCCTGAAAATAAGACCTATCTTGCCCGGAGTCTACATTTGTCTTGGAAAAACAATACAAACTCCATTTCCCCCTGCAGAGTAATCGGGAATGTGATTTATTGATTCTGCACGCAGATCTGCACGCTGGGAAATTGCTTTGTAGTCCTGCAGCAGCAGTGACACACAGGCCTCCGTCTGTAGCCTTAACAGCATCCCAGCCCTTTTCAATGTGTACCCACCCTTGCTAAGTCAATGTTAACATCAATGGCTGTAGTGGAAATGTGCCCTTTGACAAAGCACACACAACACAGTGAGGATTCTTTTATGCATTCAGGGTTCTGGAAGTAGTGGTGTCGTGTTCAGTTATGGCTGTTTGGAAAAACAGTTGAGCTTCGTAGAGCGGTTTCCTAGAATGAACTCCGGACAACATCCGACGAATCAGGTCGGGACATTGTCCAAAATTGCCCTTTTCACATGTAACACACAACAGGAGGTTGTCCGTGTCAGACGCGTTGTCGCTTACTGTAAATACTCCGTTTGGTTTAGAGCAAGTTCTTGAATTTATTTGACGATTTCGGCATTGGCCCTTACCGACAGAAGTCCCTGAATCTTGTTGTTTCTCCAGAGACAATTGCTTCTTCGAGTCTCTGTGTAAACGACCCTTCTTTTTCACCCTTGGATGTTTGTTTTCTTTCGGTTTCGCGAAACCGCTTGATTGAAATGTCCCCAACATGCCCACTCGCTCGCTGTGAATTCTCCGGACAATGACCTGCTATATTTACACATGGGCTCAATAGGACATTACAGGTGCTTTGCATAGAGAGCTGGCAGGGTAAAGTCCATTTGATCTTCGGTCCAACTGAGTCTCACATTTGTATTCTCAAGGGAATCTCTAGATAATTTCAGGTTAGCAGTGCATGTGTGAAAGTGGCTTATGTGCGATTAACCCTCCTGCTGTTTCACGGGTCAAAAGTGACCTGATTAAAAAACCCTATTATCCACCTGTGTCCGTAGTTCTCCATAGCAATGGAAGCTGTGGCTCTGTATTGCATTTAGAGATGGAACAGTATCAAATTGAAAAAAAAACATTGAAGGAAAACAGACTACATGTTTTAAATTTTAAATTTTCTATATGCTACCTTTCGTTGAATTATTTTAGGGAACCCAACATGCCAAGCCCCTTGAGGGTATTCTGGGTTTCCTTTGCATGTCTTGTTTACTTAATTTGTTCGTATATGTAACACCGTTGTTGTTTTTTACATGTGCTGACTAAACAAATCAAACAAGTTTTTCATAAATTTAAGCTGCACTAATCAATACATATATTACCAATGGAACAAATGACAATGTGTAATATGATAGTTATCGCTTAGTGATAAATTAACACTGCTGCTCTTTTTGCATCTTTCAGCTCATTGTTTTAGATTTACGGCCCGTAACTTTATTGTTTTGGTCCACTCTCATGGCTCTCATCAATGTAATTTATTTGATTTTTTTTTTTTTTAAATTGCAGCTCAAAAGCCTGAAATTCCCACTCCAAATGAATTCAAATGTTGCTATTTTTTCTGCTGGATGTGTAAATAGGATCTTGCTAACATGTTAACCATAACGCATACATTAGGGTTGAATGAATTAAGTCACTTCAAACACACTGAAATTTGTCTACAATAAAGTCAGACACTTTTCTGACAGTAATGTATGATCTACTCTAATCTAAACCTACGTATTGATAGATTATCAAAGAGACTGATTCTATTTTGGAACATTTTGATGATCACTCAAAGAAAATCTTCAAAAAGGATTTATGGTGGTAAATAAAAACTTCCAGAACCAGCAGCTCCTCCCTCTCTTTAATGTGATCGTTTTTTCTTTTTTTCTTGTTGACCTTTAAATGACAACTGCCTCCAACCGTGCCCTGTATGATGATAAAATGAAAAGTACAATGGGTGAGACAGGACTGTTTTGCAGACTCTCATTTGATTTACACATGTCCCATAAACATCTAATGGATACTATAAATTGTATTCCCGGGGGGAAGCGTGTGAGCCCACAAAACGGCGGGGAATGATCAAAGCTAGAGAGCGAGCGGGACCACCACGGTGCCAGCCGCCTTCCCTCCAGCCAATCACACCTGCTGGAGTGCAGTGGAGTGCATATCTGTCTAATGTGCGCCGCAGCGGGCCTTATCATTTAGCCCATGCTCTGGGGCTTTTTAACCCCTCTGAACTGACTGATAGCTTTATGTTGATGGAGCTCGTCTTGATGTGTTCTCCCACGATACTATTTCTCTCTCTCTCCGGATAGCTTCCAGCTCACAGCTCTCTCTCCGGTGGAATGCAGAGATAATAGTGGGGGAGCTCAAGATGATCTTTTATGGAGGTGCTTAGTGCCAGCTTCCCAGACGAACGCAATAGTCCAGCGTCTCCTCCTTGTCTCTATAACCTACTGGCACTGCACACCGCAGTCAAGCTAACAACTCTCAAAGCTCCTCTGGGTGTTTAAATCCTGTGAATGTCAACCGCTGTGATAACTGATGAACACGGGGGTTTGAATCGAATGACAGTGATGTATATTTGTTTCCCTCTTCTGTTTCAGTGCACACACTGTGCACATCAGATGCTTGGACGTTGGAGAGGAATGGAAGAAAGAAGCAGTCTGTTTTTGCTTATTTGATGACGTTGCCATGTGCCTGGAATTCTTTCAGGCGATAACAAAAATATGTCAGCTTTAAATGCCCATCTGGTCATCTTAAAACAGGGACTGCTCAATTTGACAATTCAAGAAGGTATGTAGCATTTAAAAACAGAAGGTTTAGATTTAGGAGAATTGTGGTCACAGACAGTGACTTCAGTAGATTTCTGTAAACAGTAAAAGAACAGGACCTGGGTGAGATGAGGTTCTGAGGTTTATCACAAATGTGTCGGAAAAAGCCAGAGTTAGTTAAAAATGCTGTCTTTCCAGTTGTTGCATGCATGACCACAAATGTTAAACACATGATGCTGACAAAGCTTGGTTGAGGTAGGGATGGTCACAGTTTGGGGACACTTATGGCATGTCAGTGTGGTCAACCATCCTGCTGCGAGGATGCAATTATAATAGAAGTTAGATTAGATTATGCAGTCAAGTCTAGTCCGCAGTTATTTTCACTTTTCTGTCAGATATATCAAAATAAGTTTGTTTTGTTTTGCATAAAATAACACAAACCAAACAGCTCGGCATGCACAGGCTTAGCACGAATGTCCATAAGCAAACACTCGAGCACAAGAGTGCAGAGGAAGAAAGGAAGGGAGAACTCTTCAATACAGTTTCACAAGTGAAAGCAGCGCCCCTGATTTTACTCAGTTCACATCCATGAGAGCCTTTAGGTCTAAAGAAAAATCTGTGGCTCACCAGTTGATTGGAAAAAAGAAGAAAAAAAAAAAACGTATTTCAGCCACACAGATTGTTTACTTTTTCCTCACTTTCTCTAATCTTTTTTTAATGTGAAATCCTGATGATGTGAAAATGATATGCAACTGTGAGAAAAGGCTGTGAGTCAACATTGTTTTCCTTAAAAGTGTCACAATCCAAAGAGGTTGGGAATTATTACCATAGATCACTATGGGATACTATGGCTGGGTTGAATTTGGAAGTGCATTAGATTTATGCAGCCAAATTAATTTTTTGATAAGTTTTTAAGAGGAGCTGTGGCTTCATATTGTCTTCTTCTCTCACATTGACAGCCTGCCTCACTGAGTCAGATGCTGTTTAGCCAGAACAGTTGTGGTTTGTCTTTGCCTCTTAAAGTTGAACTCGGGGGATTGTTTCTGCTTCCATGAAATGTTTATACAATCTGCCCATTGCAAGCAAATGAAAACCGAGTACTATTACTCTTAAAGACAGCTGTGTGAGAGTTTCCCAGAGCTGAACATGTTCCATCTCTGACATCCATCCTTCAGTTAATCTCCTTAACTGTGTGTGCGTGCGTTAGGATTGGCCTCACGCTGTACCATGTTTCACCGTCAAAACAGAACCAGCTGGAGCGCGAGTGCGAGCAGTTTGCACCTGCAACGCCATTGTTCCCATAATGAAAAACACACCAGTCCCAGAGGGAGAATTCAACGGTGTCTTTTTGCACGGAGACAAGGTTGACCCGGGGATTTACGAGAGTGACAAACTCCCAGGATTAAATCATCGTTTTGATGAAACAGCCTGGGGCTGCAGTCGTATGAGGTCTTCGGACAAACCCTGTTTGTCATCAGTGATATTTCCCCTCTGTAAAGCTTTCTCATGTGTATTTTTTTCAAGAGCAAAGTTTTCTCTTCATGAGCTCATATACATGTGTCCCCTGTGTGCCCAGAGAACTCTAAAGAGGGTCAACCGTAAATCATTTCTGCTGCAAAGCCCCCATAACAAATGGCAGCTGACTTGGACTTTGAAGAAACTGGGCTGAAAGTCGGTGCTTTGAATTCCTTGCTTTGCAATCTATAACCAAAAAAATGCAATAGCTGTCATTGTGTTGCAGTTTGAGGAGCGCACAAAAACACAAGAGAAGCCCCTCACATGCAGCCACATCAGCATTTAACAGTACAAGGCTTTACTGTAGCACATATGCTTAAATATGTATAACGGAATAAATGAGAAGCAGGGAGTGTTGATAAAGAGCATGCTTGCTCAGCAAACTTTCCCTGCATTAAGTGAAGCTAAAGAATACCAACATCAATGAAAGCAGAATTAGAAACTTGATTCCCCGCAGGGCCTGTGAAGGAAGTTACAAGGAATACGGTGCATACGTTGCATTGTTAAGATCCAGTGTTTGCAGGTGGCTCATGCATTTTTCTATCCGAGGGCATTGATTTTGGAAATCCAATAGATGGCCACGCTCCTCGGGCTCCTCTCTCATTACCACACTATCAGCCTTGTTTGATATTCATGGTGGAATATTATGAGAAGATAAATCGTTTCATCTTAGTTTTTATTGAACCCTGCCATGAGTGAGACACTCTCCTCCATCCTGCGGGCGTAGCTGAAGCACTTTGATAGAATGATGGATTAGAAATTAGCCAGTGAGGGAATTTAGCAAAAACAAGATTGAACGCCGTCCGCTTGAGTTTCACTGCACATGATTTATATGCAAAAAGACTTCCAATGTCCTGACATTGCACTATTCCAGAGCTTATTACGGTATATGCTAAAAGCCGAATACATATTTTTTTTAAGCACATGCATCTCATCAAAAACGTTCACATCCATAATTATTATATTTTGTCTGATGATGATGTGTTTTCAATGTTGTTTGTTTTGCTGACATCACTGCATGTCCGAGAGATCACCTGTTAATTAAAAAAATGTGGACGGGACTTTAATAACCTTTTCCTGATGAAGTTTGAGTTTCTTTCCTTTTTCTGCAAAGCTACAGTCTCAGTGATGCATACCAAGCGTTGGAAGCTTTTCAGTTTGATTTCCCCCCCCCCACATTGGCTCTCTGCAATGTCATCACTACTAAACTACACATTTACTGATGACACAAGAGTGTTTGCTTTTAATAGGCTCTGTAATATTGGGAAAACATTAACTCACCCCCCTTGGAGTACATTTAAAAGCCTCACCTTAAATGAACTCAAGCATTTTGGATTTGGAAATTGAGATGCAAACTTTTAGGCGTGGTTAGGTCTTAGTCCAATGTGCTCTGCCGCTACAGCATGTTTGTAGTCATGTTTTCAGTCCACTGCAGCATAAAATATGACCGGTTTGGCTACCAAACTGGTCTTCATGAAGGCCACTGTCCAACTGAAACAATGTAAAACAAAATAGAAACAAAACTAAAGTCTGATTTATGGTTGTACGTAGGCCCTGCGTACAACTCCGTAGCCTACGTAAGTGGCCTATGATGTGAGGATTCATACTTGTGCTCTAGTTTTCTCTGCGTCGGTCTAGCGTATCTCTTTAAGAGAATAGCCGTTATGTGTGTGTGCGTGGGGAGTGTGTGGTATAGCGAGTGAGAGAGTGACAGGATTAGCTTCGGAGCGAGTACCAACTCCGGAGGTAGAGATGGAGAAACAAAGTGCTTTCTGATCACGGTCGGAAATCAGTAGAAGGAAAGGTTATTTAACCCTCTCCTTGATTTCATGTTGTTCACAGAGAAGGAGAACCTGGAAATGAGTAGAGGGAAATGCGACGCTTTCAAGCCCAGTCAAGCAGACCAATCACAGTCGCTGTGGTCTGCATCACCGTGATGTGTAGTTACATTTCTTGGGTGGTGCCCATCAGGCTACAGCGTACCTAAGGCATAGATTCAATGCAGGACATAAATCAGGAGTCCACTGTCATGCTAGCAGCTCTGTGAGACTGTAGGCACTGTGGTGCTTTTTAGCTAAATGCTAATGCCAGCAACATGCTCACAGTGACATTCTGCTTGCATGCTGATGTTTAGCAGATATAAGTTTACTACGCTCACCTTCTTCGTGTAGTGTGTTAACATGCTGACATTTGCTAATTAGCACTTAACACAAAGAACAGCTGCAGGTGTCACTTCCTGTGCAGTATTTGACATGGTTCTATCTGAACCTGGAGTTCTTTTTGTAAAATTGCACATATAAAAGCTGTGATTCACTGTTGGCAAAACTGATATATACTGTATGTACTGTATATATAGCAGTTGGCCACAGAGAGAAGCCAATAGACCTTCAATTAGATACAAATGTAATGAATAATCACTTTAGTTTATGTAGCATTGCAGCCAGTTTTAGCACCATAACAGCTGACAGTTGGGACGCTCTGCTGGTGCTGAATGGGGCGTGATGCTTTAAGGTTATGGGAGGACCTGGTGCAGAGGGGGCTTACGGTGCTACATTGTTATCTTTCATCTCAGCTGGACAGGGGACAGACTGTGAGGCTGCCAAATGCCTTAAGGGAGCGCTCCCAGTTCAATATTTCATCCTGATGGGGCCCAGTGGTGTGAGAGGGGTCAGCGTTGAAGATCAATGGGAGAATCTGGAGGGAACATTCATACCTGGTGAAAAACATTGTGTTTGTGAAAGAGAAGTGCAAAGAGAGCAGAGGGAAGACAAAAAGGGTCAGGGTTACAGAAAAATGGAGAAAGAAATCAAAATGGGGGAGAGGGAGGGGCTGAGTGTTGGAGGGCGGAGAACAACAACGAAAGAAAGACAGTGAAAGAAAATATAAAAAGAAAGGAAAAAAAGACAGTGAAAGCGAATATCAAAACAAAGAAAGAAAGACAGTGAAAGAAAATAAGAGTACTATGTTCTCACAATAAAACACATCCATTTGGCCCATGCAGCACCTTTCTTTTTTGTGTCTTTTCACCTTCATTTGGCAATTCTATTCCCTAATTGCCATCACTAAGCAACCTGGCTTAAAAAAAATAATGCGACATGTTCATAAGATCTATTTTACATTGTCCCTGACTCCTCATTTTTCTGTGATTACTAATTGTACTGAAATATTTTTACAAAAAGCTAAACACACGTAAACGTACCCGTTGCACGTTTGAGTGTGATGTACAAGAGGGATCCTTCAGTCAGAGAAGCAGATACACAAGTTTAATTGTCAAGTAGAAACAGACTTTTCCCCCAAAAGTTTGAGGAAAACCAAATAGATCTTTAGTAACTCAGTTAAAACCAATAAAATATAAAGGAAGGATTTGAAGACAGAAAGCAGATTTTATGAATTTCATTCAAAGCACAGTTTCTTTCCTTCCCATTTTACATATTTAACTAACAATTATTATGTATTGGTGTATTACATTTTACTAAATGGATATCCCTATACCATACAGGCATTGAACATAGAATGACTGCATCTGGGAACAATTATTTTATAAGATTTGCTCTCTTGTGTTATTTACACCTCCCAATTTGCACTATTGTATATTTGTAATGGTGTGTTGTATTGTATGTACCTTGCTGTACTAAGCCAAAGACAGATTTCCACTGAGGCAGACAAAAAAGTCAATCTAATCTAATTTGTCAGTTTTGGGGATCCAAGTAATTTCTGAAAATATTACACGCTGGCTTTAGTGATTTAATGCTGAGTTATTATGGTACTTTTGAAACCTCAAAGCTGGACTCGATCGCTACATTTTCTACCTGATACCTTCACTGGTGTAATATTTTGGTGGTCACTCCCCTCTTTTCCTCCTGTATCATAATGTTCTGTGTTTTTCTACGAACACCTGTAAGCCTGTTCTCGTTCCTTATAAACCAATGAAATCCCCCCTCGCATTTGACTTGCTACTTCCTGAAGTCCTTCCCGTGTGGCAACAATCTATGACATCAGCTGATGATGAGCTAACGGACTGGGTCAGGCGGCCGAGGTAATTGGGAGACACATAGGGACGAGGATTACATTTGACAGGTCATTTATCCCACTTCAGTTAATAGTAAGCAAGGCTGGGGGCCGTGAATAGACCTCACCAGTGGAGCCGTCATTGACCAGTCATTCTTTCTTTCTATATGTATTTTAACAGATATGAATGTTTATATTATATACCTTGTTGCTTTTTCAGAATAGATTCCTCAGTACCTCCGGGGCATGTGAAGAGAAGACCCAGTATAAACACTACATGCCTCAGTCATTCACATGTTTCAAATATAGCCTACATTGTATATAAATGATCAAAACACAGGCGTCTGTTGGACTCTACGCATGACATACACCTTAGCAAGATATCATTATAGAGCCTTTAAAATGGCCAGTGCTGCAATACATTCCTTAATATTAAAATCAGTATATTGCTTTAGTCATCAAAGGTGTATTCACAAATTGTCATAGTATGGTACTTAGAAGTATATTTAAAAGAAAAACATGATGCTGTGTACACTAAACATATTGAAAATGGTGTTGGTTGGAATAAGAACATTTTTAAGTTTAAGTATTTTCAGAGAATAACTGTATTCTGTGCCATTAAATCAATATGATCTGTTGTAACTACGAGATGGATTTTTAACTGCTGCCCCAGCAAGAAGTAACTTTTATTGGCACTTTCCTAAGGGACATTTTGGCATCAGTAATCTCCACACTTTGTGGAATATGTACAGAATTAAACGACAGTTTGCAATATACAGTCAGTTTGGATTTGTGTGGGCTCATTATTTTCTCTTTGTTTTTTTGAAGTGCATATTTTTGGGAGAAAATCTGATTTAAATCAGCAGCTGATTTGCTCTCATCGTCCAATTTTTTTCTTCTCTTTTGATTACTTTTGATTATTGCAAGATGACATTGTTAACTGTAAAAACAGAACATTTTTGGCATGTGTGGACATTCAATCCAGGTGAAATTCAGTTTAAAACCCAAGAGCTGAGTGGAGTTTAGACCAAAAGCTCTATTTTTTGTCTCATCAGACCACATGACCTCCTCATTGGCAAACTTCAGACGGGCCTGGACATGCGCTGGCTTGAGCAGGGGGACCTTGCGTGCGCTGCAGGATTTTAATCCATGACGGCGTAGTGTGTTACTAATGGTTTTCTTTGAGACTGTGGTCCCAGCTCTCTTCAGGTCATTGACCAGGTCCTGCCGTGTAGTTCTGGGCTGATCCCTCACCTTCCTCATGATCATTGATGCCCCACGAGGTGAGATCTTGCATGGAGCCCCAGACTGAGGGAGATTGACCGTCATCTTGAACTTCTTCCATTTTCTAATAATTGCGCCAACAGTTGTTGCCTTCTCACCAAGCTGCTTGCCTATTGTCCTGTAGCCCATCCCCGCCTTGTGCAGGTCTACAATTTTATCCCTGATATCCTTACACAGCTCTCTGGTCTTGGCCATTGTGGAGAGGTTGGAGTCTGTTTGATTGAGTGTATGGACAGGTGTCTTTTATACAAGTAACAAGTTCAAACAGGTGCAGTTAATACAGGTAATGAGTGGAGAACAGGAGGGCTTCTTAAAGAAAAACTAACAGGTCTGTGAGAGCTGGAATTCTTACTGGTTGGTAGGTGATCAAATACTTATGTCATACAATAAAATGCAAGTTAATTATTTAAAAATCATACAATGTGATTTTCTGGATTTTTGTTTTAGATTCCGTCTCTCACAGTTGAAGTGAACCTATGATAAAAATTACAGACCTCTACATGCTTTGTAAGTAGGAAAACCTGCAAAATTGGCAGTGTATCAAATACTTGTTCTCCCCACTATATATATATATATATATATATTTCCTCTTGTGGTCATATGAATACTGACTACAGGGTGGATAGTTGGGCTATGAAAGTGTGAGACTTTGGCACCAGAGGATGCGGTTCACGTCCCGTCTCCTATCTGCCGTCAACATTTGTTTTCTTTAACCATGACAGCAATCTTTCCCTAATATAGGTTTTAGGGTGCTTTCACATTTGCAGTTTGGTTCATGTGGTCCTGACAAAGAGAAAAAAATATACATAGTTGCCTATTATACCGCGATAATACCGAAAACCGTGATAATTTTGGTCACTATAACCGTGAGGTTAAATTTTCATACCGTTACATCCATAAGCCAGACACAGCACTGTGGAGATAGGTCTGGCAATGCGAGACTCTGCTGCACTTAATGCTTTAATGTGTCTATGTCTGTTCTCAGGTTTCACAGGGAGCTCACAAAGAAATTACTGATTATGAGCGTTATTAGTATTATTAGATTGCACTGCACGCGTTGTGGATAATGACAAAGAGGCGTCTTGTTCAGCAATAATCTGCAGGATATTACTGGGGGACCTTTTAGGTCGCTCACTTTTTAATGGGCTTAATGAACTGAAGTACACACAGTAAGAAACAAGCACAGCAGACTTCAGTTTTAACTGTGACTCGACTGATTGATTGAGGGGAAATCCCTGCACGGTTACCATAGCTCCCAAATGATTTGCATTAATTTAATCATGATTTATATACTAGATCGGATATAATATCGCTTCCTGAACAGATCATATCTCAACAGATTCAACAGTAGTTTTTAGTTTTTGAAATCATGCTAAAATAACACATTTACTATCAAAACTCCTGTGATTGAACCATTTACAAATAAACCACACCAGGGTTCAATGAACAGCTTTCACACCAGCCCAAACAAACCACACCAGAGTTTGTTTTAACCTAGTCTATATCCACGACGTTCCACTTCCGGGATTGCTCCGTTGCCGCTGGAAATTCCGCCGGATGTCCCTCTTTTCGCCCGGTGTTGGCATTCTAAACTCCGGTGGATTTCTGAGGACTATGGTTAACTGCTCCTCAGATCTCTGCAGGGTAAATCCAGACAGCTAGCTAGACTATCTGTCCACTTTGAGTTTTCTGTTGCACGACTACAACAACCTTTAAACGTACAGCCGTTTGCAGCGGCACCGTGGCTCCGTCCGGTGCTTAGCACCGCCAAAGACGATTGTGATTGGTTTAAAGACATGCCAATAAACCAGAGCACGTTTTTCTCCCATCACAGAATGCTGTGTGGACTAGCCAGAACCTCATCCACAGCGCTGTGGAGGAAGGTCTGGCAATGTGAGACTATAGTTTTAACCAAAGTGCACAGGTTCAGTGAGAAAGCACCTCAACCTTTAACATAGAGGCGATATATCCAAAAACATTGTCAAGACATTGTTGGACTTGTTTCTACTGTATATCTAGAAGATGAGTGAGTTACTGCTTCCAGTTGTGTTCATAGAAAAATGTATATACATTCACATGCATAATGAAAGAGAGTTGAGTTATACTGTTGATGGAAAACCATTTCATGTGTTGCTTATGAGATGATTAACCAACTGCACACCGGTTTTACTTCTTTAGTGATGTAAATAAAACATAATAGCATCAATAATGAATAACTTAGAGATCGTTATTGCAGAGTGAAAAGGTAGAAGAGAAAACCTGTTTCTTTATTCTACTGTGGATTGTGATTTTTTGTAAGGAGCAAATATGATTTTACAAACTTACATCACGTAATAAAAAACGAAGCTCATACACGATGTAGGATAAAGAACACACATTCATGCTGTGGGGCAGTAACACTGTGACTAACTGCTTTGCTCCTTCAAAGAGATTGTATAATACCCTCAGATAGTGTTCAGACAACCGAATTAAACCAAAATGTCACGTAATTGATTATTTGATCCGTTGTTGAGTTTTTTTTTTAGTGCCAGCTTCTTTGTGCAGCACAAACTTTCTTTGTCACACAAACAAACCGATATCAGGGACGTTTGGCATACGAAGCCTTGTGCGACCAAAACGGATAGCACTTAGTGTGTGTTTTTGTCCCTTTTATCAGTCGTCAGTTGTAAAAGACAGCCTTTCTCGACCGCCATCTTAGCTCATCACTGTCTTGTCCTGTCACATTATCCGGCAGCGCTGAACGGGGGAACATCAGCGGCGGCAGCTTTGCTGAACTTTGAGACGGGCAGGCCTTCTGTGGGCTGTCAGATAGTATCCGGCAAATGACCTGCTTATTCTCCCTCGCTGTCAACACGCTGCCACCGTCTCCGCTGACAGAGACACATCAGTGCGAATCAAAGACAGACAGACCAATGAAAGGAGACGCCCACAGAGAAAATAGATTCACTTACATTGTTACGATACATTGTCTCTGAAAGCCAGCAAATGCTAGTAAAATGTAAAATATTTCACTTATCTGCAAGCTTTAAAATCTGCTTTTAGATTCGACTTTATGGTCAAATGAATCTGAAATTTCGTAAATGAATGAAAAAGGAAGGAGAAAAAAATCGCATAATAATGTATACCTTATTAACCCCTCTTTGGAAAATTCAACATTTTCACTCACTTATTTTTATTATTATTATTTGTATATACACACACACACACACACACAGGAAATATGCACACATGCATCCATTGGCGAGATGTCAGAACAAGGGAGCTGCCAATGTACAGGCACCCTGAGCAGTTGGGGGTTTGGTGCCTTGCTCAAGGGCACTTTGGCAATGCCCAGGGGGTGAACTGGCACCTCTCCAGCTACAAGTCCACCCTTCATACTTGGTCTGTTATCTATCAGTCTGAATAATTGGAACTGGTGACTCTCCAGTTCCAAAGCCAAGTCCCCACGGACTGAGCTGCTGCTGCCCTAAAAGGTAAGACAAAGGAAATTGTTGAATGAAAAATGTGAGTATGTGAGATAAATAAAAGAGTACTGATATAGGGAACTAGAACACGTTAAGAGCGCAGGATCAACAACAAATACAAAAAAACTATTTAAAGCTGCATTATGCAACATTTGTACATTAAACTAAATAACTAACATAAAAAACTAAACCCTTTATTTTTACCTGAAATTGCTTTTTGAACAATGTTAAGGATGTTTTTGTGAGCCCAAGACCTGTTCAAAGGAACTGCAAACATTTATTTCTCTTTAATTGCACATTGGCTGTGTTCGCCATCTGCTCTCTGATCGTCTGCGGCGGCTTTACCGTTACCTCAGGCGGGAGGCTGGTTCAAGGCAGACACCTCATCAGGATGATTGACAAGTGTTAGTGCTGGAACTCAACCAACTGAGGAAACAATTCCATATTAGAGCTTGAGGAAGTGATTTGAAAGATGACACTGAATTTAGCGTGCACTGTACGCTGCTGTAGGCTTGAAAATGGGCATGCGTGATATGCTTTGGCGTGTGTGTGGGTGTTTGTACTTATGTGGTTCTTTGTGCTTTATATGTGTGTCACGGTACATTTGCTCCGGCGACATTTCCGTCCCTGGCAGGCGTGGCCCATGCAGAGTGTGTGGCTCAGTGGGTGGCTGATGGGAGCAGGAGCTCAGGGAATAACATGTCCCTGGCACTGCAGCTGCTCTCCTCAGACAGGGCCTGAACACATCATGTTTTAGTGGGGGGAGGGAATGAAATGCTACATGAATAAATCTTAAAGAGATACATGTAAAAGATACACAGGAGATGGTGAAATTGTGGTGCTGATTTGTCAGTAAATTAGCAGCCAAGAATAGCACACTGGATAAAGAACATTTAATCCCTTTTTTCTTCACTTTATACCCAATGATTAATGATAGTGCCACGTACTTACATTTCTCCTGATCATTTTGCAGGATTGTGCCATTTCTTGTGGCCTCATCATCACAGATTCATTTCACAGCATCTGCACCAGACTGAAGGAGAAATAACATGTTTCTATCCCAGTGCGTGTTTCTAGTAAGAGGTCATCCGTTCTCTCGTGGCCCAGATGTTTTTAACTGGCAGGAGCTTTCCAGAGCTCAGGCCCCAGTTTCCCAGCAGGCTGCAGTGCATTTGGTTCTCTGTTGTAGTGTTTTAGTCAGCGACCCTCGCCAACTCCATGTGTCATCCCCTTCTTCCTTCCCAAAAAATTTGGGTGAGATTTACAGTACAAAGGTGGACTCTTGCATAACATTCTCTTTCTTTCCAATTTGGCAACAAAGTGTGTCACGGCAAAGGCAGAGGAGAGTCCCTGCTCTGGTAACGTAATGCAGACTTTTCTGTGTTTTCAGGGTGAGAAGCTGCACATTTCAATGTACATCATTTCAACTGAGCAAGTGGGCGTTATTTGCTCCTACCTCTTTGACTCTGCCTACACAGTGAGTGCAGCGTTTCATAATGCTGATTGTGCATAGCATAGCAATTAATGGAACAAAAGAACTGATATTGTTAACATGAAAGTGATATGAACTCAGTCATCTTTGCTATTCTAGATGTTCCTTCCTGACAGGAGCTACTTTAAAATGCTCTGCTGTATATTTTAAATGTTTCATTTTGAGTAAATGTATTCTTCATTAAAAGCCGATAATGTATCCAATTTTTACGTAGGTGTGTTAGATGATTCTACCCTTGAATACTGCTAAAGCTGTAAAAGCTTTTATTGTCTCTGGACATTCATGCATGAGCCGTACAATTTGAAATAATTGCAAAATGTCACTTCAGTTGTGCACACGAGAACACGACCTTGCATCAGTTTGCTCCCCCTGCGTCTTTTAGTAGACTTTGAATGCATTTATGCGCAAAACTAAGGACCTGTTCCTGCCTTAAAGCTGCATGAATTGAGTTTTTTGGTACTTACAGGCAGTCACTTTCTAAAGCTGATATGATGAATGTGCAATAGCCTAATTACACATGCAGCAGACATGGCGCAACATTAGAATTCATTTAGATTTGTGTTTCTAGTGACCTGATGAATGTTAAGCCCCATAATAGAGCTTAGATCGGGCCCAAAAAAATCAAGCCCGACCCTACCTGAGCCCGTGCACGTTGCGTCCGAGCCCGGCCCGGCCCGACACATTAACTGTAATACCTAATAAATACAGGTAATGCAACAAGGACGAAGCATGTAAACTGCGTTGTTGGTTTATTCAGAATGGAACGGATCGCAAATGGATCCGAATGAAGAAACGTAAAAAAAAAAAAAACTCAAAAACTAGCCCCCTAAGCAAGGCAGCAACATAATCAAAGCCCTGGAGCCATATCGGAGACTTTCTTGCCTCGATCACCTAATTAATACTGTCCTTCACCACGGTCTGCATGCTGACGCACTGGCCGACAACAGTGCTGCAGAGGGGGGAGACACGATGTAGCGCAGTTTACCTCACACTCAAGTCAGTGCAGGACATACACCCAAAGCTACGGGAGAAGCTGGAGAGGCATAGCTTTCTCCCCACCGAATAAGGCTTATAAAGTAATGATTAAAAAAACACAAATGTTTGATCAAGGGCCCGGCCCGAGGATAGCGGCGGAAAATATCGGCCGGTTCGGGCTCGGGCTCGGGCAGAGAATCTAAACTCTACATATTCATTCTACTTTTACCTCCACCGATTCCTGAGGGAAATATCTGGCTCCTTAGCTGCTAAATGCTCCACTATGTTCACCAGCTAGTGTCTCTTTGCCGTTTGGTGCTGAGCAGGTCGGATACAATGGGTTTATCAGAGCTTTTTTGGGTAGCACTTTACTTTGTGTATGTGTTTTGCTGGCAACTTCTTTAACAACGAAGCGGCTCAAAGCATGAGCGTGTAGCATCCGTCACGGTTCTGGCAATTTGTGAAATTGATCCTGGTCCATACTACTAATTGGTACTGAAAACCACATACAGTCTCCCTGCAGACCGGCACCGTGTTGATGTGTGTCAGAAATATAAATGTACTGCAGTGCTGAAACACAATGCCATTCCTCAGAAAACCTTTTATGTTGAGTGCCACAGTGGAACATTAGTGTCTGAAAAACACCCACCAAGGACTACTTTATGATACTGAGCATTGTCTGTGAACATAAGCACTGTGAGTGATTCATGTGAGACTGCATCACGTCGCTGACAGCTCAATTGCTGTAATTGTTTTTGCTGTAAGAGGAACATTTTATTGAGGCATGATTTTGATTACATGTATGAAACAGAGTGTATTCATTGTGTCAGAAATTAAGTGGAACCATTCAAAAATATTACTGTGACAACTCACTTTATTTGAGACATGTTTTTATTAGTAGATGCAAGAAAAAGATGCAGGTGATTAAAAAGGAAGAAGTTATTATTTAGATATGTTTCATTATTTAGTATAAAGCACTGTATTTAAATACATACTTACAGATTTTGACTTCACTGCTCACTCAAAGAGCATCAGTAATGAGCAACTTTTTGATTGTGTTTTTTAGCATTAAATCTGATGTCAAAGTCAGAACCATATTGGGAGCTCATAACTCCAGCAACACATTACAACCCTGCAATAAATCCACAATATGTCCCTGCTGTCCCTCCTTCTGAAGCACACATGCAAACACATGCACTGCAACCCTGAAAGTATCTAGACATTACCCAGAGAAGCTGTATGTGACACAAATGTCTGGACATTAAATGGACTTTACCCTGTCAGCTCCCTAGTACAAAGTCTGTGTAATTGATTGAGCCCATATGTGAATAGGGCATGTCATTGTCCGGAGAATTCAGGGCAAGCGAGTGGGCGTGTTAATTACGTTTCAATCATGCAGCTTACACCATTCTGAAAGAAAACAAAAATCTAAGGTTGAAGAAGAAGCTTGATTTACACAAAGACGGCAAAGGAAATGTCTAACTTGAGAGACGGCAAGATTCTGAAATTGTCAGTCAAATTCAAGGAACAGCAAGGGACTTGGTTGTTTATGACAAATCACGAACTGGCTACGTGCCCGTGGTGTAAACCGCATCTGAGTATTACCAGTAGGTAAGAACCCTTATTATATGGACAATCTCTTTTTTTGTGAAAGGGAAACTCTGGAAAACACTCTTTGATTTGTTTATGAGGAACAGCATCCTAATCTGATACTTTTTTCGTTGTCTTTGTCCTGAACCTGTGTCTGTCTAAAGGCACCAGTATACTTCATCAGAACTGCTTGTCAGATAGTTAGACAGCTTTGGAAACTCCCTCCCCACACACCTTTTTGACGTCAGAATTGGAGACAATTTATATAACTTTCAGAAACTGACAATCTGACATTCACACCAACGCAGCAATTGACCAGCTGTACTCAGGGTTTGAACTTCTCTCTCAAGCTCTTTTTGCTTACAGCTCAATGAACTATCAGAGCCGCACATAAGAGATGGACTTCCTCCTGATTACATCCACATGATGACAGATTGTTTCTGCTTCTCTGTTTGAACCTAAATGGGTCTCCTCAGTTACAATACAGTTTTTGCTTTTTTTATTCAGTGACTCTTTTGTCTTCACAGTCTGAGCCTAATGCTACATGTGTCGAGAGTCAGTCCAAGCCTGTATCTGTCTCTCTTTCAGAGTCTGCATCCCCTTCAGACCAATGTCATGTTTACTTACTGTACCAGAGGCTGCTTCTATTTCGGCCGGCCTTTCCTGAGCTTCAGCTCCAGTTTGTCTCCATTAGGCCTCCGTCCAAGTTTGTTTCCCCCTGCTCTCTGCCTCAGTCAGTTATTCCTCTGGACCCAGTTCTCCACCATCCAGTCCCTCTGAGCCAAGTCATTCGGTTTCCAAGTTCTTGGTGGCACCCTGACCGGCCTGGAGGGATGTTTGGAGTCTGTTATGGCGATGGCTGCACTGCTTCCCTCTTCCCTCTCTTCAGCCCCCTTCTTATCCTCCTCCAACTGTGTGTCTTTTCTGCACATTTCAATCCCATGTTTCTTTTTGCGTCACATGCCCTCTAGCTGCCCTCAGTGAGTTTACGTCCTCTAGAGATCGCCTGACCCCGTCACCTGCATACCCAGCTGCTCCTCATTCAGTCCGTCACAGTGTAAATATGGAGACCAGTTTTCAGCCAATCTTTGCCAGATTGTCTGTTTTGCCAAGCTGCTGTAGCTTTCCCGCCATTGCTGTCACCTGCACATGATTACTCTCCTTCCTGCCTCAGCCCTTCAGGAATTGATTCGTTGGTGTAACTGCCAGTGTGGGTGAAAATCAAAATATTTTATTAGGAATACCTTTGAGTATAGACCAGCACCAACACCAACTACAACCTCAAGGGTTAGGGTTAACCCTATCCCTAACTCCTGACTGAGGGGTTAACCCTGACCCTAATCCTAACCCTAACCCAAAGAGTTGAATCAACTTCTCACTGACCCAGTGTCAACAAGAACTTGGATTTATTGTAGAGCCACTGCACCGATATATCACATGAATCAATAGAGAATGCGTTAAGACATTTATGTATAGATTACTATGCGGTTTTACTTGAAGCCCCAGTAGTTTTCAACTTTTTTCCAAAGGTGAATTCTTTTTCTACCTCTGCACACAAATACTTTCAAAATCCCAATATTTGAAAAACAGCCTCAGTTCAGCCAACAGCATCCACAGAAGGTGCCAGTCTAACATCAGGGTAACTACCTTCTGCAGCATAATTGTCAAGGTGGATTAATCCTCCCACACACCGCCAGCACCTTTCCTCCCTCTGCAGCCAAGTGGTGCCTATTGAGGCACTTTCTCGGCGAGGCAGATGTGGTTGTTTATTGCCCAAAGCCCTGTCGCCACACAGAGGGAGGCCCATGCCAACCAGACAAGCAGTGTGCAGCAATGCAGTAGCCTGTTCACTCCTAGTTAGTCCTAAAGATAAAATAAAGTATATATTTGTGTGGCAGATGCCTTTTTGTTTGTGTGCTTCTGTTCTTTGTGAATAATCTCAGGTAACTGTACAATAATTCTTCAATATTTTTCAACTTTTCTGAAACAATGTGCGTAGTGTTGTTTTTGGCGGCCTGTTTTAATTTCAGTTTTAGTCACGTTCATACTCTTTTTAGTCTAGTCAAGTTTCAATCGACTAAAAGTCTGAACATTTTAGTCTTATTTTAGTCAGAATTATCCATGACTATTTTAGTCTAGTTTTAGTCGACGAAAACTGATGACATTTAGTCTAGTTTTAGTCAATGAAAATTGTATTTTAGTCTCTTATTAGTAATGCAATTCTATTTAATCCAGTCAATATAGTATAAGTATCTAGTAAGATAGACAAAACCAAAATGTTGGCCAAGAACACACACACACACACACACACACACACACACACACACGTTTGTCTCAGTCGTTTTCAGCTCCAGTGGCTAACGTCTAAAGCTAACGTTAAAATGAGACACATTAACCACAGCCTAATGATTTGGCATTAGCTTTCTAAAATAGAAAGTAACGTTACGTTAATGTCTTGACTTACCTGAATTTCATTATGGAATGGCTTGAGATGTCTCTTAAGGTTCGTGGTGTTTTTTCCTGTGATTTTGTGGCCGCATTTCTCCCCATCTTTTTCCACAACACATTCCGTTTTCTTTTCCACTTCTATGTAATGAAAGTTTTTCCAAATGACGTTTATTCTTTTTCTCCCAAAGATGAACTCCAGCTGTCCGGCCACGGTCCCAGCTTTCTCTGTGTCAGACTTCATTTTGTTTGTTGTCGTTTACGCTCGTCTCACTCCGCTGCATCTTCTAAATTAAATAATGCCGCGACAGGGCTTGAGAAAGTAATGTAGCCTGCGTCTGCGCAGTGCGACCCGAGTGCGACCTGATGCAGCCCTTGAAGACACAGGGAACAGAAATACTGCAAAATAATAATACTAATAACGCGACTAAACGAGACGAGCCTAAATGTTATAACGTTATTTTCTCTCGTCTCGTTTTGGTCAACGAAAATGAAGAGACATTTTAGCATAGTTTTTATTTTGTAAACCACATTTAGTCTTGTTTTTATTCATCAACAATATTGCATTGTACATTTAATTATAGTCATTGTCACATGACCAGCTTTTACGTTGTGTCTCGTCTCGTTTTTGTCACGTGATTAAGGTTCGTTGACAACGATATTTAGTCATAATTTTTGTTGTCGAAAACAACACTAAATGTCCGTCATTTGCCTTTTTTCCTGTTGGACTTGCTTGCAGTGCATAGGATTTAATGGCATCCATGGGTGAACCAACTCAAGGGCCCAATGAATTTATCTTGCCAACAGGTATTATCTGTGAAGCCGCAGCTTGATATTGCTTGTGCCTCCACGCCATAGAACTTGGCTTGTCTTCCAAACGCAGCGTTAGGTGATTTACAGTATATCTTCACTGCAATCCACACAATGAATTGATTTTATTCAGGAGTTACTCAGCGACAACAGCTTGTTACTCACTCTCTCTTTCTCTCTCTCTCTATCCTTCTCTAGCTCTAAGATTGTCATTTGCTAGGCACTTACATGTTACTTCATGGCCCTGCAAGCCTTGTTGCACTTGTGTCAGGTGGAAAGTGGAACACAAGAGTGTTGAGGCACTTATTCTTGATGGCTTCTCCTTGATCTACCGTGACTTGCATTGTAACTCATTTGTATGTCGCTTTGGACAAAAGCTTCTACCAAAGACAAAGATGTGTGTGTGGTCCTGTTTTTCTCTGCTTTGATAGTTTAATGAGTTATAGGCAATAAACTCATCGGGCCACACTGATCACAATGAAGGGATATTTTTTAATTATTCACCAAATACTTGAGTAGTTATTTTTATATTTTATATATTTTTGGACCGCTATCAAATGCTATAACATAAGGCAAGCAGATGGTGGCTACACAGACAATTCTTGTTTGTAGGTTAACTTTATTGTTGTTTTTTGTCTCTTCTGGAGAGTGTTGATAATAATATAGAAATGCATAGAGATGCAATGATGCCAATGGTGTCCTTAAAGTGCTCACTTGAGGGATTTTGTCTACAGCCATTACAGCAAAGTCCCTACAGTCTACATGGATAGTGTGTGCCTCAAGTTTGGAAATGGGGCATTAATTCTTGATATGTCTGTGTTAATGTCTGAGCCACTAAGCACCTGTTGAAGCGAAAGATGAATGGCTGGCTTTCTAAAAAGCTCCAGGAAGCCTGTGTTTTTTCTTTACAGCCCAGTGAGTGATGGAGTAGTGAATGTGATTTACAGATCTGCTTTAGCACAGTTTTAATTAGCCTCTCTCTGTGTCTCCCTCTGTCCTCCAGATGGACCCCGTGCAGAAAGCCGTCCTCCATCACACCCTCGGCCTCCCTCCCACCGTAAAGAGGAAGCACGTCTCCTGCAGCGTTTGTCAGCTGAGGTTCAACTCACAGGTGAGCAAGTTTTCTTCAAAGTACTCCTGCCCCCAACCACATTACAAACTCCGAAGAATTAAGTATTTCACCTCACCTGCTCTGATGTTATGTTATTTTTCACATAGTTATCATTAGATTCGGGCAAGGCATATTTTGTTAAAAACAGTAAAAAAGCATTAATAGAGTAATAACGAAAACTGTCTTTTTAGCCTGGTGGCTTCGTGGATGTCTGTTTGATGGTTCACCACTGTGAGTCCAGTCTAGTCTCCAGCAACACAAGCCATCAGTGCGCCTGTGCAAGCCTTTACAGTGCAGAACATGTTTAGACGGGGTGGTCTCCTGGGAGAAAGTCCTGTGTTTATTGAAACATCCATCCACCCTGACCTCCTCCTTTGTCACTCTTTACATGATGTCGCCTGACTTCCCCCATGAGACAGCCCTGCACATCCTAACTCACGATTATTTAGGTTTTATAAAAATTAAATAGTGTTATGTTTCGTATAAGTAGTGAGAGAACAGTGAGTAAGACCAACCTGCCAAAATGTGTTGACAAGTAGCGGATGGGTTGGCACACAATTTACTTCCCTTATGAAGTGTAATAACTGTTAATCCTCTGGATTTTCCTCTAGCACCATCATCAGGTCAGAAATTGTATATGGCTATATCTTTGGTTTACGCAAAACTAATGACATTCCCATCAGCCTCAGCTCTACTTTGTGTTTAGTGCTAATTTGTGGGATTTGCGGGATCGCCTACCACTAGAGCTTCAGTCGTTCAGTGTGTTGTTCTCTGTTTAGCCAGTTTTAAGTTGGTGAAAACAATCTTTATGTGTG
This sequence comes from Sander vitreus, assembly GCF_031162955.1. Taxonomy (NCBI): domain Eukaryota; kingdom Metazoa; phylum Chordata; class Actinopteri; order Perciformes; family Percidae; genus Sander; species Sander vitreus. The sequence goes on from NC_135860.1 coordinate 5,746,978, forward strand.
GTTTGTCCAGTCTTTGTAGGTTTCAGCTTGTTTTCAGGTGTTTTCTAAGCTTTAGTCTGAACGGCATTTGAATAACATTTAAGTCTGACCAATACATTATTAAATGAGGTTAGATGAATCATAGTATTGAAAATAATTTCTAGCAAACATATTACCAAGTAGTGAATGACTTAAACACTTTTGCTACAGCCCAACTGACATTAACAAGCAGTTTAGCCTATTATTGCATTAGTGATGGAACTGTAAAATAAGCTTTTGTGTTACATCATGAAACAATAAAAGGATGTACGAATAAGAATAGAAATTACATAAAAGTTGATTTAGAGGTTAATGACAAGAGACTTCATTTTTTCCTCATTGGCAACAGATTTGTTCTGTAGCTGAAAGGAACAGAAAATAAGTAAATCACTGAAAGATTTAGCTCCAGTAAAGAGCTGAAATACAGACATGTATTCGCTCTTCTGTAGGTGTTGGTGTTGAGAGTGAATCAGACAAAAGATTGATGGAAAATCACACATTGTTTCCTGTCATTTTGCTATTACTTTGAGGCTTTGATTTGTCAGATGGACGTAAAGATGTGAGAAGAAAACAATGTCCAAGTGTAAGGGTTTTATAAGCTTTGTGAAGTCCAAATCCATCATGGAGACATAATATGGAGGTCCAGAGGAGTCTTATCCATTACACCATCTTTGAACAACATACAGGCTACAAGACATTCAGTCATATAAGAATTAGGACTTTTTGACTTTTTCAACCTCATCATCTGAATAAATCATTGACGAAAAGGCCACACCCCCACTCTCCACCTTGCCCCCCCGCCCTCTCCTCCTCAATAGCTACAGACACAGAAATGGAACATACGAAGGAAAGCTCATTGTGGGACTGTCTCTAGTGGCTGTAATTCTGCACCAAGGCTGAATTCCGGGACAAAGACTTCAGATACAGTATTAGGGGACCACTAAGGTCTATATAAAAGACTTCAGATACAGTATTAGGGGACCACTAAGGCCTATATAAAAGAGACTTCAGATACAGTATTAGGGGACCACTAAGGTCTATATAAAAGCATCCAAAGAGCACCATGTCATGGGACCTTTAATTATTTTAATATCAAGAGATACATTGGTCTGGACTCAAACCTGTTGTTAGGTTCCTGCAATCAATTTCTGAGTTTCTCGAAAAGTTCCTGGTAGCTTCTGGTGGTTACACCTATCTATGGTCATATTCATGTGTAAAATAACCAATTACACCATTTACAAAACAAACCCAACATTTTATAATGTCAATACAGCTTACTAAACAGGCCTATTCTGGTGTGTTCTTCTATTCCAACTGGCTGAATGTGTATCTGAACAAGCAGATAGATTGTTGTATTTGTAGTCCCGAACTGCATACTACAAAAATCTAACCGCAGTCTAAGCTATCACGAGCTAATTTTAGCTAACGTTAGCTAGCATGTCAAACGGGGCTAGTCAGTCTTTCAATGGCTCTGGAGCTAGTAAATCAGCACATAGGAGAATGTAAAGTCGCACGTCAACTATAAAATAGCAAGGTGACCAGTAAAACTAGACGACTACCCTTGGCTAATTAAAAAAACAAAACTTACTTTAAGATGCCTCTTCAGGTTGGAGGTGGAGTAATTTGGACGCTGAAAGGAGGTTGGTTGCTGGCAAGCAGAGGTTGCACTGCACAGTTATATTTCATTCTCCCTGTTCTTTCTTTAATGTGAAATGCTGTTTGAATTTCCAAGATAGAAACGCATTCCTGCCCTGGCTCTGTTGTGCCGGTTCCGACTCCATTGTGACTGAAATAGCTAATTTTTTCGTTTTCATATTGGGGCTTCTGGGAAATGCATGGAGTTGCCTTAATTTATTCAGAGAGTGAATAAAGTTGTGAAACAGAGAAGTATCGTCATGTAATCCATTGATTTCAACAATGTAACTGTATTCTAAATACCAACTATTTAAATTGTAACTGTAACGGAATACAGTTACTCATAATTTATATTCTGAATACGTAACGCCGGTACATGTATTCCGTTACTCCCCAACACTGTGTGTATCCCTACCATATCCTAAATCAAACAGGAAATCAGCCATTTTGAATTGAAAATGCATACTTCTTTTCGACTCTTCCATTTTGACCATTTCCACACGGTGTAATTTAACAAAGTCCTCCTACAGATTTAACCCGATTGACTTCTAAATTGGTCAGTACAATCTAAAGACCTTGGCAAAGCTAAATCGCAAAGCTTTTCATTTTGCGTCATACGGTGTGGGTCTGGCAATCATACGGTGTGGATGTGGCAAGGCGTAGAATTTCCATGTAACGCTGCCAAACTGGAAGTGGTTTGTAACTAGACTGTACGTTTTCCAATCTGCTTCAAACTTTACAGGATTGATTAAAGTCCCTGCCTGAAGACATCTCCATCTCAATATTGAGTCATAGTCATAGTGCCACCTACTGGCAACAGGAATTTACAGTCACTATACTTTGATGTGTAACTCCTAGCAGATTGAATAGATTCAACTCAAAAGTGTTCAAAAAAGCCTAAATACCTTGATGCTGCTGTGTTGTAAAGAGTTTGTGTTGAAGGGCGTGGCCGTGGCGGCACGGCAAACTTCAATGTAATATCATGAAAGAGGAAGTTGTTGTAACTAAAATGTACATTGTCCACTCTGCCACAAATCTTTTCATCCATGATGATTGTCCAGGCCTGAAGAAATCTACATGGGTCCCAGGCTTAGGTGTGGAAAATTGGCCCAATAGCGCCCCCTACAAACTTACAAAACGTAGCTCCTGCAGTTGGTTTTACCTAGATGTATGACATTTGGTAGGCATATACATTATGTCCATACTTACAAAAAAGCCTCTTGGAGCCATACCCTTAACCCAACAGGAAGTCAGCCATTTAGAATTAACTTTGTATTTTTTGGAAGTTTTTGACCATTTGCAGGCGTTATACTTTACCATACTCCTCCTACAGAAGTAACCCGATTGACTTCAAAATTCTTCAGTACAATTTAGAAAACTTGGCAACACTAAATTGCTAAGCATTTTAGCTGTTGTCCAACGGTGTGGCCCTGGCAAGGTGTTGAATGTCCAAGTTTCGCCACGAAACAGGAAGTGGTTTGTCCAATCTGGCCCAAATTTATTATACCTATTTAGAGTCCAGGCCTGACATCTACATGCCAATATTGACTCATAGTCATAGCAACAAAATAGATTACGGAAAAGGAGGTTGTATTACAAAGATCGTCAGAAAGTATTTTACAGTGATTACCTCATATGTGCACTCTACAGTACAATAATGAAATGCATTACATTAATACAAGCTTGCTTAATCTAACCTATGGACCAGCAGATGGGTTTCGATTTCCCCCGCACCTAATTTCTACTTCTAATACTGTTTTGAAAGTAATCAAAATATTTAAAAGGAGAACCACTGCTGCTGCTGCTGCTGCTGCATGTTGCTAAATCAGTAGCATCCCTAAATAGCAATGTCATCCCTCCTTCATTAAAGGAGTATTCAATCTATTTCTAACACTGTCTATGTCGGCAATTACTCAGGATGAGGCTATTATGTTTTACATGGGACAATCTATCTCGGTCTACATTTACTGTCCATCAGCTGTCCATTACAGAGATAGACTGTGTTTGCCTGTAAATCAACGGGTAGTGCTGTGTTGAGCTACCCTGAGGGAGTTTTTTTTTTTTGTATTGAAACACAGCTACAGCAAGAGAGTGTCTTAATTTGCTCCAGTGACAGTTTATCATAAAGTGAAACTGCAGCTCTGACTAAGAGATGATGCAGAGCAGGAAGCCTGTGTTGTTCTGCTAAATACAGATCAGGAAGCATTGGGAAGAAGAAAATCTGTTTGTAAACCAGTTAGTGACCTGAGGTAGGGCTGTAACGATATGCAATATGAAACTGAAATCGCAACACTCAGATCCACGAACCTGTGTCGTGGAGTGAGAAGGCAGGATCGCGACACACTCCTTCCAACAGAGGTGTAACGTTACGAATGGCCGCTGTTCTGACTCGGGTGCCTGAGTCTGTTTCCCGACGGTTCAGTAAACTGCCGTTAGCGTCCTTAGCACCGGAGTTAAATGCTGACCGGGTTTGGATTGCTGTATTGATGGTGGCTGGCTGCTAGCTGGCTGGGGGCTGACTGTGGATGTGTCCCCGGGCCCAGGCTGTTGTCAGCTCTCATCCCGGAGAGTGAGGCAGACAGACAGGGGTGTGCTAGCTGGCTAAATTACCATTAGATTAGTCGCCTATCTATACAGTTAACATTACTGATGAATTTGTGGGTTAGCCCAGAGTTGTTAACCGTGGTGAAAACAATCATACTAAAAATAACTGAGCATGTTGAACGATATCGTAATGTTATGTTACCCACCAAGAATTAGCTAACATCAAGCATTAGCATTAGCTACTTGTCTAAGCACTTTTTCTCTTCGGTCCCCCTACAGGTTGGAGGCGGAATTGTCCATTACTGTTATCATTACCATTATTCTTACGTCTCATTCGAACGAGTTAATGAACCACTGAAATGATTTTGGAAATATTATTTGAAGGTACAAAAGATGTAGTCCATGTAGCAAAAAAAAAGTATTATGTTTACTGAGTAACGTGCCTAATGTAGGGAAGCCGGCAGCAGTCCCCGTCAGTGGTAGCACCCTCAGCGAGGCCACAGGGCTCCCATGACATTTTCCCAGACTGCACTGTCACCCGAGCTGCCAGCTGGGCTGACAGAGTTGCACCAGCATCAGAGATCAGGAGTGCTGCTTAGTGTTATTTCCTTTCTTGGGTTGCTGGTTCGTAAATGGATGCTGCAGGGTTTAGAGTCTTTGGGAGAGCAGATCTTCCAGGTTGATGTCCCTTTTACCGTCGCAGTATACTCCTCCAGACATCACATGGTGATATGGCAGGTCATCTTGGCGTCCATAAAACATATGAGTGCAAAACATTTTCTGGGCCCATTTAAAGTGAGACGTTGCACGTTTAATCAAAACATGCCATACCTGCCAGGGCACTGTCAAGCCTAAACAGGTTGTTAAACCAGCTCCCTTGTTTCCAATCCCTGTAATGGGACGGACCTTTGAGCACTTAATTGTGGACTGTGTGGGTCCTTTGCCTCAGTCCAAATCTGGACACACATATCTGTTGACTGTAATATGTCAAGTGGTCAGAGCGTTGACTCAGTTCACTATATTTTTCATCCCAAAAGTGCTCCAGTCTCACCAACGTTAAAGTTTTACATCACATCTGTTTGCTGAAGTGCTTAAACTGTTGCACATTAAACATAATAAATTGGCAGTATTCCATGCTCAAACTCAAGTCGCACTTGAGCGCTTTGATCAAACACTGAAGTCCTTGTTGCACACTTACTGTACAGAGCTGTCTGGTGACTGGGAGGATGGGTTGCCCTGGTTGATGTTAGCAGCTCGGGAAGTGGTTCAGGAAAGTTCAGCCCAAACAATTTAGTGTTTGGACAAGGTGCATGGTCCACTTGCAGTGTTAAAGAATGGTTGTTTGCCTGAGGACCCCCTTCAGAACCTCATAGATTATGTGAATGGCTTCAGATTGAGATTGTATAGGGCAGGTGAAATGGTGAGGCAAAAACCTTTGGGTCGCGCAGGGAAAGATGAAGATCCGCTATAACCAGCAGGTTAAGGTTCTTCAGTTTAGACCAGGCAATCAAGTTCTTTATCTGCTTCCTCTGGTTAATTAACCTTTCCAGGCCAAGTACAGTGGTCCTTTATCTATGGCACGTCAGGTCACCAGAACTCAATTACCTGATCTGCGCGTAACACAACCACGTGCCAAACAAATCAAAGAACTTAACCAGAGCTCAATATAACAGACTTAGTAAACATTAAGTTACTTAATAACTTCGACCGGAAAGAGCCCCCATTTAGTCATAACCTGGCTCTTGTGCCAGGTCGAATATGAGAAATGCACAAGTTTAAAGGATTAAACAGTAAAGTAATTAATTTAACAAAAGTAATTAATTTGCAAAGCATAACAAAGGAACACATAAAGTGGGATGTGAATGTCAGTAAGATCAGTAATGTAAGGTTTGCATATATGACAATGTGGCGTGTGTGCATGTTGTATAGTGTACAAAATAAGCAAATGAGAACCAAGGATAAACTAAAGATGCCACATGACTACGGAGGGCGTCTGTTACAGATGGTCGGACCGAGGGTCTGATTCTTATATACGGGTCGTCCACCCTTCCCTCCACCAATCACAGAGGCTTGGCATTCACCCCGGAAAACACTTCTGTAGGGTTCAGATTACAACCTCTCATACTACCGAAATAGGAGCTGAACAGTTTTAAAAAATAGCAGCAGCTCTGACCAAGTTGGGAACCCACCCATCATTCTTAAAGCAATATATCATGCAAAGAGAGATGACTACAAACCATTTGTATTAAAGTAAATTAAGTAAATATCTGTAACTATGTTTTTCTACAACAACATCATCAGGAGGTGCTGCAACTGGATAGCTTAAACAACTGGGGAAACTAACCCCCTCAGGTCATTTTTTTTAATGTGCTTTGCTTTCAACAAGGTGATCCCATCTTCACTGAACACGCCTCCAACATGGGTTAACATTCCCAATATTTAAGGAGTAGCACCCAGTGGTGGAGACACTCTCATTTGGCTTTTAGATTGACGTTGGGGTTGAACGATGGCGGTCAGCAATGTTATCAAATACCTTCTCTTCACTTTCAACTTATTGTTTTTTGTGGGTGGAATCATTATTCTCAGTTTCTCCATACACATGAAGCACAACAAAGCCGACTACCAGATGACTGATGAACTTCTGCCGGCACTAAACCTCCTGATAATTATCGGTGCCGTGACTCTGAGTTTCGGCTTCCTGGGCTGCTGTGGAGCGTTCCGAGAGAACCGCTGCCTGCTGATCCTGTTCTTTGTGGGCCTGGTTCTAATGCTCTTCATGCTGTTAGCTGTGGGAGCGTTGGGAGCCATTACCAGAACTGAAGCTGCACAGGAGCTGGTAATGGAACACATGGAGCAGCTGCTTCCGCTGAGCGAACAGCCCAAGGAAGTTCAGGAGGAGTTTCAGGATTTGGAAAGGGCCGGGTTCTGTTGTGGTTTATCTGAAGGATATCTTGATTGGGGAAACGCAACAATGGTGCCCGACTCTTGTAACTGCACAGACACCTCCAGGAACTGCATGGTTTTGGATGAACGTGAGATATACTCAACACCGTGTGTGACGTACATTATGACGTGGTTGGACAGAGTATCAGACTCACTCATGGGGATTGCGTTTGGATTTGGCATCTTGATAATTCTTGGCATGATTTTCTCATTAGTCCTGCTCTGTCAGATTAGGAATGGGTAATGATTATCACAAAGGTTCACAGGTGTTGATTGAAGGACAGATCACCATGTTAGTGTTAATTTAATCTTTACTGAGCTTTGCCCTATTGTATATTTTATTACTATTACTATTAGTATTATTCTTTTGTAACTGGCTGTGTTTGTATGTTTAATACTGTAGATTGCAACCAAAAACTGCATATTCAACTTTTTTTACACAATGAAAAGGATCAATTCTTGTATTTTTGTTCAAAAGAAACTTTTTGAGATTGATGATTTATGGTGTGTATGTGTCTGACCAGTGACCAGTGGTTGAAAGTAACTGTAAGTGTCGTACTTACTCAGGTATTTCTATTTTTTGTGTGCCACTTTTAACTTGTAATCCACTAAAACTATAAAAAATGTTGTAGTTTTTACTCCACTATATTTATCTGTCAGCTGTTGCAAAATGATTTTTTTTTTTTTTTTTTTTATTATTAGAAAAAAAGTCCAAATAACAAATAGAAATCTGTGTAGCAGAACATTTTTTTCCCCTTTCTGTTTATCATTTCATCAAATTTAAACTCATCTTGTGACCCTTCGGAGGGACCCAACCCTTGGGTTGGGAGCTACTGCATTCTTTGTGTGTTGAAAAAGTCAAATTCTAAAAATAGATCTATGATTTTAAAAATAAACTTGTCAGTGCTCTGAAGGTGGACTAACTAAGTAACAGTGATTCAGTGTTTGAATAGCCTCAACATATCTTTGACATTTCTGTATTGCAACCTATTGTTACTTATCAGATTACATATACACCGTAACTAATATATCTGCAAAAAGTTTAATATCAAGAGATATATTGTCCTGGACTCAAACCTGGTGTTAGGTTTCCGCAATCAATTCCTGAGTTTCTCAAAATGTTCCTGGTATCTATGGTCGTACTTATGTTTTAAATAACCAATTACAACATTTACAAAATAAATAAAACATCTAATAATGTCAATGGAATACATTATAGTGACCTGCCTATTGAAACCCATTCTCATTGAAATAATGCACCGTTAGCTTTACGATGGTGAAACAAGAGAAGTGATTGAGTCAAGTACAAATGTCCTTTTCTCAGTTGTTGAACAGTTTTATGTCTGAAATTAAAGCTGCAAGCAGCGTTGGACAGGCCCTCACGCCTCTGCGCGCGTCGGGGTTACTGGCGGACGCCGCTCTTTGTGACCGTGCATTTGCGCGGCACTCAGACACTGCAAATTGTCACCAATGAAAAGGGAGCTCCCTGCCGAGTTCAATGATACGGCACACAAGACTCTACGTCATACAGTTCATTAAAGGTGAAAGGGGGCGTGGCCATAGCATCAGGGTCGGGGCAAACCTTTACCAATAAAAAAGGAAGTCTCTGCTGAGTTCATTGATACCTCACATAAGACTCTACCTTAAACGGGTCACCAGTTATGAAAGAGGGCATGGTTTAAGCATAGGGAGAGGGCCAAACCATCACAAATTAATAAGGAACTCTGTGTTGAGTTCAATGATACCTCACACAAGACTCTACACTAAACGGTTCATTAGTTATGGAAAGGGGCGTGGCTAACGCATAGGGGGTGGGTCAAACCATCACCAATCAAAAAGTTACTCTCTGCTGAGTTCAATGATACCTCACACAAGACTCTAGCTTAAAAGGTTCAAATGTTATGAAAGGGGGCGTGGCCTGAGTAAATGGGCATGGTTAAAGTATAGGGGGCGGCTCAGTATCACATGTAGACCACAGTATAATTTTCATGTAAATCGGATGATGTTTATCATATAAGGCTGATTTCCTGTTGCCAGCAGGGGGCGCTATGACCAAAAGTCAATATTGGCCTGTAGATGTCCTCAGGCCTGGACTCTTGTTGATTGTGGGAAATTTCAAGCAGATATGACAATGTACACTGTAGTTACAGCCACTTTCTCGTTCATCGCTAAACACTCAAAATGGCCGCCATGCCCACACCGTTTGACGAAAAGTTTTCTTTTAATAACTTTTCATCTTTAAGGTGTTGAGATGGTACAGACCAAATTTGAGGTCCATCAGATGAAATCTCTAGGAGGAGTTTGTTAAGTATAGCACCTTGACTTTTAGGCCTACTTCCTGTTGCCACTAGAGGGCGTTATGACTTTGAGCCAATATCGGACTGTAGATGTCGTCAAGGTTGGACTCTTATGAATCCTAAAAAGTTTCGAGCCAACTGGACAATGTACACTCAAGTTACACCCACTTCCTGTTTCGATGACGAAACGCACAAAATGGCCGCCCCACCACGGCCATGCCCTATGACGAAAAGTTTTTCTTTTAATACATTTTCATCTTTAACGTCTTGAGATGGCACAGACCAAATTTGAAGTTGATCGGATGAAATCTCTAGGAGGAGTTCGTTAAAGTACCACATGTGGAAATGGCCAAAATCACACTCATTTTGAACTTTCAATTCAAAATGGCGGACTTCCTTTTGGGTTTAGGGTATGGCTCCAATGAGCTTTTTTGTACGTCGCTCGGGCCCTAATAATGTGCTGTTAATGTGAAAGCCTCTTCTTAGCATGCCACATTGGGGTTCAGGGAGGCACCTAGAGCATTCTTTATAACCCATGTTCATGATAGCTTGCCTGGATCTCTTCTCTTTATCTTTGGTTTCAACATCATATGAGCAAAATAGATTACGGAAAAGGAGGTTGTATTACAAACTCTGAGTTCACCACAAAGTATTTCTACAGTCATTAGCTCATATGTGTGCTCTACGATACAGTAATGAAATGCATTACATTAATACAAGCTAGTTAAATCTAACCTATGGACCAGCAGATGGGTTTCGAGTTCCCCCGCACCTAATTTCCATACTGTTTCGAAAGTAATCAAAATATTTCAAAGGAAAATCCCTGCTGCTGCAGCATGATGCCAAATCAGTAGCATCTCTAAATAGCAATGTCATCCCTCCTTCATTAAACCAGCAATCAATCTATTTCTAACACTGAACGTGTCGGTGAATATTCAGGATTATTAGGAATATATGCGGTTATAATATTTTTACATGGGGAAATCTATCTCTCTCTATATTTAATGTCCATCAGCTGTCCATTACAGAGATAGACTATGTTTGCCTGTCAATCAACGGGTAGTGCTGTGTTGAGCTATGCGATCTCCAATACCCTTTTTCTGTGTATTGAAACACAGCTATGGCAGAAGTGTTTTAATATTCTCCAGCGACAGTTTATCATAAAGTGAAACTGCAGCTCGGACAGAGAGAAGATGCAGAGCAGGAAGCCTGTGTTGTTCTGCTAAATACCGATCCAGGCTCCTCTGGTGGGAAGCAGAGCATCTGTTTGTAAACCAGTTAATGACCTGAGGTCATAAAGAGAAAAGAGCTTCTCTGTTTTAAACGATTTTAAGATGTTTCTGCTTTACTAGATGCCGTCATGTTTATGAGTCAAGATCATAAACTGGACTCAATCTGTAATTTGTTGACAGCAAGTAAGTCACCAGATCAGTCTGATCTACTCCCTTTGCAGAGGACACTTTATTACCTGTTTACATTTGATGCATTTACAGCATCTCTTTTCCTTGAGTTAAGTTTTTGCAAATGTAACTCACAAGCTACAAATCTAAATGGAATTTTTTTTTCTTCTGATATTTTCTTGAAATAAACGTGAAGCAATGTACTGTACACGTTGCTTCTCCTTTTAATCTCATTTCCACCACAGGAATTTTCCGATGAGACCAGGAAGCATTTTAGGAACTTTATAGCATTACCTATCTCTACAGCAGGAGAGTTCTACTCTTGCTTAGTTCCAGGCTCCCAAAAAGTCGCTTTTACAGGGATAGTACTTTCTGATGGTCCAGGAGCTATCAGGGCTCACTAATCTCAGTTTCTGTCACACAGTAGGGTTAGGGTTTGGGTTAAAACGGACCCACAAAGGACACTAAGGGGCCATCCACACGGAAACGCTTTTTGGTGTAAACGCATGTTTTGCATCGTTTTGGATGATCGTCCAAACGAATCCTGTAAACGCACTGCCTGAAGACGCACTTTTTTTAAACCTGGTCCTAGGGGTGAAAAAATTTGAAAACGCCGCCCTTGCGTCTTTGTTTGGACGGCGAAGGCGCATACTTGCGTATCGATGATGTCATCGCCACACCCCTCGACCTCTAGCCTTCGACCTCTTATCCCGCGACGACGTCTCATAACAACAACAATGGCGGACTCCATGCTTGTGTTCCTGCTGGAGAAGATATTGAGCCTATTAGGGCTGTTTAGTTTCTTCTTCTACTGTCTGTTTGTATACAGCGTGCATGCTTTATGCGCATGCTCTGCCTCTTCTTCTCCATGTTTAGTGAATTTCTGTAGCAGAAACAGCGCCACCTATAGGCCTGGAATATGAAGCATGTTGAGTCATTTACAAATGTATCCGTTTGAACGCAAACATTTGTGAAACGATGCCAGGGAAGATGGGGGAAAAAAAGATCGTTTTGGTACGTGTGGACGTGGCCTAAAAGAACCTCCTTAAAAAACCTGGGTCATAGGCAACTTAAAGGCCCTGGACACCCACACAGGTGTTTTCAGTTATTGACCAATTAGACCTCTGCCCAGGTTGAAGGTGGGCCAGAGCTTAAATGGGAATTTATTACGTCACAAATTTCATCTACCAATAAGAATGATAAAGGTGTCATGTGCTTTGACCTAACAGGTGAAACAGAGCTAACTGGAGGCTTAGGAAGATTTCAATCAATCAGTCTATACACACCCACAGAGTCCTGGGAAGAGGTCTAATCAGCCAGAATAACTGAAACACCTGTGTGGGTGTTCAAGGCCTTTAAAAGTTATAAAAGTAAGCAAAAGAGAACCAAGATGAAACTAAAGATACCAAATCAAGAAGGGTTGCCTGTTAGAGAGATACAGAGAATGAGTAGCAGAGCCTACATTTATAATCTTGACCACCGGGCCCAGGTGCCACCAGAAGGCACTGATAACTATCCCATCCCCATCCCACAATCAAACAGCAGGGTTATCACAGGCAGTGGTGGAATGTAACGAAGTACAAATACTTTGTTACTTTACTTAAGTACATTTTTACACGTATCTGTACTTTACTTAAGTAGAATCAATAGTGCATACTTTTGACTTTTACTTCATTACATTTTGCAGCAATTATCTGTACTTTCTACTCCACTACATTTCTACAATGTTCCGTTACATTTTTGTTACATTTTCTGATTAGATTTTCCCCCTGCCAAAACATCTTCCTGACCATCACACGTTTGTCTCACCAGTGAAGTTTGGTTGCCATAGATATGTATGGGGCACCGCTGATCCTTCATCGGCTTCCAAGTCGGCACCGGTGCTCCAGAGCCAGGGTGCTGCGCTGCTGACCCTCGGTAATACAGCCTCCGGTAAAAGTGAAAATGAAAATGCTTGTTTTTTATTATTCCCGTTTTTAAATCATAGTTGCCATCTATTTCGCTACACAGCGTAGTTTACATTTCCGCCAGACTGTGTAAAGGCCCAGACACACAGACCAGACGACCGACCCTCGGCAGAAAAGGCAGTTGGACTGATCAGTCTCCCCGAGTTGGTCAAAAAAGTGCCTCGGAACACACCAAAGCGACGAGACGTAATACGTCTCCATAACAGCAGGCGGCGCTAATCTGTATTGTCGCCCAAAAATGAAAACCAGCTGATTGGACGAACGCGTCACGTGGGTCTGGCTTCTCCAGAAATTCAAAGACAGACTGTCATGTCGGCTTGTTCACAATACGATCTCATATTGTCTTCATTTCAGATCGACAAAGGTCAGTTTAAAAGATTTTCGTCAGATTTTGAGACTCTAGTCACGCTCATTCCGCTCTCCGTTTCCGGGTTAGCACTCTGCCAATCAGATGGGTCATTTGAGTCCGACTGCCGGTAGTCCCCGCCCCGCTGATTACACGTCAAATTGGCCAAAATGAAGGACGACGGCCCCTCGGAACACACCGAACAGACTTGAGTCACTGACCTCGCCAGACTGTCCGACGGCGGATTATCGGCTCGGTGTGTAGTAGGCTTTAGACACGTTCATATCTTATTATTTGGCTGGACCTCTTCACAACCGCCTCCCCATGTCCGCTGCTTCACACACTTTATTTGCTTATGGTTAAAGGAAATAAAACCGTCTTAAAATACATCCATGAATAAAACCAACCACATTCCGATTCTAACAACATATTTTCGTTTTATGCTGGTTAGGATAGGAACTTTTTTTTAAAAGCCAGGCCTTGTTTGGGAACTAACCAACTTTTTTTTCCAGTTAAAATGGTAATATGCAAGTAAGATTAAGAGAATACATCATTATGCAAGTACTTTTATTTTTAATACTTAAAGTACATTTCAAATCAGGTACTTTTTACTTTTACTTAAGTAGGGTTGTCACTGTGGTACTTCTACTTTTACTAAAGTAAATATGTCTCTGGTTATTTGTACTTTTACTTAAGTACTGAGATTCAGTACTTCTTCCACCACTGATCACAGGTGTCTTGAAAGGTGCCTATTCCTGTTTTATTCCAATGAATTTGTTGTACAATCTTTTTTTTCCCCTCCATGCCATCCCATTGTTTGAGTAGAGAGCATCCGGAGGTGTGTGTTGGATAGCTTTAACAACTGGGACAACAACTCTTTTTAAACCCCCCTCAGGCCAGTTTTCATTGTGCTCTGCTTTCAACAAGGTGATCCCTCCCCCACTGAACACGCCTCCAACAAGGGTCAAAAGTTTCCCAGTAGCACCCAGTGGTGGGGACATTCTCATTTGGCTTTTGGATTGACGTTGGGGTTGAACAATGACGGTCAGCAAGGTGATCAAATACCTTCTCGTCACCTTCAACTTTTTATTTTTTGTGGGTGGAATTATTATTCTCAATTTCTCCACACACATCAAGTGCAACAAAGCAGACTACCAGATGACTGATGAACTCCTGCCGGCACTAAACCTCCTGATAATTATCGGTGCCGTGACTCTGATTTTTGGCTTCCTGGGCTGCTGTGGAGCGTTCCGAGAGAACCGCTGCCTGCTGATCCTGTTCTTCCTGGGCCTGCTCGCAATATTCCTCATGCTGTTGGCTGTGGGAGTGTTGGGAGCCGTATCAAGAACTGAAGCTGCCCAGGAGCTGGCGAGGGAACACATGGAGCAGCTGCTTCCGCTGAGCGAACAGCCCAAGGAAGTTCAGGAGGAGTTTCAGAAGCTGGAAATGTCCGGGTTCTGTTGTGGTTTATCTGAAGGATATCTTGATTGGGGAAACGCAACAGTGGTGCCTGACTCTTGTAACTGCACAGACACCTCCAGGAACTGCATGGTTTTGGACAAACGTGAGATATACTCAACACCGTGTATGACGTACATTATGACGTGGTTGGACAGAGTATCAGACTCACTCATGGGGATTGCGTTTGGATTTGGCATCTTGATGATTTTGGGCATGGTTTTCTCATTAGTCCTGATCTGTCAGATTAGGAATGGAAAGAACTGTATCTTTTAAAATGTTTATTACAAAGGTTCCCAGGTGATGATTGAAGGACAGATCACCATGTTAGTATTAATTGCATCTTTACTGGGCTTTGCCTTGTTGTATATATTTTTTTTAAATGCTTCTACTCTTTTGTACCTATGGTTTGTATGTTTTTGTAGATTGCAACCACAAACTGCATATTAAATGCTTTTTTTACACAATGAAAAAGCACCATCTCTTGTATTGTTTGTGGAAAATCAACTTATTAAGATTAATGATTTATGAACATGTGTCTGACCCCCTGACCCGTGCTAACTAAGTACATTGACTCAGTGCTGTACTTTACTTTGGTACTTCCATTTTTTTTACCTGTAGTGGAATGTGTTTAGATTGTGGATTTAATAGCACTCATGGGCTACTGTCAAACATTTACTCTTAGGAAATGAATGCTTAGATTTGGATGTAACTTTATTGAGGGAAACTACAAATATGCCTCAGCATCAACCAAGTGCTGGCTGCGGCCTGGTGCCAGAGGCAATTTTGTTTACAAATGTGTTTATTTCCATTTGGATTAGACATTAGTCACAGCACATTTGACTTACACATCAGACTAAGGCATGGCTGTCTCCCATGTTACCTGATCCCCCTCCCCCACTGACACTGAGGCTCCCACACCGGGGGTTTTGGTTTAAAACAATGATCACTGGTTCTTTGTTGTGAGTTGGGATCGTTGGCTGGGGTGTTAAGTTATCCACAGGAATGTGGATGGGTGGGAAAGTTTTTGCATGTGTGCAGCAGTGATGTGATAGTAGGAGGACCTCCAAGTAGGAAACCACAAACATCTGCATCACTAATTTTTTTAATTAACATTCTCTGTTGCCCTTGAAGACACTGTCCTTCCACACGCCTTGGCAAACACTCTGAATCTAGGTCAGTCACAGGCTGGTTGTACTTCATCACTTACTTTTTGAAAAATAGGCATATGCATAATTTTGAGGAATATTTCTCTATAACACTAAATATTGTGGATTAAATAAAAAAATAAAGGAAAGGTATTATTTATTATTAGTTAAAAACTCAAATATCGCTCAAAACTCAGGACACAGTTTTATGTTTCGCAGAACAGTTTGTGTTCGGATTGGACCCTATCGTTCATAGTAAGAAGCTGGTTAAGCACATTTGTTTTCCGGGCCTTTAAAGGAGTTCGGGTTGACTAAAGGCTGTTTTACAGTCGCCGCAGCCGAGCTCGCGCGCACCAATGCGACGTCAAAATGACGTAGATCTCGCTGGCGCGCCAGGATTTTGAGTGCGCACCACTCTATTTTTTTCAGCGGCGCGCGACAAAGCGGAAACAGGAAGCCTGAACGAGCTCGAGAGCAACCGGATGCCAGGACTCTCAGAGTGCCTGCAAGTCTCTTGTAAACTTACTGGGTTAAGATGAGTTCTTTTATGGCGAATGAAAGGCTTGATCCGACCAAGTAGGTCATCGAATCAAATCGAAGCATTGACGTCAATGCTGCTGCCAGTTCTGCTTTTTCTTCTTCTTCATGTCCGTTGAAATAGCAAAGTCGGTATCCTTTCCTCATTAGCGCCACCTCTGTTCAGGAGAAGACTGCAAACAGTTACAGCGCTCCCATGACGTCACACTGGCGCTCGACAGCTCGGCTGTGGCGAGTATACCCCACGTTTTACAGCGCCAAAACAGCTAATGGCCGCATGTCTGGGGATTTAAACTGTAACCTTTTGGTTTCCAGACAGCCTCTCTAAATCCTAGAACAACCCCCCCCCCCCGTCTTTTCCCCCTGTCACAGAGCACCTGGAGGGAAAACAAATGATTTTTTCCCTAGTTTTAATCATGCATGTGTCAGACTTGGAATTCAGGCAATTCTTCCGCATCATTGCTCTAATGAAAGATGCATTATTGGCGTAGTCACATTAAACACCCATCCATATCACCTGAGTCTCATGACAAAAATAAATTAAAAAAAGTTGTGTCTAGTACCTGAAGAGTGATGAATGTGGGTTAAAATGAATCGTTTTGTGCCAGAACAAGATGTGCACTCAGTTTGAAAAAGTGATGCCTCATCCAAAAACGTTTTTTGGAATGAAAGGAAAACGTTTAAGGCACCTCAGCAATTTCACAACCTTTGCCAACAAAATGATTGAACTTCGCCTCATTTAATCTTTACTTGTCTTGGCCAATTTATGGGAGTGAGAATGTGTTGATTTATCTGACACTTATAGTTGCTGGTTATTTTTTACATTAAAAAAACACATGATATTCTCATATGATATGATGCAATACTAATCTACCCAGTAGTATACAACTCTAAAATTGGCTAAAAACACAATATAATATTCTAAAATATTACACTTTAAAATGAGCCCTTCTGCATAATGAGTAATTATTTAAATACACTTCTATACTTTACTTTAGTTACATTTTGAATTCAGGGCCTTTACTTGTAATGGAGAATTCTTCGACTGTGGTATTTCTATTTTGTTCCACCACTGGCTGAAACTATTGATGCTAATTTCTGAAGAGGAACAAAAGGAAACAGGGACAATGTCTTACTCATATGGTAATGCAGTGAACTACCTGGAATGTTCTCTTTGTCCCAGCTGTCTTTAGTGAATGTCCCCACTGTGGACCATGAATAAAGATGCTTACAAATGTCTTCTGGGGATGCATGGTTGGTGTACTTATTTATTCCAAGAGGCAATTGCATCTCTCCTGATACCACCTTCCTGCCACAGGCAAAGTATGCAGGGATGTGTGCAGAGGTAAACAAGGACAGCTCAAAGTCTTTGCATATGTCCCACTTCTGTGTGCCAGGGTGAATATTTTGTGAAGGTGAATCTTAGTAGTGCTATGTGTTTGGACTTTAAAGCATACAGCCACTCCGTAAATTATACATCATGGGTCAAACTAATTTTTCAATCATTGACTTCCAGGTGTTATTTTTATTAATAAAGAAATTAGCTTCATATTCACACTGAATGGTCATTTCATTACCACCCCTTTTATATTATGAATAGCCATACACAATTGAAATCTCAACAGCTATTAAAGCGCAGGAAACAAGGAAAATTAATTATATAAGGGACAGCTTTTGCAAAGAAACATATAAGAAAATATGTATTTAAGATCAATGCATTCTAAAGCAGCTCGTTGAATTATACTTAATTATTTTAATTCCAAAATGCTGCATTTACTAATATATAGCTATTTGTGTGAAATAAATAAAAATCCAACCATGTCGATCAAATCACCAGGACTGCCTTTTTTTCACCTAAAGAACATCGCTCGTCTTCGACCATCACTCTCTTTTTCTGTTGCCAAAACCTTGACCCATGCCTTCATCACATCCCGAATTGACTACTGCAACACCATTCTTTACAACTAAAATAGGTTTTCATCAGCTCAAAAATATAGCCAGAGTCCGCCCCTTTCTCTCTCTTCTTTTACTGGTTTTTAAATCTCTTAATGGTCTTGGGCCTTCTTATCTTTCGGACCTGCTTTTACCCTATGAGCCTTCGCGGACCCTGAGGTCCTCCGGTACTGGCCTTTTGATTATTCCCAAAGTCCGGCCACACAATCACGGAGAGGCGTCGTTCCAGTACTACAGAACAGCGTACCGGAGGACCTCAGGGCTGCAGAGAATGTTCAGATTTTTAAGAGCAGTCTCAAGACCCACCTTTTTAACTTGGCTTTTGTCGTGCTCAGCCACGTTAGTTTTATTGTGTGTATGAGAGAGGGTGTGTGTGGATGTTGGTGGTGGGTGTGTGTCTGTGGGTGTCTGGGGATGCATTTATGTGATGGGGGGTGGGGGGAATTGCTTTTAACTGTAAAGAACTTTGTGCTACATTTTACATGTATGAAAAGTGCTCTATAAATAAAGTTTGATTGATTGATTGACCATTCTTTATGGTACACCATCCAAAGTCCTAAATTAACTTGAGTACATCCAGAGCACTGCTGCTTTTCTGCTCACCAATTCTCACTCCCATGATCACATCACCCCTGTCCTCCAGAACCTCCACTCGCTCCCTGTCCAACAACGGATACAATTCAAAGTCCTTCTTCTTGAGGCAAACCACCTGTCTCCATCTCTACTTCCCAGGGCCGAACACCAGACCTGGGGAGGCAGAGCCTTCTTCACAGCTGGAACTCTCTCCCCACATCCACAAATGCACCAATCTGTTCATGTTCAAACCACAAGTCAAAACTCACCTTTTTAGAACTGCTTTTAATATTTGAATAATGTTTGTGGGGTTTTAATGTGTGGATTTCTTTAAAAAATAACTATTTTCTAAAGTGTCTTTGAGTGTTGTAAAAAGTGCTGTATAAATAAAATGCATTATGTATTAGGGGCCAAGATGAGTTGACCCTATTGTGTTTGCCAGTATTCTTCTTCTTCTTCTTCTTCTTCTTCCTAAGAAATCCATGTTCCCATGCATAAAAACTCACCAAACTTTGCACACAAGTCCCGCCAAACTTAATTACTGCGATTTGTGTGCTAATTGTCCTGATGGTGGCGCTACAACAGCCATTTAAAATTCTAAACTTTATAAATTCATAACAAATCAACTGTACATGTTACAACCTCGCAGCTTACGTCAAACTGTAGCCCCAATAGAGAATGAATTGTACTCTGCATTTACCCACTAGTAATTTTGAAGTCCATCACTCTACTTTTTGCAAAAACTGCAAAACTTCTTAATCTATCGCCTCCCACATTTTTGTTTCAATTGACACCAAATTATGGGAACTTCATCTCAAGACTGTTCTCCACAAAAGTAGTATTCAGATTTTTTTTTAATCAAAAATTGAGCCCACAGTGCATTAAAACATTTTACTGCATACAGTAGTGTAAACAAATCCTGGAATTTCTTCCAAATTAAAGTTATAGTGCGTAGTTTCTGTCGCCCCCATGAGGAATTCTATGTAATGACAACAACACTGTCGCCCCCCCCCCCACCCCTCCTCCCCACAGTTGCTAGTAGCCAAGGAGGACACAGAGGATTAAAAAAACATGATGGACTTTTCAAAAGAGGTCATTATCTTCACTCGAGCTTCTGCGCAGGAAAGTCACCCTACGACACCATCTTCTGAACATAGCCGTACTGAGAAATACAGAGAGAGTTGTGTGGAGCTGATAGTCTTAATTAGCTTTGTAGCAACTCATTTGGCAATGGCTTGAATGTAACATGTGACGTTTATTAATATCAAAAAGTTACGCACTGAAGCTTTAAATCTTTAATGTTCATGGAAAAAAATTCCCAACTTTTGAAGATCACTGTAGATTTAGTGTGCAAAATGTTTGGCACTTCTGCTGACATTTTTCTCCTCTTCCTCTTCTCCATTCACCACTTTTTCCTTTTCCTCCTTAAAATGCTCGGCCGGACCATCGCTGCGGAGCAGCTATACTACTAATAATTATTACTTAGAAAACCAGTTACCTGTGTGTATTAGTCATTTTGTACGCAAATATTTCATTTCTTTAAATGTTTACACGTTATGCTGGGCTGCAAGACATATCACCTGTCCCCTGCTAATTGTGTTTAGCCTGCCTCATTGAGTCTGACTGTGTTCTTCTGGCTTTCATATTCCATTTCATCCTGGCTTTGTGTTTAGCTGCTTTCCCAGCGTTAAATTGAGCTTGTTATTTGTTCTCCTCACAGAGCCAGGCCTTGGCCCACTATAAGGGGACTAAACACGCCAAGAAACTAAAAGCCCTGGATGCTCCGAAGAGTAAGCTCAAAGGCTCAGTGGTCACCAAGGAAACCACCAACCAGGAGATCGCCAAAGGCATCAACACCTTGCAGGTCCCCAACGCCACTGACAGGAAAGGTGTGTGTTTTTTCTTTTTGTTGCACATTCCCCAACACATGTTCTATGTTGTTTTCTTTTTGTAGCTGCTGCCCTTCTGTTGAGAATGAATGTTGGACCTAAAAAAAACATTTTACATTTGCTGCACACAAAATGCAATTGCTTTAGAAGTTGGATGGACTCACTGCTGATTATATCAACTCTGTGTTAGCTGGTCTGCCAATGGCTGGCAGACATGAGAAAAATGAGGTATGCTTCAACCAAAATGCTTGTCGGATCATCTAAGGCTGCGTTCAGACAAACAAAAGCACTGTATGGAAAAACTCAGTCATTTCAATGAGACCGTTTTGTCGATGCAGCAATGAAATGCAGGGATGTTTATTCAACCCACTCTAACAGCAGAATAAGGGTGATTTAACTTTCATGAAGAGGTAAAAACTCCAGCAACAATTGTAGTATGAAGAACAACTTATTGTTAGACCGATGCGTAGCCTATTGTCTTGTGGCCTTCATCAGGGTCATCATAAAATGCATTAAGATAACCCAATGAAGTTGTTCTTTAAGTGTTGCTGGAGATTTGATCTTGGGAGAGATGCTCTCTTTTTTCATTTCTCAATCAACTACTTTTGTCACGTTGCAACACCATGCATGCCTTTGAGGAGAGAGTGTGTGAGAGGGTGTGCCATTATCCCCGTTTGTACAGTTCATTGCATTGACATTCCAAAGACTTGCAAAAGCCACAGAGTTCTTGGAGAAAGATCAGGGTGGCAGTCAGGGGGAGGCTATGACAGTAGGCTTTCAGAACAGGTACACTTTTAGATGTAATTGGAAGACATGTTGTACGAACTAGTTAGTTTGAAGCATTCAGAATTCTTCAATTTGTTGGCATTTTTAGGAAACGTTGCAATTTATATAACCGTGTGCTCAAAAACTCATGCCTCCCTATATTGGATTTGTACTTTTTGTTAGTCCTATTATCCCACTTTTAATTACATTTCTGCAGGTGCACATTGTTGTGTGCTGACTGTGTATAACTAAATATTCATCACGTCGCAGCCAGGTGGCTGTATAAATCCAGTTATCTCGGCCAGGTGTCTGCCGAAAAACATTCCTATTCTCGGTGGAACTCCTTTAAAACATATTGAAAAAGTAAACAAACACTAACTGCAACTTCCTGCAGCTGACAGGAACCAGATGCAGATTATTTTAAATTGTTTTATCTGCTATGCTTCATATTGGTTCTGTGGAGGATAACATCATCGGTTGCTGAGGAGCCCTGCTCTCTCCGTCTCCTCCACTGTAATGTCCTTTAAGCCTCCTGTTATTATGTCATGAAATTGGCCCAATGAAAGTGTTCCCCTTTAACTGTAACAATTGAAGTTTTTTAAAGGAACACACATTGAGCCGTCACGATCTGGGATTAATTTTACGTCTGCCAATGTCTTCTTCCAATGTTCCGCAAGTATTTAAATTAGGAGCACATTTCTGGAGCTCATCGTGCACCGTGACCTATTTGTCAAGTCTGACCTATTCATGCTTGAAGCTTAAAGGTTGCTTGAGGTGAAAACCTAACCATTAAACGGTGGAGATGCCCTGGTATTCATATCATGTCTCAGAGGATTTTGGCTCATAAATGCTACACATATTAATAATGTTCCTCTGTTGAGTTCAAAAGTCGGTGAGAAAACAGCATTAGCAAGTACTTGATTCTACATATTTAACCTCAATTTGTTCACACACTAGTCTTTGTAATTTTAATTTTACACCTGATAGCATTCTGCCTCACATCCCCCAGAGTTCCTAAGCTGCTATACAAACGTCAAACCGTTAAGTGGAGCAATTTGCACTTCAGCAACCCCTGAGCTAAGCCAAGCAGCGGTTGTCAACATTTACCGTAAGAGACCTTTTAGGTGAAGTAATGCACCCTTTGGCTGCCATCTTAGAGGTCTCAAGCAAGAGTGCGTGTGAAATCTTAAAACTTAAAACTGTTTAAATTTAAAACTTGGCCATTTTAAAAGGAACACATTTTGTTCAATTCTATGTTAAAACAGTGTATTCACTGTTAACTCTTCTTCATGCATCTTTTTATACCACATTAAGGACTGTGGGGTGTTCATGTTCTGTGGGAACCGTGAGCATCCAATGCCTTTTTCACACATACACTGTAAACCTGAAATTATCTACACAATACCCGGCAGAGCTGTATATGACAACGCAAAATCCTCAGACAGATTCAAGGAATGGTGACTCTGTTTTTTATGACCAAATTACAAACCGATTATGACTGTGGTGCAATCCGCATCATGTCCTCCCTCCTGCACGCTCAACCCATGTGCCGACTAAAGCAAACAAAGTATTTCCATTAAGTCAAAGTGTGCCTCACATTTCCTGTCAAAGTGTGCCTCACATTTCCTGTTGTAGGCTATATGTGTAAAAGGGAAACTTTGTACAATGTCCACACCTGATTCGTGGGATATTGTCCATAGTTCATATGTGAACAAGGTTTGTATATAAGATCATAAATTACATAGTTAGAATGCTATTGTGGATTTGGGTTTCCAGTGGCTTTAAAGACTTGATAATTAACCAGGCAGCAGGGGCGATTCTAGGATCAGACCTTTAGGTGGGCTCTAATGAGAATTTTAAGCCCCCATGAATAGGGTCTAAAATCGCCACTGCCAGGCAGATTTTCAAAGCATAGTACTAACTGATGTGCAGCAAATGTGTTTGGAAAGAAATATAATGCAACCCACGGCAGCATAATAAGAAAATGTGATGAACATATCTGCAAAATGTTCATACATAACTTACTTGCGAAACATTGACAACATTTTGCTTTTTGTTACTTACAGTTTTATTTTTAAATATAAGCATTTACAGCTAAATTGCACATTCAATTATTATTATTTGTCTACTAAAAGGTAATAGTAACTAAATAATTATCTTGCTCCCAAGGGTATCTAACACAAAGCATGGTATGGAGGCCCAAAGTTATCAATTTAGATGATTGAATAAATAATAGAAATAAATATCTAGACAAAATATACTGTATAACCATAAAAATGAGAAATTATCAATTAAATGTGTAGAATTATGGCCATTATAATGAAATGTTACTCATCCGGCTTCTTTTAAGTCTTAAGTATTTCATATTCTCCAGATTGACTGTTTATTTGATAATCCCATGTTTCATCACAGAGTCTCTGTCAGTCAAAAAGACAGGGCAGAGCCAGTTGTGTTTTCTGCTTATTCAGACAAAAGCAAAGTTTCTGTTTGTAGTTTTTTCCTGATGAACATCTACAGAAAGTTAGCATTGATTTCAGAGATGAAAAGGCATGTCAAAGCAAGTTTTTAGGTTCTTGAAGAGTGCAATACACATCGCAAATGTTCAATTGAATTACAGCAGCAAGAGAGTAATTTAGTAGTGACACTTTGTTGTGTTGCATCTTTGCAAATGAAAAGATCAGTATTCAGTCTCACTCAATACATTTCATGCTGTACAGCTAAACAACAACGAACCAAACCCAAAGATATTTTATTTATTTTCTAGAGGAGATCTCAAAGTGAATTTTAGTTGTGTGGTTTGAATATTTGCCTATAAACATCATGTAGCCTTGACAAAACATGCTGCTAGAGAATACTATGTGATGATGTCAGAAAGTGAGAAATAATAATTAAAAATAATAATAGCTTTATTTATATGAATATATAAAATAATAATACATCAAATTCATATAACACGTTTGTAGGTACTAGGTACTACTAAAACTACAATAGTTTTACAGAGCAGAATAAAAAGCTGTTTTTCTTCATATATTAAAGCTACTTAAAAGGTCAAATTAAGCTTTTGTCTAATTTTGCTGCTTGCATCCATATTGGGTGAGCATTGGTATTTGTTGTCTTCTTTATACATAATCCCTCTATGAGTACTGAACAGTAGTGGTGGGCAGATCGATCCAAATATTGATAATATCGATATCAACTTTGGTATTGATATTGATCAATACCAGTGTAATGAGATTGATACTTTAATTTCAGTTTCTCTCCAGTATGCACCGCTGCGGTTTCATCAAAAAGGCAACCTGGCCTTCTGTGTCTGTGTAAGTGCCGCTGCTTTCAAATGCCGCTCGTGTCACAGCACGGAGCAGCACACACACACAAGCAGGACAGAGATGGAGCAGAGGAATGGCAGAGAGGAAGAGGAGCGCTGTGTGGCCATATTTTCAGGCCAAAAATGAAACAACGGCAAGCTGTATAATTTGTAAAAAGGCTGTTCTGTCCTGGGTTTTAATAATCCAAAGGTAAAATCATAAAAACACTTCATTTCATTCAAATTCATTCAGATTTAGCAATTTGATGACGCATTCTGCATTAATTATCGGTATCATATCGGTATTGTATCGGTATTGTATCGGTATCGGCGATACTGGCCCTGTATTACCAAATATTGCAGTATAGCACACCACTACTAAACAGTAAAGATGGCATTCACACAAAAACCTCCTCCTCCCATTGTATCTGCACTGAGATACCCATCTGCAATGGACTCTACACAGCCCTGACATTAAACATACACTTACAGAACATGCAAAATTGTAAACACATTATACACAGGCAGTGACATCGAGAGACCTTAAACTGCAAGCCTTCAGAACCAAACAGACGGATGGCTATCCATCATTTCAGTGCTCTTTAAAAAACCCACAGCATATTTCTGCACCATCTCACTATCACATCTTCAGTGCACGGGGGCGGCGGTTTGTCACAAATGGCACTGGGTAATGAATATTAATGTGCTCCGATGTCAGAAGAATTAATTGTCGTGGTTGGTAAATGCTGCATTATCTGTAAGGCTGAAGAGTTTGACGGTATATCAGTGGCACCAAACTCGCTCAAATGAAAAGCAGAGTTCAGGGAAGAGTAATGGCCGTAGTGGGAGTCGACAGAAACAACAGGGAGGGGGAGCTCTGTTTGCTTTTGCAGAGTGGGCTTTCAATGGGTTTGTTTTGCTTCAAAATGACCAGCGAACAACATATATGGTCTGTAATAACATAATTCTAAAGCACATATCCATGCTGGGAAAAATGAAAGGTGCTTGCTTGTTTTTTGTTTCAGAAATAAACCTGATGGTGTCATTCAGGAGCTGTTTTGTAATCAGAGGTCGAATTACTTCATTATTAGTGAGTGTTTATTTGTTGTGGCAGCTGTTATATTATTTTAATACACTGTAAAACATTTTGAGATGGTTCAACTTAAAAATGAAAGTTTCCCTGCTGCCTTAAAAATGTGAGTCAACAGAACTGATTCATTCATAGTCGTCTCATTAATTTTGAAAATGTGAAACCGACTCAGTTAACTTCAATGAACTAAGATATTAAGTTTAATCAACAACTGTTTAGTTTCACTTGATACTGTCAGATTTGTTTTCTATTTGTTTTTTGAATTTAAAGAGTCAGTTCTTCAGTTGTACCAAAGACCATACAGTTTTGGCCACCAAAGTGGAGATTTCCAAAGACAACATGTCAGTCTGCACCCAGTGACCTTGTTAAATTTACTGTAAAATGTATATTACCCAGGAAAGTCTCTAAAGTTGCAAGCAAAAAACAAACTGCTTGGGTGAAATACTGAAACACAGAAAACTTCTTACACACTGTAATGGAAGAAATTCATTGTGAATGAAACTGTTCATTTGGATTTCAAGTCCATCTGCTCAGGGCGGTTTAAGAAGTCGATGTACAAACAACTTAAGTGCATCACAGAGGAATAATGAGTCTGAGTGAAAGCGTGTAATCACAGAATAGATTTGATAAAATGCACCGAGCATCCGCATTCTTTACTTCAGCGTTGAACTTGTGTGTGTTCTGAGATGGATGGACAGCTGGACACAGCGAGATAGTATAGATTAGCCGGGTGACTCAGCGGCTGCCTGTCAAGTTTGTGTGTGTGTGTATGTGTGTGTGTGTGTGTTAGTGTGTCCTCCTTACGCCAGCGCCAGAGAGAGTAGAGATAGAGCGAGAAAGGCAAAGAGGGAGAGAGAGAAATGCCCACAGCACAGCCCGCCATCTCTCAGTTCCAGTCCAGTGCCTGAGGAAATGTACCCTGATATTAGCTATTAAAGAGCAGATTGTCAGGGGAGCCATGCCAGCACTGACAGCAGATGTACAATGGAGTGGGCTGCAGGGAGGCAGGAGGCTAGCTAAGGCTTTTTCCATCCACAGTCTTCTTCCTCAGGTCCCCATCGGCATGCCGGCGCCCTCCGCCACCCCACTCTCCTCCACTCAAAAAAAACACCCTTTGTGTCTAAGTCTCCGTAGATGCGCGCTGGGTTGTAAAAAGCGCTTACAGACAGACGTCAGAGACAGCAGCAAACCTGATGAGTGTGTGATTAGATTGGCTCCATACCTGTGCGGGGCTGTAAATGTTCTCATTTGTGGGGATTTTTGGATGGCGATGTGTAACCGCAAAAACTTCCCAACAGAAATTAGGTGCGGCTCATTTGCTATGGATGAAATTGGAAAGAGATAAATCGGTGTGAATTCAATTCAGTGACTCCTGCCGCTGTTACATGTCTGAGATAATGTCAGCTTTTTTCCCCCCTTTAACAAAAAAGATGATTGCAAGCGTCAATGCACACTTATTTGTGAATGCAAATTTTTCACCTTATCAATCTTTTGTTCTGTGAATATTAAACCGTGACTCTTTTCTCATTTACTCACTTTGAATACTGACAGGGGAGGACAAAAAAAAATCATAGACGTCAAATGAAATTTGACAAGAGCCATGAGGGATTTCTGTCCTTTAAGTTGTGACAGCATATAATAAGGCCCAATCATTTTAATTAAAGATCTTAATCCAGCTTCATTGAGAAAGGTAATCAGATCTCTGGGGAGTCCTGTGATTGCCTGAAAGCCTAAGTAGAGTGGAAGGATTTTAGAGCGGCGTTTCTCGTCTATCACCAAAGCAGATCTCAGGGGAGAGTTGGGAGAGGCTGAGGTACAAATGGAGGAAAGAAAAGAGGCGTTGTCCCATCTCCAAGGGTCGCAGCACCAGTCCTGGTCTGTCTTTCTCTTGATTCTCGATCTTTGTTGCCTTTTCTACTCCCACCCTCTCAATTTCTCTCTTTTTAGTTGTGTCCCATACTCGATTACTCTCTTTCAATGTTATCTCTTTCCTCACCTTCTCACATCCTTTACCCGCCTCCCCTCCTCTCCATTCTTTTTTCTTCACACTGTTTTGCCTCAAAGTTTGCTTACTTTTCCAGTTTCACTTTCATCTAACTTTTCATTTTCCAGCTCCATCTTTCTCTGTCTTCCAAATCTACCTTCCTTTGTTCTTGCTTCTCATCCTTTCTTTTACCTGGCCTCTCTATCTCATTCTCTCTTTGCTGTCGGGCCCTGCTCGCCCATACCAACTTTAGATTGATCACAGTCATTACCTCCATTATTTAGAGGGGATTGAGTTCTTAACTGGGCCTTGCAGAGCCAGTTAGGTCACACTGCCTAGTGATATGGATTACTGGAGGCTACCCAGAGTGCACGGCGTCCTAGGCTAGCCAAAGTACATCTTTAATCACCTGCCCTTCCAACAGCAAATGGCTCTTTAATGACACCGTGGTAGATGGGTTCACCCCAACACAAGGGCAAAGACATGCATATCTCAACATGGGATGACCTCACCAACCAGGCTTTGTAATAAGTAGGCAGATAAAGACCGAACCTTTTTCGTCCGTGTTGAATAATAATTTTCTTCACTCTATCATACAGAGATTAAAAAGCTATCAGCTCTGACTTGTGTTGTCCTTAGTGTCAGTAGAATTAAAGAACTACTCTGCCACGTTGGAAAATATGCTTGCACAAAAAGGGACTTTTAGACAAGACCCTTGGCATCTATTTTAGCTCTGTACACATTCATTACAGGGGTAGGATTTTTGACATGTTTAGCCTAGCTTAGCAACAAGAAAATGTCCATCTTTGATGTGTCAAAAATAGGGTTGGGTACTGAAAGACAGATTTCGGTCCCTCATTTTTGTTCCACTTAAATGACTGCACTGCATTCTGGTGCTTTGCAACGGATGTTACAGGCAACAGAAGCATCACTGCATGTGACGCTAGTTAACATTACACTTGGCAGCAGGTAACATTTACCTACTGTTAGCTAGTAGCTGGCCTAAACACGGTTAAAATGCTGAGAGCTAAACAGTCTAATGTGTGGCTGTATTTCACTCGAAAGGATTCCAACACAGGGGCGTACAACAGTCTGCAGCTAAAGACACAGTGTAACCTAGCTGCACATTGTGAGACACACTGGCCACTGACAGAGTCGGAGTTGTAGGAAAAACAACACCAATGGGACTTAATGTTGCATTCAAGTGCACCTTGAGAAACTCAAGCTGTTGTTGTAAAGTAGCCTTCTGCCATCTAGTGGTTCTTCTTTTTGTTGTATAACAGCAACTAGTGAAACAAGTTATTGTTATGACATTTAAATACTTTATTTAATTTTGACTATGGTCTTAGCCTTAATGTCGCCAACTGTCGTTTTTTGTTCTTCTTTCTTTTTAAAGTATCAGTCAGGCTCCGTTTACGCACTAGACTGTTTTAAATGTATCGTTTTAGCACTGTTTTGGAAAAACCTCAAACGATACCCAACCGTGGTTAAAAAATAACTCCAAAGCTGTCTTTGCATGCCATTCAAAGGAATAGTTTGACATTTTTGAAGATACAGTATTATTTATCTTATTGCTAAGAATTAGATGGGAAGATTGATAACACTCTCATGCCAGTGCGTTAAGTGACGAGCTAGAGAGACGATTACGCTGAGATGTCAAACTACTGTTTCTAGGTTGAAGAATGAACATTCATGCGGTGTTGGAAGGTATATTTTTACACTTTTGGTGGCTGTTTTCGTCTCATTCCAGTCTTTGTGCTAAGTTAGATGGGTAAGAAACAAATCATGGAGCCATCTCTCTACTGAATTCCTAAAAATGAAATTTTACACTCCAAGTATCAGAGCAATCAAGCAGATTGCCAAAATGTTGGAGTATTCCTTAATACTAGCACTTGAACAATGTATTTTCCCCAAATGGTGTTTGCTGATCAAAACACTGTCAATGTAGAGTCATGCTTCGCCAGAGAAACATTCTCTTGGGGAGAAAATAATGCAGGTTATACTTTCCAGCTTTTAATAAATTAAAGAGGAGAAATGAGGGCCATCTACAAAAAGAAACAAAAGCAATCTGTGACGGTCAGGAGAATCAACGTCACAGCAAAGACAACGTGGCACCAGAAAATACTCCCTGACAATGACCAGAAAATCTCGGATTACCACTTTAAGATTATTCTGATGGTGCCTTTGTTTTAGCCCGCTCATGTTAAGGAAATCTGCCAATAAATGACGACTCACATACAAAAAACTACTGCCCTTACATGAACCCCAAACCTTTACTTGCGCCACGCTCAGCCTGGTGATCGTGCCATTGAAAAGCTGCCCAGAGAAGCAGGTGTGATGGCAGCTTTTTGCTCACTGGTGAACACGGTGAGATCAAGTGAGTTAATCGCTGTGATTTCAGTTTGTTTTGATGCCTGGCACACCGGAGCCGACTGGGAGTAGGTGGTTGCTAATTGCAGAAGGCAAAGAGGTCGCTGGCGTTATGCTCCTGGCATAAACATTATTCATGAAGAGTGACAAGGTCAACCACATCATAAATAGTTCGCAGATTCATTATTTTCTAGTGGTAATGGCTTGGGCTTGATGGGAAACAGTAATGAAGATGCAAAGGCCGTTGATGGCTTTTAAACCATTAGGGTTTGATCAAAATTGATGGTTGTCAACATGAAACCTGAAAATGTGTATTGCTTTAGCTGAAGTTCAAATGTATGCGAGCGAATGAGTGCTCAGGTTTTCTTTTTTGTGTTCATACAACCACTGTGATCTTGTTAAATATATACGCGCCACAGTTTTGATAGTGCCTGTGGCATATTCAGCCTCAACTCAAATTAAACAGAACATAAATAACACACAACTAATAAGTGAAGTCACTGCTTCCCCTTTTCAGAATCCAGGTACTTTAAATAAATGTTCCAGTCTGGGTATTGAGTGTAACAGTCTGGAATAATGGCCTTTTCATGCCAAATGTTCTTGTTTAGATCAGTTTAGGCATCGTCTACTGAAAACACACACATATATACAAGTAGAGGTCAATTAGTCATAGCTGCACCACGTTGCATCACCAGCGCTCAATCCTCTGCTGGCAATAGTAATCTATAGACGTCCTTGCTGGATGGACAGATTCCGTTAGGGACAGTCTGAATAAGCGAACTGCTGCAGCACTTACAGAATGAGAAGAATGTAGTTTCATTTTCCACATCATGTAATCCAGTTCGTTATTTAAAATATAAAGGCCTAATTGACTTAAAAACTAGCATCTTCAGTCTATGGCTTTCCTCATAGCTTTTAAAAAAAAAAAAAAAAACTGCCCCGAGTGAAGAGGTTCAAGTACCATGGGGTTTTGTTTGGGCAAATCTCTTGATTTAACTGTTGTTGTTAAAACCCTCTGAGCTTTGGGTAATTACAAAAAGAATGAATCGTGGATACAAGCAGCCAAAAATGAGTTTCCTTCAAAGAGTGGATGAGCTCCCCTTATTGTGCGTTCAAACCAAGACCAAGACCAAATGCGAAAGAACAAATAGTTTGCGTGAGGTAGTGTCTAGAATTAAGAGCATCACAGTATCACTTTAATAACCACGATCCCCTTCCTCTCTAATTTGTTTGCTGCCATCTTGAGATTTTTTGCTGAAGTCCCAGTAGAATGAGAGAGTAGAGTAAACGGAACTCTGAATGAACTTTTCCACCATTCTTCTCTTCAGTAGAATTGTCACCTGGCAATGCCTAAATCCCACTGGACACATGTTGCGGAGGTCAGAGTGTTAAATTGACTTAATGTTACATAACCTGGTGGAAAATCAGTGTAGTGCGTGCTGCTTTGACTTACGCAGCTGCCCGAGACAGAGCCTGTTGGAAATAATGGCCTTGCTCTTGCACTTTTGCAGTGAAAGCCCCGTTAGAGATAAGTTAAGTAGCTCAGACATCCTGAAGGAGCTTGGGGTAGCTGCACTCACACGTTGAAAGGTGTCAGTTGAGATGGTTCAGACTTCCTGGATGCCTCCCTGCGGACATGAGACAGACAGACATGACCAAGTGGAAAGAGGCCCCGGGGATGACCACTAGAAGGATTATATATCTCATCTGTCCTGGGAACGTCTCAAGATCTCCAAGGAAGAGCTTGAAGATGTACCTATGGGGAAGGATGGATGGGCTAGTTGGATGGAGTATCTTAACAAGGCAGAAGATTTGAAAAAGAAATGTTGCTCTTCGTGGTTAAAAGTCTGTGCATTTGCGAGAAGTAAGGTCATAGGGTAGTATCTGTTTTGGCTGTTGATTGTAGTTTTGTTGCGGGTTCAGAGCAGGCAATAATAATAATAATAATAATAAGGCATTTGTTATTATGTGTTTTAGGATGTTGTTACATATTGCTAGAGCAAACCCTCTTGCAGCTTTCCCCTTCATTTTAATGCAGACGTCCTATTTCCTGTATGTTTATTTCCCACCTGCTACTGTTCATTACTTTAAAGATCTGCATTCAGAGAAGGCAGCGAGTTAATGAAAGCGCAGCAAATTTCACAGTTGGAGTCAGTCAACTGTAAGAGAAGAGTGTTAGGAGTATAAATGTGCCTCAAATCCATTTAAAAGGTTAATGGAATGGATGCTCACAAACACAAATGTAAAAAATGCATACATTTACATACATTTCAAACATTTTGCTGAAGCTTTTATCCAGAGTGATAAGCTCCAATCATTGAATGCCATTCAATACCTCAGCTTGTGGTATTGAATATTCTCGCTGATTCCTCTTATGTAAAGGACGTCTGTAATTCTTTCACCACAGGTTATAACAGAAACATATCTGCTGCTCCAAACATCTGATGTATTTCTTAACTAAAATGAGAACCATATATAATGGCTCACAAAAATAGCATGACATAATTCACTATTGATTGCTCTCCTGCTGGCTGATCTTCATTTTGTGACTCTGGAGTGCGGACAACAACGAGGCATTGGCATCGATCAGGTGGCGCTCCCAAGGCAAAATTAAATTTCCGTAGGTCCTATGTGTGGCAGCAAGTCCTCTGTATTCCATACACTGACGTGGTGTTGTTTTATGAGTCAAATATATTGATCCACTGCTGTCCTCATGCCTAAAAATATCAGACATTTCTTTCAGAACCCAGCAGCTATTTGTGTAACATGTCAATGTGATCTCATGCACAAACAATGGATTAAAGGGCTGAATATTTTGCAGAGCTATTTCAATAATATAGATTGCATTTTGTTTGATATGTATATACATAACATGGCACAAATCAATTATCACCTGAATAACTCATCACTTATATACTTTACCCATTTACTACTTTATCGTGAATATAAATCGGGGCTTTTTGCCTCTGAAAGTCGAGTCTGATACCAGTTTGACTTCATTTTCCTGCCTCTAGAAATATAAATGGGGAATTTTGTGAAATTTTTCTGTCTTTAGTTTTTAGCACACAAACCTGTTCCTCATTCTAATTTACATTTAGAAAGACATGTACAGTTTTAATTTTCTACTTTTGTCTGCATTTTGGCATATAATCAATATAAATTCCAAAATGTTTTTAGCCACTGAGGTTATACTCAGTTACATGTATCTGTTAAACATCCAAATTTCCAACCTTGCGTATCCTCACCATGTGTTTCACAATGTAAAAGGCTGCAGCTTGTATTTATTATGTGTCTATTATGTGCTGGAAAAAGCAGATATTGTTACATTTTGTTGCGGGGGCTTTCTCTAAGAGCCTTGCGGCGTTTTCCAGTGGACTAGTCTAATTTCTGGTGCTTGAGACTGTTAGCGCCTACACTCTGTTCCCTGGAAACTTTTGTGGTTTTATAATTCATTTCCATCGGGTTCTGTGCATCTTGCAGCGTTTCTATATTAGGCCATGTTTCTAACTCTGCAGCATAGTTTCTAAATGCTGTGCAGGTGTTGTCAAAGTGGTGAAGATAATTTCTTCATTTGCTTTTGTGTTTGTATCGCCCAGTCCTATGTTCTTGTCCTCTTCACAAACTCTTTAAACATGGTTTGAGCAGTGTCTTAAAGGTCCTATGACATGCTGCTTTTTGGATGCTTTTATATAGGCCTCAGTGGTCCCCTAATACTGTATCTGAAGTCTCTTTCCCGAAATTCAGCCTTGGTGCAGAATTACAGCCACTAGAACCAGTCCCACAATGAGTTTTCCTTAAGATGTGCCATTTCTGTGTCTGTAGCTTTAAATGCTATTGAGGAGGAGAGAGGGGGGGCAAGGTGGAGGGTGGGAGTGTGGCCTTGACCAACTGCCATGCTTTGCTAGTTTTCAAGCCATGATGTCTCTCTCTTTCTCATGGGCGGGCCAAATTCTCTGGGCGGGCAAAGGAGAGAAAGAGGAGGTAACCTTCCTCCTTATGACATCATAAGGAGGAGATTCCAGATCGGCCCATCTGAGCTTTCATTTTCTCAAAGGCAGAGCAGGATACCCAGGGCTCGGTTTACACCTATCGCCATTTCTAGCCACTGGGGGACCATAGGCAGGCTGGAGGAACTCATAATAATGTTAAAAAAGTGAAACATTTTTTGCCATGGGACCTGTAAACTAAAATCTTAACTCACACCAATGTGTGACACCAATGCAAATCAACAGAATATCTATCGTTTAACCCAACTCTCACATAATCCTAACGAAACCCATTTTACTCACTCAGGTTTTCAACTATGGTAATAATCTGGCATTTTTCTAAATCTCAAAGACTGACAAAATAAGTTCAGCCACCTGTTTGTTGAACATTACATGAATAAAACATGTTTGCCCCTAAATGATGAATGAAAGCCATATGATTCAAAACAAATGATCTATTTCCTCTGTGCAGATGGTGTTCCTGGAGCAGTGCCCCTACCGCTATCCCCTGGGCTCAGACTGGCACTACCCTTGGCATCTTTAACAACCCTCACGACGCCAACGCCGGCACCTGCGGCCTCAGCGATAGTCCCAAGCCCAACTGCAGCCACAGCCTCAGAGACTACCTCAGCTGCTGGAAGGGACTCGGCTCTAGACTCACCCTCAGAACCAGACGTGGAGCCTGAGGCCGAACCCGAGGCAGAGACAAATGCGGAAACAGAGGAGGAGAAAGCTCGGCGTCTTCTGTACTGCTCACTGTGCAAAGTGGCGGTCAACTCGGCGTCGCAGCTGGAGGCTCACAACAGCGGTAAGAGGCGTGTGAGATACATGCTGTGATGGAAGAAGTATTAAGATCCTTTACTGTAAAAATACTCTGTTACAAGCAAAAGTCCTGCATTGAAAATGTTACTTAAAGCCATAATGCGTAGTTTCTGTCACCGCCATGAGGAATTCTAAGTAATGACAACAAAACTGTTGGCGCGTCCACATGATACAAGCCTTCTGTGATCATGCACCACCCCCACCCCTCCTCCACGCAGTTGCTAGTTGCCAAGGAGGAAATGGAGGATTAAAAAAACATGATGGATTCTTCAGAAGAGGTCATTATCTTCACTAGAGTTTCAGCGCGGGTCACTGGACGACTAGTGTTGTTTTTGGCAGCCTGTTTTCATTTTAGTTTTAGTCTAGTCTTTGTGTCAAGCTGTCATTTTAGTTTTTATTAGTTTTAGTCACGTTCATACTCTTTTTAGTCTAGTCAAGTTTCAGTCGACTAAAAGTCTGAGCATTTTAGTCTTATTTTATTCAGAATTATCCATGACTATTTTAGTCTAGTTTTAGTCGACGAAAATTGTATTTTAGTCTCTTTTTAGTAATTCTATTTAATCCAGTCAATATAGTATAAGTACCTAGTAGTATAGACAAAACCAAAATGTTGGCCAACAAGGGATGCTTAGTACTCATGGAGACAGTCAGGTAGGAACTAAGAACCCACACACTCTCTCACACAAACAAATACACACACACACACACACACACATTTGTCTCAGTCGTTTTCAGCTCCAGTGGCTAACGTCTAAAGCTAACGTTAAAATGAGACACATTAACCACAGCCTAATGATTTGGCATTAGCTTTCTAAAATAGAAAGTAACGTTACGTTAATGTCTTGACTTACCTGAATTTCATTATGGAATGGCTTGAGATGTCTCTTAAGGTTCGTGGTGTTTTTTCCTGTGATTTTGTGGCCGCATTTCTCCCCATCTTTTTCCACAACACATTCCGTTTTCTTTTCCACTTCTATGTAATGAAAGTTTTTCCAAATTCCGTTTATTCTTTTTCTCCCAAAGACGAACTCCGGCTGTCCGGCCACGGTCCCAGCTTTCTCTGTGTCAGACTTCATTTTGTTTGTTGTTGTTTACGCTCGTCTCACACCGCTGCATCTTCTAAATTAAATAATGCCGCGACAGGGCTTGAGAAAGTAATGTCGCCTGCGTCTGCGCAGTGCGACCCGAGTGCGACCTGATGCAGCAATAAAGTGAGGCACAGGGAACAGAAATACTGCAAAATAATAATAATATTAATAATAATAATAATAATAATAATAATAATAATAATAATGCGTTTTTATTTTGTAAACCACATTTAGTCTCGTTTTTATTCGTCAACAATATTGCATTATACATTTAATTATAGTCATCGTCACACGACCAGCATTTACGTTGCGTCTCGTCTTCGTCACGTGATAAAGGTTCGTTGACGATGATATTTAGTCATAATTTTTGTTGACGAAAACAACACTACGGACGACACCATGTTCTGAACATAGCCAGACTGAGAAATACAGAGAGAGTTGTGTGGAGCTGAGAGTCTTTATTAGCTTTGTAGCAACTCATTTAGCAATGGCTTGAATGTAACGGACGTTTGTTAATATCAAATGTACTTAAAGTATTAAAAGTAAAAGTACTTAATGCAGAAAAATCCTCACATTTTAGAAACTGAAAACAATCAAAACCATTCTGTGTTTAATCATCTAATCATTTCAGCTGGACCTGTAGGCCTGTATATTGTGGGGTAGTTTAATTTATAATAAAACATCATAATTTATAAACTACATGTGTTTTGCGTGCATACATCTTAATTTGTAATGTAACTAGTAGCTGTCAGAATAATGCAGTGGAGAAAAAAGGACAATATGTCCCTCTGAAATGTAGCGGAGTATAAGTAGAAAGTGGCATGAAAAGAAAAGAAGTAAAGTACAAGTACCTCAACATTTGTACTTAAGTACACTACTTGAGTAACTGTACTAAGTGACATTCCACTACTGGAGACATGTGCCGCAAATGTAAACTTCAGTTGAGCGTTTAGCTATAGTAGTTATTATTTATACATCAAATTGATTTGACTCATCAAACACCATTACTTTGGCATGATTTTTCCTTTGTATGTCATGCAATTTCAAAAAAACACCCCAACATCAGTGTTTTATTGTTCAGCCGATGCTTTTTGTGAAGAAGGTTGTTATATGCTGGGTTTCTACACAATGACCCAGTTTCAGTCTTGAAGTGTTCTTTGTCATCGTTATTGATTTATATTGGCTGTCTTCAACAATAATTGTCAAGTCTAAAAAACACATTTTCAAATGTTTTGGGGGGGTTTGTCAGTAGTTTCCACAGACTCCTTGTATTCAACTTTGATCAGGTATTGTTTTTTCATTTATTTTTTATTTTTTATTTAACCTTTATTTATTCAGGGGAGTTTCACTGAGAGGAAGCCTCTCTTTTGCAGGAACGCCCTGATCACATTCACACAGTTGCACACATTCACACCTGGATGCTGCCTAGCACAACCGCAGTCTGATCTGCTGGCCACTGAGCAGCTCCACTGGAGCGGTTGGGGTTAAGGGCCTTGCTCAAGGGCACCTCAGTGGTATTAATGAGGGAGGGACAAGCACTGCTCTTTCACTTTCCCACCCAGATTTTATCCTGTTGGTCTGGGGATCAACCGAGTTAGAGGTTCTCTTCTCTAACCTCTAGGCCACCACTGCCTTTCTAGGCCACCACTGGCCTAGAAAACAAAGATTGTATTCTGAAACACTGTTTCAAACTAATTCCTAATACCCCATTCATAACACGCAGAGTAGGAATATGACAGTACTCTGAGTCATCTAAATTATGTTTTCAATCTGCGCTTCATGCACCGGAATGTCTCATTGCTTTTGCCTCATAGCGTGCTTTTTTTTATAGTGAACATTTTATTAAACATTTGAACAAAAGAACAAATCAAACAACAGGGGCATGGCAGACACAAACACACTGACTTTTTCTCCAGACTGAAGCAAAGCAGTCTACACTAGATTAAACAAGTGACCTCAAAGTTACAGAAAGCCAGGCCAAGGCGGGATTGTTCAACAGAGAGCGTGTGACGCTTTCATAACCAGCATGTGCACATCTTTTCATTCAGTGTCTCAGCAGTATTCTTTTAACTGCTGTGATAGTGAAGGAAGAAAGGGATGGACATGTCTAAAGTATATATAGAGCAGTTTCAAATATGAGAGGGGGGGCGAGGGGCAACTTTGTCAAAAAATAAAACAAACAAACGTTAATTTAAAATGTAGTGAATTTCCCAAATACTGTAGTGTTTTTTTGGAGTGCTGAGGAAAAGCTAGCTCAATCCATAACAGGTTGAAAAAAAACCTTTCTTGTCAATATTATGTTCAGCACTGTAACTGCCCTGTTCCTTTTATCACCATTTATCATCATGACCCAGAATTGAATTAAAATGCGTGTGAGTGCTGAAAGCTGCTGCTGTTTTAAAGGGATAGTTCGGATTTTTTGAAGTGGGGTTGTATAAGCTACTTAGTGTATCACCTACAGTAGATGGCGGTCGGAATGCTTCTAGTTTGGAGAAGCAGACAGGAATACCAACACGTACCTAAGCAATGTAGGCTAAGGGTAGTGCTGTGGACAGGGACAGCACCAAAACCTTATTTTAGCCACCTAAAAAAAAGGCCCACCTAAAAAAATCAGTTTAAGTGTATGCTATACTTAGAATATTTTCACCACTTTACCTTGCCGTAAAACAGCCCTGTTTAAGTTTACATGGGGGAAAAGAAGCCGTTCTATACTATTATCAAAGCCAACAGACTCCTTTAACAAAAACAGTAATTTTACCTTGCAGAACATGGGAGTTGCTGGTCTACCGCTGCCTCAATCGGTTAGTTTGTGTTTTTGTGTGACTTTGGTGTTTTAAAAGGATTAGGAACTAACAAACTAATATAAACAAAAATTTTAATTTTAAAATGTTATTTCTATGGTAATGCACTGACTATGGATAAGTACCTCATACTACCCCACTTCAAAAAAATCTGAACTATCCCTTCAAGAGCACACCTTGACGCGACCTGTATTGGCAGGGAATCAAAACGGACATAAAAATGGCAGATACACATGAAAGTCCAGTCACTTAAAGACTAGTCTATATCCAGGAAGTTCCATTTCCAGGATTGCTCCATTGCCGCCGGAAATTCCGCCGGATGTCCGTTACCTTCCGCTTTCTTTATGTTATTTATGAGGACTATGCTAAACTACTCTTCAGATCTCTGCATGGTAAATCCAGACAGCAAGCTAGACTATCTGTCCAATCAGAGTTTTCTGTTGCATGACTAAAACAACCTTTGAATGTACATGTTCCACCAAAACAAGTTCCTTCCCGAGGCTATTTTACAGCGGCTCCACCCATTAGGATTGTGATTGGTTTAAAGAAATGCCAGAACAGATTTTTCTCCCATTCCGTAATGCTGTATGTCCTAGCCAGACTCTCCTCCTCATCGCTGTGGTGGAAGGTCTGGCAATGCGAGACTAAAGACTGAGCTAAACCTCCATGCAGTGACATGCAAGTAAGCGAGATTTGTGTGAACCATGACATTTTTCATAGGAGTTCTCTACTTTTATCAGGGACATCTCAGAGTAATTTACAAGTTGACCTTTTCACACTGACCCTCATATTTCCTACACCAGAAAAGGGACAACACTTTCCCTTCAGGCAGCATGTATCGAATTAAGCTAATCTACTGACCGTGTTGCTTCTTGTTTGAACTTGCAGGTACGAAGCACAAGACGATGCTCGAGGCCAGGACCGGCGTGGGTTCCATCAAGTCTTTCCCCCGGTCGGGAGTCAAAAGCAAATTGGCTACAACCACCAAGTCAACAACAGGCCTGCAGAACAAAACATTTTACTGTGAGACGTGTGATGTGCATGTCAACTCAGAGACGCAGCTAAAACAGGTGAGAGGGACAGAGAAAGACTTTGAAAACGTCTTCCAAACTTTACTGCACACAAAGCGAGTTTAAGTGAAGATTTTAAACATAAATTAAAGCAAAATGAGTGAAGAAAAGATTGGTCTGGAATATATTCAAAGTACTAATTACAAGGTCATGTCATTGTACTGGATTTTACTGGGTTATGGAGATACAAAGGTAATATTTTACTAAATTGTATCATTATTCGACAGTTAAAATATCACTTTTTATCATTTTGCCATTGAAGTAATAGTCGACATTTTGCAAAAGAAGCTTTATTGCCATTGAGTTATGAGAGAAGATTGATACCACTCTCTTATCGTTCACCTCTAATTTCACTGTGTCTGTTCTAGAAATAGTCCAGCACATAACCCTTCATAAAAGACAAACTATTCTTTTAGTATAAGTCAGAGTGAAACAGAATTCATGGGCGGATTTAAATCACTCAAACATGGGCATGGCTTAGCAAGTAGACTAAAGGCTACATTTACGATACAAACAGTGGCCCAAATCCAATTTTTTTTGCTCTTATGTGACACAAAACAGTTTTTTTCAGTGGTTTGGACACAGAAATCAGATTCTTTTCCAATGAGATTTGGGCCATTTTTACATGTGGTCCTAAATCTGATACATATCCCATCACTGGCCAATGCGACTGCAGTAAGAAGGGTCTTACCAGAATGTGTTTTTCCACCTAGTCCTACCCTACTGTGCTGTGATTGACTAGTACTCGTTGCCCCCAGGCGTCCTTGTGATTGGATGATATGTGGAATTATGAGTGACATGAGTAAAAAAGAAAACATGTAAATGTATATTAACACCCTGGAGTTCAAGATGAAGTCATTCATGCTCAAAATAGAGCAATGATTTACAGGAAGTGGAATTTTAATATTTAGAAAACACAAAATACAATAAAAAGACTAGAAAGATATGTGGCACAGAAGATACACAGCATACAGATAACTGGCCAATAAATACAGGGACACATAAGAACTTGGAACACGTATTTTCACTTCACTTTTTCTTTGACTCATTCTTTCTCTTTTGATACACTTAGATTTCGTACAACATATCCTCAATGTATCATCGAGCACCCAATTTACTCTGTGCATGTGTCTGAATGTCATCTGTGAAAACATACTTATTTAGACTAATTTACTTTTAGATTGGTCAGATTTCCATTTTTGTTGGATTTACGATTATTCTTTGAATACAAAGATGCACCGCTGCTAGTAATGATTCCTTTCCTTTCATCCAGCTGCGCTGCTGTCACAGCAAAGCTTTCCCTGCCTGAAGTCTCTTGCAAAAACTTGTGTAAGAAACCTGGCCAAGAAATTAAATTTCTCCAACAGGAGTAAAACTAACCAAGTTTCTCCTAATCCATCTCCTCAAATTAGGAAAAAGGTTGCTAGTTTACATGATGTTAAGGAAATCAGGTCAGAAAGCTGACACAAATCTGATCTCTGTGATATTTTCCTCAGTGTGGCTTGGCTGAAAACTCTTCCTAGGAATGTGTATCTTGGTTGTTGCTTTGGGGCGCCCCACAATTCTTTTTTTCTTGTAGCTGGTGAGCATTCTGTCACTGGGGGGTGGATTCCATCTACAATACTTAAAAAACACTTGGTTTTGTCCCAGCTAACCTTGAGATTTTTCACTGAAAACTGGCTTTTCTGACAGGCTTTGTATGAATTTTTCATGCACAGGCTTTTACTGAGTACTTCTAAAACAGCAGTGATTCTCTGTGAAAAGAATCCACCATGACACATTTCAGTTACAGCTGAAAACCAGAGGAAAAGTGTGATTTTAAAATCCTCTGCATGCACTTGTGAAATATTAGACACAGCCAGAAATCTGCCTTCTGTTGTCAACACACACTCACAATGAATTATTTATTGGCTTGAGGTTACAGAAGATTTCTGTGTATGTCATTCCATATTAATTTGTACTTGTTTATTCAGATCCATGGTTGTCTCTACAGTTTCAACATCAGAAACTGTATTTAACATGATCATTAATGTTATAATCTGTCATTTAGTAAATGCTTTCTGCACTGTACTTTGCAGAGTCATTACTGCAGTCGTTTTCACCATGGGTGGCTCCAGTCGCAATAAAACCTTTAAAGATTTAATACTTTACGCTTTGAGGCAGGAGGTGTATTTCTAGTCCTGTGCTTCTCTGTTGGTCAGGTTCCCACCTCAACGCATGATAAGCTATCTATACCTGAAATGGCATCCAGCTTGAGGCTGAGGTAACAGGCATCTGGAAAGCATCACAGCAAAAAACAAAACAAAAAGATACTGACGATTTTCATTTTCACAGCTTTTCTATGATATAACCAGAGAAAGGCGCAGTAGCTAAACCAGTATTTGAGCAGACTGCCATGAAACTGGTCAAACCTTCCCATTGAAGAGCTAATTTGTCTGATAAACTATCTTGAAATGTGATGGCTGCATTGTTAAGGATATGAATGCTTCCTGGAAAATGGATCATATGGTTTGGGTTACCCCCCCTCCTTAAAACCCTTGTGTTGTCCTTCGTGTCCCAG
Organism: Sander vitreus; assembly: GCF_031162955.1. Taxonomy (NCBI): domain Eukaryota; kingdom Metazoa; phylum Chordata; class Actinopteri; order Perciformes; family Percidae; genus Sander; species Sander vitreus. Next base: position 5,789,526 of record NC_135860.1, read on the forward strand.
TGACCCAAAGGACAACACAAGGGTTATGTACTTCTGTTTACTTTGTTGAGAATTGCTCTCTAAACCCTGTCTCTTGTAAAGTAAGTAAGTAAGTAAAGTTTATTTCTAGAGCACATTTAAACAGCTTAAGCTGACCAAAATGCTGTACAAAAAAGCACTAAGGTGCTCTATTAACCCTTGTTTTGTCCTTCGGTTCACTGGGACAAGGGAATTGTTAGATTGCCAAAAGATTTTCTGAGACTGAATTGTTTTGATTTTAATGACACTAAGGGGCCATCCACACGGAGACGCTTTTTGATGCAAACGCACGTTTTGCATTGTTTGGGCCGACCGTCCAAACAAATTCTGTAAACGTACTGCCTGAAAACGCACTTTTTTGAAAACGGCTCTCTTTTGGCTTTGTTTGGATGGTGAATACGAATACGTCCGTATCGATGATGTCATCACCACACCACACCCCTCGACCTCTAGTGCACAGCCACACACGACTTCACTTACTGCGGTGAAGCTAAGCGAGCATATCCCATCTCAATGGTCAAACCAGCTCACTTCATCTAGCTAAATAGTTTCCCTCTGCTCTGCCGGTCCTGGATTCTACACGATATATTGCTAACGTTATGTAGCTAACGTTAAACATCGCTGAAGTAGTAGTAGTAGTATCAAAAAGACATTGGTTCATTGATGTTTGTTTGACTGCCGATGTTAGCTAGCAGAGCTAACGTTAGCGCGCTAATGTTAGCGCGCTGCAATCATGTCCGATGGCAGACAGAATTGCAAAATAAAAAGCAATCCAACAGCACATTATACAATGTAAACAAAGAGACATTTTCTTGCGGCGGCCTTTATAAAATGAGCAGTGGTAAAAGTTATTATAGCTAGTTCATGTATTAAGAGAACGTTAGTCCAGCTAGTCATTTTATGATGGGAAGTGGAAGTTAATCATGCTCTTCTTCTCCGTGTTTTGGTGAATTTCTGTAGCAGAAACAGCGCCGCCTATAGGCCTGGAATATGAAGTAGCGTGTTGAGTCATTTACAAATGGTTTCATTTGGACGCAACTATTCTTGAAACGAATCCAGGGAAGACGGGTAAAAAAAAGATTGTTTTGGTATGTGTGGACGTGGCCTAAGACCTTTCCTCTAGGGCCATCCTCAGGACACGTGACAGGATAGGCTGTGTCAACCCGTTCTCACTCCCAACTCGTAAAATATGACGCTTGGTCAGTGGCTCTCAGCGTCAGATATCCACGCAAAAATCACCGTTTTGCGTCTGTATGGAACGCAGCGGGCAGAGTAGCAGCTTGTCCGCGGCGGTGTAAGATGACGTAGTATTAAGAGCGACAACGGTAGCGATGGGTGTCCCCGTTTTTGTCCTGCGTGTCACTAATACGTACATTTTGTAACCCCACCAGTGTTGGGAGCAACACGTTACAAAAGTAACGCAATTACAGTAATGTATTCCTTTTCGCTGTAACGCAGTAATATATTAATATTAGTAATACATTTCTAATTCAATTTCGGTAATATTATACCCGTTACAATCTCAGTAACGCGAGTTACAACGCATTTTAACGCAACATTTAGTGGTGTTTTTTTTTTTTTTTTTTAAAGAATTCACCAACACCGCGAAACATTTCTTCACAGGAAAAAAAAAAACTGTGCGTATTATTTCCTGTTGCTGTATTCGATGGTTGAGATGACTGCAGACAGAGACAGATACATTTGCGAGATGGATATTATTTTCAGGAGTTATTACGCTGCATTGAAGCGAGCTGTCCCGTCTTTGTTCCCGTGGTCAGAGCCAGAACCAGAACCAGAGACGGTACGGACAACATGTGTGTCCCAACAGGTGACGGTACGTCAGCGCAGACAGCAGTGTGTCTGAGCTGCTGACAGAGTATTTTCATTTTCTCCTACTTGCCTATTGTACGTTTTACTTCTCTATTTTTATAGCTTTAGTTACTTTGCATATTCATATTTATTATACAAAATATTATGAATAATCTATGATGTATTAAAGTGGATAAAGAGGGGACTTTATTGATCCGGTGGTGAAATTCACAAGTTACTTGCCAAGTCAAACTTCGTTTGCCAAGTCAAACTTCGTTTGTTATTTATTTTTATTTTGGTGAAAGTAACTCAAAAGTAATGCAAAAGTAGTGTAAAGCATTCCAATTCAGAGACAGTAATATTGTAATATAACTAATTACTCTCAAATGACAGTAACTAGTAATCTATAATGTATTCGATTTTGGAAGTAACTTGCCCCAACACTGAACCCCACCCACGATATTTTCCTAAACCTAACTGTCCCGTTCTTGTGCCGCATGTCAGTTAAACGTACGTCCCGACCCTGAGCGTCAAAAAGTGACGGCAATAGTTCTGATCCTGAGCGTCAAAAAGTGACGCCAAGAGTCCTGACCAAGCGTGTCTAAATATTACGCTAAAGGAGACTTGGGAGTGAGAATGTGTTGGCTGTGTTGTCCAACCTCTGTATTTTCAATGGGTGGCAGCATGGAGCAACTCCTCCGCCGCCGTGGCTACATTCAATCCTTCAAACATTCAAACAAACTGTACACGACAGGTTGCTGCTATCCACCGAATCTAATTTCATAATGTAGCAAAAGAAGAGTAGGTTGTATCTTTAATTAAAGGAAAAGTAGCAATATGATATGATGAATGTAACCATCTAGCTCACCAATATCATAAACATTGTTTATTGACTCAGCCTAGATAATCAATCTTGGAAGCTGATGTTATTACAAGACCGTTTTTGCTGATTGTTCTGTTCGCTCACTGCTGGAGAGGAAATGTAAAATGTGCATTGTTTTCCTCTGTGTGGTTTCTATGGTTGCCAGGGTTACACAGCGAGCCGTGGCTATTTCAGCCATCATAAACTGGGCAAATAGCAGTGCATGTTCATAAGTGCAGCAGCCAGCATCTTTCAGCTTGACGCTTGTCGTGTTTAAATTGGAAGCAATGGAGGCAGAAAGAACCATGACTTCCTTCCTAAAAAAAATTCTGCTTTGACTTTCCTGGCTCGCCTTGGTAACGTTAAGCCATGGCCACAACGTCAAACTGTATTAGTTCTAAAATATTATGTAGGTTGGAGAAAATTGACACTCAAATGTGGGTTTTAGGCATAAATATAGAGTCACAGATAGACACTTAAGAAAAATGTTCTATCCTGTTTATACATTTATTAATTATTACTTTTAATGTGAAAAAGTACCTTACATATTGCAGCTTTAACCACAGGAGAGTGACATGCTGAAACCAACTGTATAGTGTGATTTAGGAACTGTCTGACTTCATTTAAAACTTCTTTTCTTTCTTTTCAGCACATCAGCAGCCGGCGTCATAAAGACCGAGCAGCAGGTAAACCAGCCAAGCCTAAATACAGCCCCTACAGCAAACCGCAGAAAGGCCAGACCAAGCAGCCGGTGAGTCACTGCACGCCTCAGTCATCTTATCAGTGACAAAAGTCCTGGTGTCGACACAACAATCCCAGTGACTCAGTTCTAATAGCCTCTTACGAGACAGACGTATCAACCCATAAGAAAAAGTGATTGTTTGACATCTGAGACTGTATTCATTGTCATTCTCCTGTTCCAGCCACTTCCTGTTTTGGTAGTTTGCAGTCACATAAAAAGCATAGGTCTGTGCTTAACTCCAATATGTACCCTTCTGTCTTGCTCTGTTTGCATGGGAGAGAACGTTGGACAAAAGTGCATGCAGAAATTTGGCAGTAATTGTTTCTTTTCTTATCAGCAAAAACTCCTATACACCTCTTCCAAAGTGTCTGTTCTTTAATATATCACATTCAATCCACTTGACGGCACCTAATTCAATAAAATGTCAACTTTCATCACGGATCACCTGTTACCTGGCTTTTATTAAAGATGCATGGCAGGTAAAAGCTGGATTTAATTGGAAAACCTGATATTTTATTGACTAAAATGGCATGTATCAAGGCTCCTCTAAGCCAGCACGCTGGCGGCAGAATGCAGACCGGGGATCGAATACTATTTATAAGTAATTGTAAATGTCGGTTTTAACTTCTTCGGAGTAGCTCAGCGTGTGGTCTTCTGCATGAAGGCAGAATTAACGTCAGGCAAGTTGACAAACCACAGAATAAGAAGTGAACTGAAAGAACTTTTAAATACTTCTGGCCTTATTGCACTCCAGGCAAGTTAGAACAAATGTTAAAAGTTGTTTTGTCGAGTGGCAAATGACGCAGGATTGGTAGGATGCATAAAGGAGCCTTGTGAATTAAATGTGGGAAAGATAAAGGAGAGCCTGACTTTCCATCTCACAGAAGCTCTCAGAAGACGACATTAATCACACCCACTGTTTGCCGAGACGGAGTGCGGGGGTTACCAGTGTGGGGGAAATGACTTTTTCTGAAACCCATCATTGACTGAGTTAACGGAGAGGAGCTTCTTTGATGAGCGGAGAGTAAAGAATGCGTCCCATAGGGTTACGATGCTTGAGTCAGTAATTGATAACCCACGACGACGGCTGCCATCCTGGTGCTGTGAGACCGTCGATTTTCCATTACTGATACAGAAGATTAGGCCAGATAACTTTGGTGACCTTTTCACCCTTATTAGGCTGTTTTTGGAGGTTGGGCGCTTTGTCCTTCTGTCACACACACATTTCTTTCTTTCATTTCTTCTTATTCATTTATAATAAAAACTACATAACTCCATTCTCACTCTTAAGGCAGTTCTTCAATTTTTGATGTGCAAAAAAAACAAAAAAAATGACTTAAATAATAACTAAATCCCCACTGTAAATAGACTGCCACAAAATAGCAGCATTTGTCAGACATGAAAGAGGTCTCATATCTAAATTGCAGGTATTAGTTAAGCGATTGAACAATTAAATATAATGTAAAGGGGCTAATATGTCTTTTGCTGTTTCTGATGTAAGCTCTGGTGTCTCACAGATCATCTGGAACACTTTCAGCCATTAGCAGCTGATTTGTGGCACCTGTGTGATCCCCCCTCCCCCAATCTCTCTGTGCCTGAAGACTGTGCTACTCAGCCACAGTGCTTTCTGTTTATTTATGTTTCTTGTAATAAATCTGATGTTTGTAACACCATCATTTTGCCTCTGTTGATCCAGGATTGTAACAGTCTGAGAAATCAACAAAACAGATACACTGCATTGATAAAATGCAGACTGTAAAATGTCAGAAAGTAGAAAAAAATAAATAAAAGATCCATCCCAGAGCCCAATGTGAAGTCTTCAGATCGCCTGTTTGGAGTCCAAAATCCAGGAAATGTAATTTACAGTGGTATAAGATCGGGAAAAGAATCAAATCCTCACATTAGACGCGTTTTCCCTAAATAAACGACTTCAGTGATTATGAAGATAGTTGTTGATGAACTTTCTGTAAATATAATCGATTAACTGGCAAATCATTTTACCACTAAAAATTGTGGCTTGGGATCGAGCCACAGTACTGGTTTGGTACCAACCGATAGCACCAAAAGTACCAAAGGTTTGCATTGAATTTCCGATCAGATTTGCAATGACGTTTGATGAAATAGTTCCTGATCTGGTTGTTATTTAGGCAAAGTTCTTTTAAAACAGCTTGTGTTTAGAAGACATTTAACATTTGCACACTTTGACTTCTTTTGTTAAATGAAAAAAAGTGCCCTCTTTATATTTCTCACAGTAAAGTATTGAAAAAAGTATTGTTTTGGTATTTGTAGTTTTGAAAGTATAAAAAAAGGGATTTCTAGACTAGCCCAGGTAAAAATAGTTTGTGCTTTGTAGCAGAATTTGCAATGATGATTTAGACCCAGCGTTTTTTTATATGTACATGTACATTATTTTGTACAGACTGTATTGACTGTGTTTTGTCTTCCTCCACCAGATAAAGTTGTCCCTGGGTAAGGAGCGCCAGTGTTCGCCTCTGACAACGCAGATCATACCTGCTCACCTGGCGGCAGTGGCAGCAGCCCTCAGCAACACATTCACACACCGCACGAACCACGCCACTAACCACGCCCCGACTCCTGCCCTCTTCCAGACACAGACCCTCCCCGCCGCACTGCTCCGCCCGGCCCCCGGGCCTGTCAGGACCTCCCACCCACAAGTCCTTTTTGCCCCTTATTGACCTGTCTGACCTGGGCGGTTCTGCACCGCCTCCTGTCAAGGACCAAACCAAGTGCTTCACCCAGACCCGGCCGAAGAGTCAGGCCCAGCATCTGCACTCCTTCTATGCATCCGGGAACATCTTCTCACCTCTCCTCGTATGGATTATCCCACATTTAAAGCTAACCGGACTGCAGCGATTGGGCACTTCTTCATGATGGATTTATTTCTCCGATCCCACTGAAAAACCTGGGCTTCAGTATACAGTATGCTTTCTGTGCCATCCTGCAGCCCATTGCTCATACCCGGCACCCCCGGATCTGGATCTACATTGTACCGCAATAATGTATAAGACTAACCCCAGTGTACTATGCAGTGTCATTATTTCATGATGCAAGGCACAGTTTGAGCTAAAAAATGCGGTAGGGATAAGCTTTTTGTAAAGATACAGCGTGGCACTAAGATCATTGCTTCAGTGGAGGAATAATGTTGCTCATAATTTAAAAGGCTGTTAATGATCATAAGAGCGAGCAAGGCCCTCCTCTGTTCCTGTATGCACTTTAAGCCCCTCCTCTGTTGATGTCTACATTAGATGGCTAGACTGTATTAGATTGTATGTGTAAGTGTCGTGATGTGTGTGTTTGTATCTGTCCTTGCATATCCATATGTGTGTGCAAGTGTGTGCTTCTGCATGTGTGTGTGTGTGTGTGTGTGTGTGTGTGTGTGTGTGTGTGTGTGTGTGTGTGTGTGTGTCTGTGCTTCCCATCCACCATATGCAATCCTTGTTGATATCAGCACACATTGTTACTGACCATGTCTCAGGCCAGAGGGACCACAAAGGCTTGTGTATATTAACTGTCAGTGTGTGTAAAAGGTGAACAATTTCAAATAAAAAGAGTCCTAATTTGTTAATGCTTGTGATCCTGTGTAGTTCAGTATATGCAGTACTGCAAATTAATCTGGGTAGAAAAATATAAATGGAGTATATGGACATCCAATACATAAAATACTGTATGAATCTCTTACTTTGAACTGGACGATGTTCACTCTCCTTGTGTTTGTATCAAGATGTGGCTTTATAGCAACACTCACATTCAGATTACTCAATTCAAATTCAGAATACATCATTAAAAGTCCTAGCATAACTCCATTTCCACTACTAACATAATATGTTTCCGAAGGATGTGCACTCTCCTTGTTTGTATCACAATGTGTGCTTGTAAAACAGAAGCTAATCGATAATCCTGATGTAAATGTTCCTGCTGGATTCAATTGAATTATCTACAGTTTCATATTGTATTTAACTAGAACGAGCAGGCAGAGCAGACATGTCCGAAAGTGATGTTACATGTATTACTATTTGTGTAATTTCAACAAAATCTGCTTTGTTACTGAATGACAGATGACCTATTGGAATAATAATGCAGCAGATTGTTACCTGCATGTAGTTATTTTTACTCCAGCGGCGGCTGATGCCGAACAGCATAACATTTAGGCACGACTATATACAGCATCTGTACTACAGTCACTTCACTTTCTGTCAAAGGCAAGGCAAGTTTATTTATATAGCACATTTCAGCAAGCAATTTAAAGTGCTTTACATAAAACATTTGAAAGCATCAAGACAAAGTGCAAATGAAACACATTGCAAAAGGACATTTAAATACAATTAAAAACAGTCATTAAAGAGCCAAGAGAAAAGAAATAAAAACAAGCTAAAGTAGAGTAAGACTGGTATAAAATACAAGAATAAAAAAGTTACAGTGCACTCAAAGGATAATTGTATTTTGTTTTACTGTCGACAGAAAAATCAATGTTATATCTCTCAGTACTTTAAGATTTTTGCCAATATTGTAATACATTTTATTCATAGAGTATATTTCAAGATACTCAAATCGCTTTACATGACAAGTTAAAAAAGATTCTAGATAATAATAAAAAAAAAAACTTCCCTACTTTGTCTGTGGCCCACATCAGTCAAAAATATATAAAAAAAGTTTAAAGTAATTTCCAAAAACAGCTGGACACTGTAGTTTTTTTGATAACATTACTCAAACAGATGTAAAGTGTGCATTTGTTGGGGATTATTTTCAGCTGTGGATTAGTCTATATCCACGACGTTGCACTTCCGAGATTGCTCCGGTGCAAAAGGAAATTCGGCCGGATGTCCGTTACCTTCCGCTTTCTTTGTGTTGGCATTTTAAACTCCGGTGGATTTATGAGGACTGATTTATATGGAGATCTCTGCAGGGTAAATCCAGACAGCTAGCTAGACTATCTGTCCAATCTGAGTTTTCTGTTGCACGACTAAAACAACCTTTGAACGTACACATTCCACCAAAACAAGTTCCTTCCTGAGGATATTTTGCAGAGGCACCGTGGCTCTGTCCGGCGCTGCCCTTGACGATTGTGATTGGTTTAAAGAAATGCCAATAAACCAGAGCATGTTTTTCTCCCATCCCGGAATGCTATGTTGGCTAGCCAGACCCTCCTCCTCAGTGCTGTAGAGAAAGGTCTGGCAAAGCGAGTAAACTACAATGTGTGTGTGTTCACGTCATCCAGCGCAACAATGGGGCTCATTTTTGTTTTTAATATGATATAGGCCTATCATACTTTGGCTATACACAAACAATACATAGTAGGAGAAATTAATTGTTGGTTTTGGACTTCTCATTGGATTTCTTGACAAAAAACGTAATATCACCAGACTTATCTTTCAATGATTCGGGTCTGTGGAATCTGTTTTCGGCACAACAATGGCTACATTCCCTATGTCAGCAATGTCATACATAGACAGTCATCAATATACTTTGTTTGTGTACAATAAGTTGAACAAAAGTCAGTTTTTCCCCTCTTTTAGACAAGACGTCTCTATCTTTGTTCAGTCTTTAACATTGCGCACCTCACTGATGCATTTGGCACATACAGAATAAACAGAGTAAGAAGCATATGTACAACTGATTGACAAAACCATGATCAGGATACCTTTTTCTGCAGCTATTAACCTGTTTCTATCATAGTCAATTTGACAAAGATGCAGTATATTGTGCTCACTACGTTCAGAGGTTTTAATAGAAGACGTATGTACAGATGGCAGATAAACGTCAGCCCATATATTAACAAAAAGAATCACAGACACTGACGCACCCATGCACACACCATAAATACATCCATGATATCTGACATCTTAAAGCCCAGGTGGCTTTTTTTCCATCCAGGAAATAACATCACAGACAAAAGCAGGTCTGAGCTCCTTAACTCTGACATTTTGGAGAGACCCCAATTCACCACAACACCGTAACTCATACGGTACATATTAAACTCAGTAATTCAGTCTGTGAACTTTTCCATGAACCTTGAAGCTTATTCATCCATCCCTCGCTTGTAGCACATCTACCTCCAAACTCCCTGACGCAAGAAAACAGGCCATCCAGCCAGATGAGGGGAGCTTCTTTCCACCGAAGACCCTGCTCGCTCTTCAAAACCAATACAGAATCTCTGGCTACTATCTTGCTTCCATTTAATGTCACTGGAGCATTGATCACAAACATCTGTAAGTGGGATGTGGAGCCTCTCTATCGGCTGTTCAGGAAAGCTATCAGCAGAAAAACACTGCCTGACTTCTTCACCGTCAGCGGTGAAAATGCTGTGAACAGCTGGATGTCCAACCAAGCGAGTACTGGAATGTAGGTGACTCAGAAAAGAGAAAATCTTCGTTCTTGGCTCTACTTGATGACCAGACTGAGCCTGAAATCAAGTGAACGTTAGCCGAAGCGTGTTTCAACAAAATGCAATAATGATGATTACGGTGTTTGTAAGCCAGCCATTTAGTATAGTATATTATATAGCATATAGTAAAAAATTATAAATGCCACAATACAAAAAAAGGAAATAATAAAGAACAGATGTTTGTGATTTTTTTTTTTATCATCTGAATGAAACAAATTTACAGAGTAAGAAAAACATTAAAAGGAACAATCTTTGAGCTCTGTAGCTATAAACTGATAATTATTTATAAAGTGTTCTCATTCACTTCATACCTGTGTTTTACTGTTCCTTTTTGTTGTTTTTTACAGTTGATTTACAGTTTTATCCACTAAAATATTGATATAAATGCTAAATAATAGTAGGCTGGTCCCAGAACGCTGAATTAGTTGGATTTTTCATATTGGATTTATTCAGTTAGTTTGTACAATTATACTTTTAGGGGCTGAAAGAAACAGCAGGCTGGAATTACCTCCAGACAGCTTTCACGCAATTCCCCAATACATGAAATATAGTTTATTCACGGCCACATGCACGCGCAACAAAGAACAGAGAAGCTCAGATTACAACAGACACAGAGGGAGACTTCATTCTCTGCTCAGAACACCATTACTCCGCTATATCTTCATGAATATTTGTTTGCTGCAAAATGTTGGATCCCTGTCGACTAAAATTATTATCTGAATGGTTCGAGCCAAACAACACAACCCTTCCCAGACAGAACATGGCTATGAATGAAATGAAATGGCGTAGTCTGATTATCAGGCTAAAATTGCAAATGTGACATGGCAGAAAGTTGAAATAATAATACAAATAATATAATTCACGCTTTTGAATTAGCAGCAGTGATGCAGTTATTAACAAAAGGAGTGTGCCAGACAAGAGGTGCTGGTAAGACAACGGAAGGAGAAAAAAGGCATCTTTATTATAACATATTTATAGTTAAGGAACCTGGGAAAACTAAGGTGGTGCAAAGGAATCTTTTTTTTTCATTTCATTAGTTTATAATGGGAAAAACCTGTACGTCATTATCATCAGTCCTGATGAAGCTATAAGCACACAGCTCGTTATGATCCTAAAATCTAAAAAGGATTCTTTTCCTGCGGGTCTGTTGTCACGGATCTTGAGTCATAACTATGTGACATTTTAGGCTCCTGTGATCACAAAAGATACATTTGACATTTCCTTATACACAGTGATGTACAAAGAAACAATGGAATAAAAGCATCACATTGTCAACTTATTATCTGCTCGGTTATGATTAAATTACAACATGCACTATTCAACCTGTCAAAAATAATAACAACATAGAGTCTGACAAAGTTATTTATGAGTGTTTTTGGAGGCCTGTACTGAATTTACGAGTCCACAGTAACTTTAAAGAGCATGTCGACATCTGTTTTTTGAAAGACTGGCCAACAGATAACCTTTTAAATTTCCAATGGGATATTTACACATAAAACTCGAAAGTGGGTGACTTGTTAAAGAAAATGACAGCAATGGTATTGAAAGATTCAAATAAAACATTCAGTGTTTTTGGAATCACATCTTGCTACAGATTCTCCTCCACGTGGTCTTCATTTCTGTAGCCGCCCTTGTTCATTTCACTGTACAAAGAGGTGATTTATTTGCAGGCTACCTGCATGTGTTGGCCAAATTCCAGTCAGAATCATCATTTTGTGCTGCTCTGTCACTGTAACAAGAAAGAAGTTGCTTTTCATTAGTTATATCGAGTTGTTCATTTATAGACGTTCGAGAAGAGAAACCCCTAAAGGCCGCAGCATGGGCGGGATGCTGTAACAGATACTCAACATGAGATGCACTTACAATGCCCCCGGGACTCCCAGCTGGACCGTGCAGGTCCAGGCAGCCTATTTCCATGTCCGTGTAAAAGCTTTGATTCAACATTGTGACAAATGTGTCAATTAACATTCCAGTCCATAAAGGCGTTGACATTTTAACTTTATCTGGACATTTTCAAAAATCCTGGCTCGCGGGCAGCAATTTTTTTGAAACATGGTCCCGCTTGTGAGTTTGACAGAACATCTGCATTAAAAGTGCCCTGGTTTTAGTGTACTGTGTGTGTTTTACAGAGTGCTTTTAGAATCCAGTAACAAAAGATAAAGCTTTAACGAGAGGGGAGGTTTGCAGAGGAGTCACTGAAAGGTTTGCTCACCGGTTGCTCTCTGAACACCATGGCAATTTTTTCAGGTGACTCACTGAAGCTCAAAATAGGTTCAGAGCAGAAGGTTGGAGACTTACTTAAAGGACACACACACACACACACACACACACACACACACACACACACACACATACACACACACACAGGTACTCTAACAAATCTACCCATCCACATCCACCCACACGCACTGGAGTCGATGTTAATAAATATATTCAGGAGCAGTGTCTGTGCAGTGCAGAGATTTATTTTCTTTCCTTTTGTTTTGGCGATAGCACTTTAAGAAGACTTTTATAATAATTAGCTAGAAATAACAACGTGTCCACTTCCTGCCAGGCGCGCCGCTGGGACAGGACCAGAGTTGGAAGTTAAAGTGTCGGTAAGTGGGTCTTTGCAGTGAAATTATGTATGTGTTGTTCCGTGTATTTTACAAGAGAGAGTGAATGCATCCATGCAAATTTGGTTTGTTTACATAGTAGCTGTTAGCGGCTACCGCTAGCTAACGAGTCCTTCCTCCAGGATGAAAATAGCCAGCAAAGCCAAGTTCACTTTGTGGCAGCAGTAATCATTTGCCTTTAATCTAAACTAAATTGATTTATTTATTTATTTATTTATTTATTCGGGACAGTGCACATTAATGAACAATCTAACATTTCTGTACAGACTGTAAATGAGCCAGGTTATAGCATAAATGCTAATTTTCACCTGTAGTCCCAACAACATACAAGATAATACAACACAAAAGAATATGACAATATACAATATCAAGCAAGAAACATATTAGCTCACATTCAGGCAGATTACATTACATCAATAAAATTAGTCAAAATGATGACATAACTGGGAACTTTTAAGAAGTTGTTTAAGGTGCTTTTTAAATGTGCAGTAAGTTGGACATTCTCTAATGTTTGTTGGGATGCTGTTCCAAAAATGACCTCCTCTGATAGACAGAACAGTTTGTCCAAAGGTAGTTTTTTCTATGTCTATGTCTATGTCTATATCTCCTCTAAATGAAGCTCTGGTACAACAACCTCTGTCAGATCTTGGTTTAATGTATGTAGAAAGTGAAGGTGGGGCCAGTCCATGAAAAACTTTATAAATTAAACAGCTATTTTTAAAATGAATAACATTTTCAAAGTTGATCATATTGTATTTTCCCAAAATATTACACTGATAGAATGACAAAGGTTTTTGATCAAGTATTTTTATAGATTTTTTTGAATAACATTTCTATCGGTTTTAAAATTGTATTTTCAGTGAGTGACCAGGTTGTGATGCAGTAATCTATATGCGAAAATATCATTGAATATAGGAACATTTTAGCAGAAGTAGTTGTCATTGATGGTCTGATTTGTTTAAAATTTTGTAAATTGATTCTATTCGCTGTAAGTTTGATGTGTTTTTTAAATGAAAGTGTTGGGTCCAGTGTGACACCGAGGTACTTGAACTCCTCTACAATGTCAAGTTCCACTCCCCCCAAGAACACATTGGACCGCTCCAGTTTTATGGTTTTTTTTGTGAAAGTCATAGCAACAGTTTTCTTTTTGTTCAATAATAGGCAGGATTTAAGCAGCCAATTCTGTATAGTCTCCAGTGCTGATGTAAGGATGGATGGTGCTTTTAGCAGGTGTAAAAATAACCGCATCATCAGCATACATTTGAAAATTGACTTTTTGACAAACATTTGGCAAATCATTTATATATACAGAGAACAATACTACCCAAAATAGAGCCTTGTGGGACCCCTGCTGAACATTCAAGGTAAGACGACTTAGTGCCACTAACACTCACAGATTGTCTTTAGTAAGTAAAGTAAGATTGAAACCAAATGATTGATGTTCCATGTCTCCCTGTATCCAACTTTTTTTGTTTTTGGTAGCTAGACTTAAAAACAGATTTCTACCTCATTGTGATTGAGTTTAATAACACACAGCTTGTGAAGTGTCTCACTGTCAGACACTGGCTTGCATCTCGCTCTTGAAAACTCTGGGTCTCAGCTAAGAACAGGGGTACATAAACAGTAAGAGTGCAATCCAAAACATTTTAAGGATTTGTCTGACAGCTGTGTTATCACAGTGCTCCTAAGCACTGAGAAGCTGACACAGAAAATATTTCTCGCTATTTAACTGTCCATCTCCCTTAGATTCTAATGTTGTTTGTATTTCACTTACTACACCATAGTGGACAGCAATCAAAGTCACAAGTTATCCTCAAGTTATCGAGTCAAGTCCCAAAACAAGACAGTCAAGTTCAACTGTTTGGAAAATAGGTTATTTGCTTTAAAGATGCAGTAGGTTAGACTTATAAACCTAACTTTCTGTCATATTTGCTGAAACAGACCCTATGTTTGAGTAGAATATTTTTTATTTTTTTTATTTTTTTTATTAATTTCTGTGGGTCATCATAATTTGGTTCCAGGAATTACATCAAATAAAGGTGAAACAACAAATAAAAAAATAAAAAGAAAAAAGAAAAATAAACAAAAAGAAAATAAATCAATATAGACAGATTTCAAAATGTTATCAAAATCAGAGTTTCGTCAAAATTTCATCTATTTTTTATATACTATGCTTCCCTCAATACTTAATCTTGATTATATCAACCCACCCTCTACCAACCCACCCTACCATCCGCCCACCTCTCCCACGCCCATCCCCATTTACCCGCACATTGCTGGTCCTCATTCACCACAGATCTCTCTCACTCACACACACACACACACACACACACACACACACACACACACACACACACACACACACACACACACACACATACACATGCGCACACACACACACACACACACACACAAATAAGTAAATTAAAATAATAAAGGGGGTTCTAAAGACATGCTCTAGAGGGCATTATACATTTGGCTCCATTGGCTATCAAATTATTTATTTTTATTTTTGTCCTTTGACATTGATCTTTCAATACACAGATAATACTTCATTAGGGCCTTCCAATTCTCTATTGAAGGTGCTTCCTTATTTTTCCAATTTTGCAATATCAATTTTTTAAAGATAAGAGAAGAAAAAAGTATCTGCCAACAAGTTGGATATCTTATTCCCTCTATATCTTGAAAAATACACATTTTTGGAGAGAATATTAATTTTTCTTAGATAACCAAATCTCTATACTCTCCCAAGTGTTCTTAATTCCTTTGCAGTACCAAAAGGCATGCATAAGGGAGTCACCATATAGATTACATTTTACATCAGATTTTGATGATGTGTTATCAAACTTGTTTATTTTATCTCTAGTGTAATATATTCTTGTCATTATCTTAAACTGTATTAGACGCAGATTTTCGTTAGTAGTTAATTTGTATGTAAGTGACAAGCTTTCTTTCCATTTTTCTTTAACGTCAACCCCTAGGTCTTCCGTCCATTTATTGTATATACTTTGTAATAATTCATCACTGCTTTCCATGCTTATCAGTAAATTGTACATAGAGCCGATCAGCCTCCTTTTTTTGTTGCTTTGGCTTAATATGTTAGACATTTCAGGGCTTCGTTCTTTTCCAAGTCAAAATTGCAGGTTTGTTTGTTTGAGTAGAACTACATGAAGTAGGTACTTTAAAAAAAAAAATCTGGCTCCTTTGGCACCACCTAGCCGAGCTTAGGAGACTGTTTTGGCCTTTAGCGGAAAGGGGGGAGAGACTGAGAAGTTGTCGATGTTCACATTTTTTTTGCTAAGTCCTGGATCTTCACAATCCTACCTACAGCACCTTTAACATGAGAAGACCCACTCTCATGTCTGTCCATTAAATGTAAGCAGCCAGTTAGGCTAGCTTAGCTTAGCGCAAAGAATGGAAGCAGAGGGAAACAGCTAGCTTGACTCTGTCCTAAAGTAACAAAAAACCCAAACTCTGTCACACGACAACACATAAACGGTGGTTCTAAAAGTCTTCTGGCCACAGTTTTCCAAACGCTCCGTTTAGAGTGACCTAAAATACAATTTTTTTATGGACAAAAGGCCAAAATGCATAGAAAAAGCTACGTTTAAAAAAACTTATGGACTAGGCTTTAGTCTTTGAAAACTGTCAGCCAGTGCTGTCATGAAAACAGCTAAACAGAGTGTTTACTGTATTAAAGGTAACAGAAACTCAAATGATTCATAGTGAAATGTTCATCACTTCCTGGACGCCTCAGCCAATACAGCATCCAATACTGCAGAGGTTGTTTGGTGACCTCTCATTAGCATGCGTAACAGACTGACCTAACTTCTCTGCAATCTCTTTGCCCATATGACGGGCACATCAATTATTGAGCCATTAATTATTGGCTCAAACAGATGTCAGTCAAGTGAGACGGACACTTTGACCTTGATGAATAAACCAGAGCTATAAACACACAGCGATTGTGTCTGAGTGTCCAGCCATGAGCACTCGTGTGTGAACACATTTGAAAGGTGCTATAAATTTCAAGGGCAGGGAACTAGTTAAAGGAGATCTTCCATGACAATGACTGGCTCATATATCAGCCTGTATGATGGTGTAAATACTTACACTGCTCCATTTCACTTCAAGGAACTAAATAAGAATCTCAGTAAAATACATTAACACATTTAATTTGGGCCATATGGAGGGAAAGTATCTGTAAAAGAGTTGGTGATACTGCATCACTGGTACTATGCAAGGTGGTGGTGGCTAGAAGATCACAATCTCTTAATATAACCTTCCTGAAGCCCTTCAGAGTGAAAGCTCAGCTAAGAGAGTGATTTTATCTTCTGCTCAGGTTTATTGAGCTTATTTCAGTCAGTGCAGTTGGTACAGAGCTGTGCTAAAGCTTTCAGAGTTCAGGCTTTTATTCCCTCTGGGGCTCCTGACGCTGTATGCTCATTTATCAAACTTGTGGTGCTTTGGATAAGAGTGTCCTATTTACATAAGGTAGAGATTCTAAAGTAATGGTAGTTTATTCTGACTCAATCCCACATATACACCATCCTACTACCGGAAATATTCACTAGAGCACTAAATGTGTATCAATCCACCGCTAAAAATAGTCCCTAACAAATACACACTTCACTCCTGTTAGTTAGACCAAAATTAAGAAATAGTTTTTTTTTTAGTTGACCAGAATCTTCCCTTACAAAAGAGTTTCCGCTTTATTATATTATCTGGGAAAATTCTCAGTAGTCAAGGTCAGTGTATTCAGAATGCTCATATTGTTAGCAGTGTGGTGTTAGCAGTCTGAACTGAATATAAGTAGAAATGTCCCATGGGATAGATGAAATTGGATGAGTAGAATTAATTCTGGCTACATTTTCCTATCCACTTCAAATCTAGACTATCTAGACCAGACTGTCAGACTAGTGACCGATCAATCACAAACTTACTCATTCACATTTAGCCGGCGGCAACAGTTTAGACCTGCAGATTCAGATTTGCAGAGTTCCCTTCACATCCCATCAGGTTTATTTTAAGTTTTCACATACAATTTGGTATTTTGGTGCATATCAATAAACATACAGTGGGAGAGAGAAAAACAAACAAGTACTGCAAAAGACAAGAATCATAAATACAAAATAGAAACATTTACAATAAGAAATATGTAAAATATTTGTGTTTTAAAATAATAATGAAAACATTGTGCGTTAATGTAACGCATTGAGTCAGATGTGGAAAATTGATATTAACGAAACACGTAGTGTCCATGGGGCGGGATAAGACTCTGTGTCAGTGGAGGTCCTGGGTATTGCTGTTTTTGTAGCTACTAATCAAGGAATCAAATAGAGGAGACCTGAGGCAGTTGTATATTTTTTTTAATTTGTGCACACATATATACGTTTCTTATATCAAAAGATGACTAATGTACTTGAAGTAGTCGTAGTAGAGTTATGAAGAAAAATGCCCCGGCCTCCCCTATCAAAGGACAATACTTCTAAGTAGCTACAATAACAAAGCCTTGTTTTAAAATGTTATTTATCTAGCTATGCACATAACACCTTATGACCCGTTTGCTGTCAAGGTGTGAGTGACCGGAGAGTCTGGGTGGATTAGATAAGCATCAGCCACATAGCGATAAACCACAGGAGCTTATGAGTCAGGGTTGCTGTAGTTTGTCGCTGTGGAAACTGCTCCCTCGGCCCCTTCTTCAGCCTGCAGGGCGTACGTGGATGAAATATCTCAAAGCCTATAGCTCAGGAGTTACAAGTTTGCAGAAGTGTCCCCCTCCCTCCCCCGGTCATCACTGGAACACTGCACATCATAACATCACGATCACGTTTTCAGCTGGCCAAGTTATCACTGTAATGAGGCTGTCACCATAGCGACGTCCCAGGGTTACCGGTGACAGCCAGGACAGGTGACGCATGCCGCCGGCTATGGAGATCACAGCTGGAAACAGCCATGACTTTCAGGAGGTCTAACCTTGTGTTTATCCACGAAATATCAAATGCAGGCAGCCAAACAGCACTTTGATCTTACCTGTCTGCTGTTAAGTGACAGTGGAAAAGTTTGTTGTCAACCTACATTAGAAATAATTTCACAACATTTTCACATTTCTGCTTTGATATGCTATATGATAATTGGTACCAAGGCAATGTTGTCTCAGACAGTTAACAACAGCTTTTAGCTTTCTAAACACAAAGAAAAGGTCCTCCAGTACACGAGAAGTCAAGCATTTTATATTTTTGTTAGCACTAACAGCATTGTGTTGGGAATAAGTGATATGTCATAAGTGCAGTGTAAACACACCACAGCAAAGATCACTTAGAACCAGCGTTGTTGCAAAACTAGATGAAAGCATGCTAAATTATTGCCCATGTAAACATAGCCAACAACTCATTTGATGACAGATTTCCTGGGGACTTGGTATCAAGTGGACACGCTTTTCTCCATATTTTCCTTTTTTTCTGTCAATTCATAATAGTGTTGCTTTATCAGCACAGGAAATGCATGTGCATTTAGGTCATCTATAGCGCTAGGACTATGCATATTGCAAATTATACCAATATTAACGTGCTCTTTGATAGATTTCTTTGTAACTAAATTCATTTTGTTTCGATCGAACTACACCGTGTAAAATGTACAATTCTCTTACAGGTATCTCTTATCTCTCTAATGCTGCATCATCCCTCTTGCAGTTCGCTCAGATTTGACATTTAATGCAGCTGGTGATGAAACTGCTGTGCTGTGAAAAGTAGACATCTTCAAATACATCACTTTTGTAAGAGGGTGAATGAGGGGTGTTATTTTCTGGTATTTTTCTGCTATTTTTGCAAACAGACCTGTTTTTTCCAGAGTTGGTTGCACTGATGGGAATAGTGTAGCCTATAGTCACAGTGCACTGCTGCACCCACATGGCAACCTGAGTGAAATGCAGTTACAAGTATTGAGCTTTAAGGTTCTATAAAGCCAGTTGTGAGGAGTTAATCATACATGGTTCGAAGTGCAATTGGAAATGTTGTTTCATTATATTTTGGGAGTATATGTCTGACCTGATTTAAAAGCCTCATGGGTGGAGTCTGTCACATAACATGATCATTTAGCACCATGCAGGCTAAATTAATCAAGTCAGAACATGCAAGAAGAAATCTTCCCAAACAGTGTCTTGTCAATGACAACTTCCCTATCATCAGAATTATATTTAAATGCATCTGCCTGGAGGAGTGTTTAGGTAGGCCAGAAGCTAACTTTGTGTCTCACGTGTCTCTTAATTGATTGGCACAGGTGTGTTTTTTTTCAGAGCACAGGTGCTTCTGATTACATTAACGATGACTCTACTCTAGTGTCCCTGTAAACCATGAAAGTGTGAATGTGAGTCAGGAGTGATTTTTTTTTCACAGGACAGGTGCTTCTGATAACATTAACGATGACTCTACTCTAGTGTCCCTGTAAACCATAAAAGTGTGAACGTGAGTCAGGGGTGATTTTTTTTTCACAGGACAGGTGCTTCTGATAACATTAACGATGACTCTACTCCAGTGTCCCTGTAAACCATGAAAGTGAGTCAGCATGCACAATACCAGGACCCTGAAACTGAAGCATCAAAATACAATTCAGCAATTATTTATGATCACCTGTGCTTTTCCCACTGTGAAATGGCAAAATGTCTTCCATTTACAAAATGCGTATTAGAGCCTATGAAGAAGTAAACTTCGTGAAATTAACAAAACTGGACAAATTTAAATGGATGAATTATGTGCTGAATACACTTTAACATTATAGTTGTGCAAGAAACCGTTAAACAACTATTAAAATTACTTACCACAGCTTACCACAGCTTACCACAGCTGACCCAAATTTACATTGGATGGACATGATAACGTAAACTAGGTAAGCAAACACCAACTTGATTTTAAGACTTTTCCTTTTGCCACATAACACAATTTTGTGATTATAATTGACGGTCCAGATACAGGGATCTTCTGAAGACTTTCGCTCTCTCAACATGCTTTTCCTTTGACATTTGTGGACATGAAGACTCTCTAGTCTTCATGTCTAAACTGGAGCTGATCCAGTGGCAAAAGAGATCTGGTCTGAAATATGTATCTGAAGGGTTTAAAGCAGTGATTAATCAGTGAATATGTCAAATGCAATTCTGTCTTTAGAAAATGCGATGCTGTTTTACTCTGGATTTCCATTCGAGAAGGTTAAATGTTCAATTCAAATCTGTTATTCAGTGTTTGGCACTGAAACAACAGTGTTGACACCCTCTAATATACTGTTAAAGGAAAAGTTCATATACAAAGTGAGTTTTATCTTCAGTGTCTGTCACATTTTTTAAGAAGCAGTGTTTTCCACTTCCACCTTTGCAGCTCTGCCAAAGATTGTGAAGGGCCAGATTTGGAAGTGAAACAACCACCATCAATTTTAGTTACGACAGACAGGCACTGAGGGCTATCATTCTCGACCACAGAGAGAGTCCAGTCTGAGTTATGAAATAATTTATACATCAAAACTTTCCTCACTTTTCATGTTAAAACTTTGATATACCTTGTTTACAGACTTATGACCAAAATGTCAAAACACCCACAAAACACGATGTATTCTTCTCTTTGGCAGTCACATCCTGCTCAATTTTAAAACATGATTTTGTTTCCAGGGAAACTGTTGAAAGGTTGGAAAACTGAATTTAGACTTTGATATCTTCAGACAAACTGCGATGGACTTTACCATTGTTGCTTTACATCTAGAGTTATGGGCTGGTGCAGAATCTTATGAATTGATATGTCCATCCGAAAACCCATCTATCCATTCAACTTTTAACTAACATTGAGGTTCTTTCAAAAAGACCCTACTGAGGTATTATTGTTATAGTTGTACGCCTTTGATGAAAATAACTTCAGCTCCCCCCATTTTCATTTTTCACGTAATTACTTCCATCACATTTCGTGTGTGCACCGAGTGCACCATTATGAATGAGTTTAAAGAAAGACTGTCTGAAAGTGTACGTGTTTTTCCCCATTTGAACAGTGATCGCGTCTCGGCCATCACTATGGCAGCTTTGTACTGCACAGTGTGACCATTCAGTACATATTTGCCTTCAGATGTGGTTGACAACGCACATTATGAACTGCAGTTTGTTTTTGAGAATACTGACACCTCAAAAAGCTCAGTCCTGGAGGTGAGAGACAATCATGGCAGACAATAGATTCGGCATACAAGTGCAGTAACCTGCTATTCCAAGTTTATATAACAAACGTGTTAAACAGCTACCTTCATATTTAGACATCCAGCAGATACCGAGCTACATAAGAATTCATTTGTTGGCCACTGGGCAAACAATATTTACTCTCTTTTAGCTTTGGTTTGATCGTTCTGATCGTTAGTTGCTAACTGCTCCACTATGTTCATCAGTTGGATGCTGATTTTATCTCTGCTATTTGATGCTGGACATATAGAGTACAGACAGGTTATAAAAGCTTTCTCGGCAAAAACGGCTACCTGTTACAGCTGGAAACAGGTTGATGGGAGTGGTGAGGGTGAACCAGAACAGTTAAATTGTGGGCCATAAAACCAAAGCATGGGACAAGTTTATTTTGGGTCTTAGACAGGTGCAAAGCTCAGCCCTGATAGCATCAAGCAAACTGCTGCTATGACTTTTGGAGTAGCTCTTCAAACCTTCCATGTACTTGAAAAAACACAGGAGATACTTTCTGTTCCACTTTAAAAGGCTCTTTCAGGGAAGACAGATACCCAATAAATTCTCCGTGGCAATTTAGTCATAGTGGGAGAAGCCTTTGCTACTGCCTGTCATAGGATGAACCACATTATTTCACTGGGCAAAAAATGTAATTTCCAGGATCTGCCGGTCTGCTTTATTGACAGTGGGAAAGATCAGGGGTTAGAATCTCCCACTGTGGTCAGTATTCATTTTATGTTTGAACTTTTCATCAAAGAGTTGTGATTTAACTCTCTGGGCAAAGTAGAAGGGCAGCTCTTCCAGTGAAGCAGCATGCAACATAATGACTCATAGGGTCCAACATTTTTTTTAAAGCTTTTCTGGCAACACAAAGCTCCACTGTGATGAAAGCAAAATGCCATCCCGACTTGTGCAAAAGTTTCCTTGTGCATCTCTGTGGTTAGTGGTGGTTGTCAACATGAAAAAGGGCACATTGTGGGAAAACATTACGACATAACTTGTTGAACAATGTCTGTAATTGTTATGTTTGTGATTATCATCCTATAGATTTGTAAAATAGTCACCTTTCCATGCAATCAACTGTACTCTAAAGCTTTTTCATAATGCAATAAGTAATAGTAACCTGCAAAGTTGAAGAAATATTAGCATAATTCCCAAAAGGGAGGCTCCATAAGCCTTAAAAGGTCAGTTAAACCAAATTACACCCACAAAACAAATATTAAAACGTGTTGGAAAAGTACATTGAAGTTATTGAAAAATTAGTTATTGGTTTCTCAATTTTTAATTCTCTAGTTGTATTTAACCATATATAGTTTTAAAGTTCTCATGGAATTTAATTCCATTTTTTCGGTGCACTTATGGTCTGCTGATGAAGATGTGATATGATCGAAAGCCCGCGAAGTTTTGATTTTCCAGGTCAAGATTTACTGTATGTTGCCACAACAATTCAATCGATTTAAATGGAGTTTTCTTCATGGGGCTCACAGGATTAAAATTTAATTATATATATATATAAATTAAAAGCAACACAAACTTTTTTTTTTTTTCAGAAACAGTGTCCCTGTTACTCCAGATAATCCACGGACCTCAATGTAAACAGTTTTCTGGGACTTCGACTAAAGAAATAGTCCCTCTGAGAACTTTGAACAGCTTGTGTGTTTTTTAAGTAACACTTGCACTGTTTGTTGAAAGATGTTGCCTCTTGTTTAATTCTTTAGAATACATTTTTAATGTTGTGAGCACCACAAACAAAATGTTATTCTCCATCATACGTCAACGTCTCAAACCCTGGGTAATCCATGACAAGATACCACTAGAGATAAATCAGAAAATGTTTTGTAATTTTGGTGAACCAACCCTTTACACAGCACTTTCTGGGACATCATCTAGGCTACCATGAGAGGGAGACCATCAGTTTGATCGATTATTGATCCCTGAGTCAGGATCCTCTTTCTATCTACTGACTCTTGCCTCCAGTGGTGTGTGGGCAGTGTTTATAGGCAGACTGGCAATCTGGCAGTTCTGGTGAATGCCAGAAAGGCTGATACACTCTTGGGCCGATTTGGGCTGCTGGAAAAAAGAAACAAATGCAGCAACACTGACGTATCACACTAGTTTGACAAAAATATACACTGTACGGCTATAGCCTGGAGCCTCCTGTCTGGTGCCATCGGGCTTCTGCTTTTCAATATAAAAGCAATATGTTTTAAATATGCAAGCATTTCCATTCTATTCTAAGATTTTGCTCCAGCGTGTGTATTATTTAATTATGAAAGCCTGTAAGTGCGCCTCATGCTGCTTCTGCCATAATCTCACATAAGCCTGTTTTTTTCTTTTATAAAGGGAATAATGAAATTGGGGCCGGTAAGGGATGGAATTTGCCATGGCTGAATTTTTGTCCCAGTCCGCCCCTGGCAGTGTTGGATGAAGAGGCTGTTGATGAAGTGGTTAAGGACTATAATGACAGGAGCAGGAGGTCATTTGTACACAGAGATTTGAGTCTTGGCTAAACATGTGATCCGGCTGGTCCAGAGTTGAGAGGACTCATCAAATGAGGTCTACTTTGAGGATGTGGAGTGGAGTGTGTGAAGTGTCAGGATGGAACACAGCCAAGAGATGAGAGAGTAGGCAGATAGTTGAAATACACGAGAAACATCAGACCTGGAAGGAACTGACAACTGAGTTCAACCTAGAAAGTAGAAAATGAGGTTAGAAGTAGGGCTGCAGCTAAAGGTTATTTCCATTATTAGTTTTAACATCATGGCAAGAGCTCTTACCCAACCTGTAAAAACTGGGGGTGTAGAGTGGGTGTAGTGTTTGGAAGACATGGGCGTACCACTTTAAAAACTCATTTGTCCCCCTGTCCATCAAAGCACTGAATGGCAAACCAGCCTAATCCCTGAAATGCTGCTTTTATCTTAAACACACACATTTTTACTTTTCTTTTATCAGAATTTTATGTTGATAAGGCGGCTCACCATTACTATGGCGGAGCATTAGGGCCACATCAAGGGGAAAAAAATTAAGGAGACTTTTTTTATTTATTTTATATTTATATTTATATTTATAAATGCCGAGAATAAAGTCAACATGACAAGAATAAAGCTGAACTACCATTTCGAGAATAAAGTCGACATGTCGAAAAAAAACTTGGTATTTCAAGAATCAAGTCGGACTTTTGAGAATAAACCAAACTACTAGTCTTCTACAAAATGCCTTTTGAAGGCCTATATGAACTCGTGAAATTATACTTCAGAATCAGTTTTAATAACAAAAAAATTCTTTGTCTTTTAGCGCATAAACACAGTATGATGATAAGTAATAGGACTTTGAAGAGATTGTGCCGAAAATTTGCGTCTGTTCAGAAGGAGAAACCAGACAAACTTGGAAGAGGTGGCTGTATTCCTGCAAACTGAAATAGCTTGTATGGACAGATGCAACAGTATCAATGGTTACACCTACGCGCAATACAGAGAGGATATGGTGTATCCAAGCAATCACCCGCCGTTAGCATCCCATTGACTGGCATTCATTTTGGCGCCACTTTGACAGTGAATAACTTTACATCTGAAGCGTTTAAAGACTCTATTTGTCCATTCTTTATTTCTAAATAAACACAGCAATGTATAAAAGGCTCCATTACCTTGTATCTTACGTTATGGCACCATAGTAGATGTTTTTGTAAACAGGGTGTTCCCCCCCCCCCCCTGGCGGCTGAAGTGGGTAATTGCATTGTTTCAAAGCATTACCAGATATTTTATAAATATCTTAAATAACACAAAACAACTAAATGGTGGTAGGTAATACATCTGATTTCATATAGGCCTACTGCTTTAGTAAAAAAAAAAATGTTTTCAGGGCTCTGGCTGTCACCTGAGACCATTGTCGACGCATATGCAGGACGCAAAAAAACGAAAATTACTGTTGCACTAGTCTGGACATCTTACCGAGCCAACGTTATAATAAAGGTTTCCTAAATGCCATGTATATACATTTGCTGTCAACTTATGTCAACTAATTGATTGCGTGTTTTGTGTAGATTTGGACTTCTATAAGTTTTATTTCACATTGTTTAAACGGCGAAGTGGATCTCCTGATTGCTGTGGATTACTTTTTTTTCGTGTCATTGGATTACGGCAAAATACGGATATTTTTTCTTAACGTGTCTTAACATTTTATGGTGTGACTGCGATTGTTTTTTTGCGTTTGGAGAGGCATCTCAACAGACTGGAGGTCCAACACTGATTGTTCACGGTTACATTTTAGTTGAGTTTAAGTGTCGGGGCAGTTTGCCACCGTCTGTCTATTGCGTTCCAAGACAGCCGTGCCGCGATTGGATTTCATAAGGGCGAGTTGTTAAATTGTTACAATGTAATTTAAAATCTTCTTTAAAAATAAACATATGTTTATTTAGCATGTTTGTTTTGTCCATATGTGCTCGTGCTGTGTTCCCCAAGTGGTAGGCCAGGTCTCAGCTTCTACAATTTTATTTTTTTTTTGCCCCCCCGGCTTGAATGTCAAACTCCGCTTATGGCTAACGATTGTGTCATAACCACGCGACTTACTGTCGCATAGTAGAGGAATTACCGTATAGTACAGGAGAAGCTTGCAGGCAGTTTCGACTTATATTAGCTGTTTAAGTTTAATTACTAATGTTAACTAGCATTTTAGTTAGCAATAATTAGCCTGTGTCCATGTTATCTCCTTACATATATCTACGCTCTCCGTCTCTGCAAGATTGAGAATGATTGAGATTTCTCTTGGCACAGCTACCAGAAGACTTACAACTTTCAGACAGGTTGCTCACGTCACATTTACGTCATCAAGCTCAGTTGGAGGCTGCACAGTAACGCTCAGCTATCACCGAAAAAGTGCTTCTAATATACTTCACTGGTCTCCGTAGAAAAAAACGGCATCACTTTGTCCACTTCTTTAACTGTCTATGATTGTATCACAAGACACAATAAGATAATTGATCAAATTGTTTGATCCTGAAGGAGTGGAGCTCAGGCGAGCACGGCACTCCAAAGATGTAACCCATATCTATGGTGTTGCCTACATGGCAGCTGGCATGGCGGACAGTTGCTCTAATGTGATTAAGTGATAAAGGAATTTATTCTCGTCATTTCAACTTTAATCTCGACATTTCGACATTATTCTCGAAATAGTAGTTCTTTATTTTCGTCATGTTTATTTTATTCTAGACATTTCGACTTCATTTTCGAAATGGTATTTTGACTTTATTCTCGAAATGCTAAATAAATAAAAAAAAGCTTGCTCCTTAATTTTTTTCCCCCTTGATGTGGCCCTAATGCTCCGTCGTACCATTACTGCACATATTATGACGACTATTATGATGTGTTGTACAACGGGCAGTGTGCAATTTTGTTGGCTAGTGGCAGTCTCTGACATTAGCATGTCAATGCGGAGTGATGCAACAGTCTGTGTACTTTATGTAGGTGTGTATGTATGTACTATGTTGTGTTAAATTCTTTAAACAGCAGATATTGTTTGTATGTCCAAGACAAATTTCCTTTGGGATGATAAAAAATCAACTATCAAATAAAAAGTTGCCATCAAGTTGCATTATGGGAATTGTAGGATCCAGTATTTTAAAGCTTGAGCCATGTCAGGGACTAAAGGGGGATTCTCTTTAAAAATTAATTCAAGTCTTTAAATAGCTTGTTTTGTTCCAACCAAGAGTCCACAATATATTCCATTTTACAATCATATGAAAGAGAAATGCACAAAGTTATAGCATTTGAAAAATTGGAATCTGGAAGATGAAGCCTACCCATTTTGGTGATCCTTTGACTTTTCGCTCGCTGGCCACCACAAGGTCGACATTTGTGGTTCTGAGCGAAACGTCACGACTATTGGATGAATTATAATGAAATTTGGTACACACATTTGCGTTCCAAAAACATCATTTAGCGCCACCATTCTATCAAAATTGTAATTTGTTTATGAAAGAATACCTTTAGCCTCAGCTTAAATTTGTGCTAATTGGCAATTGTAGCATGTGAACTTGATAAACTAAGATGGACATGGTCAAATAACCTGCTAAACCCTCATGCATGTTAGCATTGCTATTGTGAGCATGTAAGCTCAGAGAGCAGCTAGCACAGCTGTAGACTTTTAGTCTTGTTAATCGTCTATTAATCACTGCAGTTCTGGTCAGAAATCCTCACAATCCTCCTGAGAACTATTAAAAACGTAAAAGCTCAGATCTGTACAGATTTTGTGGCCACAGTTGCTTTGTAATCAACGGAAAACATCTCAGTTGCCGCCATACGTCTCAAGGCTTTGGACTTTCAATGAGAAACAAAACATTTGGTTTCAATGAAGACACAATCTTGTATCATATTCTTTCACTTACATGTGACGCCATTGACATATTCAGAGCAAAAAAGGCGTACAAGAGACCTCTTTATTGAATTTATTAAGTTGTATTCAGACACTCAAAACTGATCAGCCCATCACTAGTAATGCTGTTTCACATCATTAAAATTCATTGAGCTGTAAGAGAGACCACCAGTAAGGTTAATTATGCTACCTGCTTATAGCTGTAGGTTAGCAAGTCCAATACAGTCCGTCATATAAAATCGAAGGGCAGTCATTAATTAAAACATGATCAACACTGTGCAATGCAATAAAAGTTCCTTTCAAACATGACCATGGACCTTTTCGGAGAAAAGTAACAAGACAAGAGAGAGGGGTTTTGTTAATAACACTACATTTACCTAAAAAGACCACCACTGCTTAACATTTGACCAGTTTGTGACAAGGTCTAGGATGAAGGAAAAAAAAAGAAAAAAACAGACCTATATTAAACTGTACAATTGTTCCGAATCCCTCGATCATTTCCTGGTGCGCTCAGGAGCTCTGCAAGCTGTGCTAAAGGAGGAAGAAGACAACAACATTGCACCCTATAACAACATTAGAGTATATTTGTTTTTCCACAGACTTATAGTGACAATGAGTAGTAGACCGATTTTTTGTTTGTGTGCTGTCTGAACTCTATTCTAACCCCCCCCCCCTTTGATTGAGATCACCCAAATTGATGCAGGTTTACTACTGGCCAGAGACAAAGACAAGAGTTTAACATACAACGTCATATGTTCAAGTCTTTGCAACTCAAAAAGCAGGATGTTCAACAGTCTTTAAGTTCCCTGTGAAAACATATCAGTGTCAAAATGTAACTTCTGTGATGGACTTGAAAGCATTTGTTAAATAGCAAAGCCAAAAAAAAGAAGAAAAAAAAACGGGCCTCATGTTGACCTCAAGGTGTTGGTTCCTGATGTTCCCACACTTTCCAAAAAAAAAAAAAAAAAAAAGAAAAAAAAAAAAACATGTTTTCCATACCAAGAAGACTTTGTTGTTCAATGTGATGTATTGCAATGTGACAAGCCCATATTGCTCTACAGATGGTTGTGCATAATAGGAAGCCAGATGTGTATCAAGGCGGTTTTTCTTCTCAATACATTTTTTTGTGTGCATTTTCCAATTATTTAAAAGCTGGACAGTACCAAATTTATTTTCTGCACTTTCCATTAGGAGCCTTGGATGAAGAGGTCTTCTTGTGTAACAGATGTGAGGAAGGGAGGGATTCTTGGTTTGCACATCAGTCCTTTTCCTGGCACTGTCGAAATACATTGATGCCTCACAACAGACAGTCTGCAAAGCCAGGCGTCTCAAGATGGGAACAATTTGGTTTTCTTCTGATTGTGAGCATAACTTAACCCACACACAAAGAATATTACAGGTAACACCATTCACATCCAGTCAACCCTGTGAAGTGACAAATGAGGCTACACCTTCTCATCAGCAACTCACACTCGGATATTCACACACAACACAATCACACGTTCACAGGTTTCTCGCATGCTCATGTTTCTTAATTGGGGTTAGTCTTCGAACTGAATATGAGATAAAAATGTATTTTAGGCGTTGTAGTGATACATGCATCCATTATACTGATATACACTTCTTAAAAAAAGTAAAAAGAAACAAAAGAACATCAACAAAAAAAAAAAAAAGGTATTAGAAATGCAGCTATACAGAGTCTTTTAGCTATTCCAGGGGAGTGAGATTGACGGTCAGGTCTGACGTCAGGAAGCCAAGGAGCCCGATGTCCAGATGTTCAGTTGGGAGGGGGGATGAGGGGGGGATGTGTGTGGGAAGGATGAGCAGGAAGAGCCGGGTTAGTTACTGCAGCAGGAACGGCTGGTGGGCTGAGCCGTCTCCGTCAGGTCCACTCCCCGGTTCCGCCCGCTGCTGGCTCCGGCCGCTTGAGGCTCATTCTTGGGTAGCTTCTTTGCTGCAATGACATAGCAACAAGATCAGTGATCATAGATCATCAGCGTGATAGTGATCATCAGCATAGATAATCAGATAACCCCATCCTATGATGACACCAAAATGTATTCTTAAGAGTAGCTTCACACTAAATCCTCTTTGTTCGAGTTAGTAGATGACTACTCTCGCATTGCCAGACCTTCCTCCACAGCGCTGCGGAGGAGGGTCTGGCTAGTCCACACAGCATTCCGGGATGGGAGAAAATCGTGCTCTGGTTTATTGGCAACCAATCACACTCGTCTTGAGCGGTGCTAAACGCCGGACACAATGACGGCCCCTCTGCAAAATAGCCTCGGGAAGGAACTTGTTTTGGTGGAACGTGTACGTTCAAAAGTAGTTTTAGTCGTTCAAAAGAAAACTCAGATTGGACCGATAGTCTAGCTAGCTGTCTGGATTTACCCTGCAGAGATCTGAGGAGCAGTTAACCATAGTCCTCAGAAATCCACCGGAGTTTAGAACGCCACCACAAAGAAAGCGGAAGGTAACAGACATCCGGCGGAATTTCCGCCGGCACCTGAACAATCCCGGAAATGAAACGTCGTCGATATAGACTAGTAGATTGCATGTGCAGTCACTTTATTACACTTTTAATTAATCCTGCTCCCAATCTGCAGTGTTAATTAAAAACAGAGGTTATTTAAATATTTTCAGAGAAAATCTTGTACTTCCGTCCTATTAGACCCCCTCAAAAGAAATGTTACAACTCTATGACGTTCTCTGGGACACCACGCCCCCAATTCAACTATTATTAGTTATTATAATAGTTATTATTACTACTACTACTACTACTACTACTACTATTATTATTATTGACAATATGGAGTTATAATTTGCAGAGACAGGTCGAGACTGACACTCTCTATTAGGGCTGCAGGATATTTTGTTTCATCGTCTACATCGCGATGTGCGCAAGCAACTTCTTTGCTGCTTGATAAAAAAATAAACTTTCACCGTTGTCCTTTTCCATGATTGTTACCGGCCATAGACAGTATATAAGAATGGACCAACAAATCCCGTTGCTCTGGACGGAGACCAGTGAAGGCCTTTTCCGGTGAGCGCCGAGCGTTACTGCGCAGCCTCCAACTGAGAGAGACGACGTAAATGTGACGTGAGCAACCTGTCTGAAAGTTGTAAGTCTTTTGGTAGCTGTGCCAAGAGAAATCTCAATCATTCCCAATCTTGCAGAGACGGAGAGTATAGGTATATGTAAGGAGATAACATGGACACAGGCTAATTATTGCTAACTAAAATGCTAGTTAACATTAGTAATTAAATGTAAACAGCTAATGTAAGTCGAAACTGCCTGCGAGCTTCTCCTGTACTATACGGTAATTCCTCTACTATGCAACAGTAAGTCGCGTGGTTATGACACAATCGTTAGCCTATTTTTACAAAAACGTCTACTACGGAGCCATAACGTGAGATACAAGGTAATGGAGCCTTTTATACATTGTCGTGTTTCTTTAGAAATAAACAATGGACAAATAAAGTCTTTAAACGCTTCAGATGTAAAGTTATTCGCTGTCAAAGTGGTGCCAAAATGAATGGCAGTCAATGGAATGCTAACGGGAGGTGATGGCTTGGTAGCATCAAAATGGCGCCATAGGAGCTACGCGTTCCGAGAAGAAGCTTACCCCCTTGGTCATGACGACAACGACACGGAGCATCTGCCGTTAATATGGGAGAAAGTTTCCGACAAGATCCTTTACCACATCAACGGCAGGTTTGATAAATTGGAGCAGACACTTCAGGAGGTGCAAAGCTCAAAGGGAGCTATTGGAGAAGGTAGAGTCGGTGGAAGAGCAAGTGCTGGACCATGAGAACCGCATGACCTGCTTGGAGAAGACGGTTGCTAGCCTGAAAGACGAGAACGACGCGCTCAAACTAAAAGTGGACGACCTCGAAGGCCGGTTGCGTCGCAATAATATTAAGATTATCGGCGTACCTGAGCAGGAAGAAGGGGGCAAACCAACAGAATTCGTCGCCGCATTGATTCCAAAGCTTTTCGGCAACGACGGGTTTCAGTCACCGGTGGTTATTGACCGGGCGCACCGGACCCTGCGGCCGCCGCCCACAGTCAGAGCTAAGCCTTGCGCCATCATCGCCAGGGTCCACTTTTATCGGGCGAAGGAGCTCATACTTCGCCTCAGGAAGGAATGACAACTGGAGTACAAAGGCAACAAGGTGCTTATTTTCCCGGACTACACGCCAGAGGTGACGCGGCAGCGGCGTGAATACACTGAGGTCCTGAGGATGCTACGGGGGCTGAAGGTGGAGCACAGCCTACTCTTCCCAGTGAGGCTCCAGATAAAACACAAGGATCGGTTTAAGGTTTTCAGCACAACACTGACTTAAAGAACTGATCCTAAGGCTGTTGTGGTCCCTTAGTGTATACGTACACAGAGGGCTAATAGCACTATTTTGATGCTGCTTTTCTCATTTAGATAACTGTGTTCAACTTCAATTTGATTTCTTTGACTTCGGTCAGGTATGCTAGGCAAAGGAGCTGGGCTAAGTTAGCTATCACAGTTTTAATAGCGAGTTAAGGTGCTGACACACAGAGCCGATTATCGGCCGTCGGACCGTCTGGCGAGGTCGGTGACTCGAGTCTGTTCGGTGTGTTCCGTGCCGTCGTCCGTCCGAGGAGCTGTTGGCCTTCATTTTGGCCGACCCGACATGTTCTGTCAGAGACAGGGCAGTCGGGACTCACCCGGAAATGGCAAGCGGATGAGCCTCTCAAAATCTGATGAAAATCTTTTAAACTAACCTTTGCCGATCTGAAATGAAGACAGATTCAGCAACTGCATGGCCCATTTCTCGCTTAAAATGTTTTCAGAAACACGTTTCGGTGAACTATTTTAGTACAATATGAGACTGTATTGTGAACAAGCCGCCATGACAGTCTGGGTGTGAATTTCCGGAGGAAAAAAAAAAAAAAAAACACGTGACGTGTTCGTCCAATCAGCTGCCGTTTTTCATTTTCTGGGAAACAATCGGACTGTTAATGGGAACAATACAGACCAGCGCTGCCTGCTGCTATGGTGACGTATTACGTTTCGCGCAGAGCGTATGCTCAAGTCGGCGTCTCTTCGGTGTGTTCTGAGGCACTTTTTGGACCTCGGGAACCCGACTGATCAGTCCGACTGCCTTTTCTGCCGACGGTCGGCCGTCTGGTTGGTATGTAAGCACTTTACAGGTTTGAAAGCGGGTTTCAGCCATGCGTGTAGCGGTCCCGGGCATGAAGGGATGTCTTTGCTTCGTTTGGGGAAGTGCTTGTGGGCAGGTAGGGGGTTTGTTTGAGTGCGTTACCTCAGGTTACAAGGTAGGTTCTTTATGAGTCTTGTTTTATTGTGTTTTGTGCACTTGAGAGGATACCATATTGCTTTTATCCCAGAGATGATGTCAGTATCTGATAGCATAACCCATAGCAGTATAAATGATAAATTTACATTGGTCTTAAATGTAAAGGGGTTGGGTCATGTGGTTAAAAGGGGTTGAGTCTTCTCGCATCTCAAGTCATTAAAGCCAGACGGAATTTTTCTTCAGGAAACGCACATTAGTGTAAATGAGCGGCGCAGGTTGAGAGCGAATTGGATCTCCCAAGTCTATCAAGCATCTTTTACCCGCAAGTCTAGGGGGGTTGCTCTTCTTTTCCGAAAAAATATACCATTTCACCTTGATTGTATGACAGCAGACCCATATGGCAGGTATTTTATGATACCTGGGCATATAAACTCCCATTCGATAACGCTGCTTAACATCTACGGTCCGAATATTGACAATCCTGACTTCTTCCGTAAAGCATTTGATTTGATACCGGCTTCTGCCTCCAATGTTATTATTGGAGGTGACTTCAATTGTTATCTTGACCCGGTCCTCGATAGACTTTCTACAAGACCACCTCCTGCAATAACCTTGGTGGGAATTCTGAATGATTTAATTAAGACAAGGAATATGGTTGAAATATAGCGACTGCAGCATCCTACAGATAAGGAATTTTCTTTTTACACTAGGATTGATTACTTTCTGATAGCTTCTGAATTATTGCCTAGTGTTACTAATTCTACTTATCATAATATTTTAATATCTGATCACAGTCCAGCTCCT
The DNA here is from genome assembly GCF_031162955.1 of Sander vitreus. Lineage (NCBI taxonomy): Eukaryota > Metazoa > Chordata > Actinopteri > Perciformes > Percidae > Sander > Sander vitreus. The sequence goes on from NC_135860.1 coordinate 5,823,633, forward strand.
CTTAATTTCAAAAATATCCTGTCTAGTCCAAAATATAGCTGGCGCCTCAACCCTCTTCTTCTTGAAGATCAGTCTTTTATTGAGCATATGAATGCACGTATAGACAAATGTCTTGTTACAAATGATAACAGAGAGGTCTGATTCTATTTTGTGGGAGACCTTCAAAGTAGTTATGAGGGGCCACATTATTTCATTTGAATCAGCCAAGAAAAGAGAACTTAACAGCTGCCTCAAGGACATTGAAAAAATGCTTCCAGTACTGGAAGAGGCCTATCGATTTCCCTCTCAACCACTGATTACAATAAGATCTTGAAATGATTCAATTAAAATTAAAATATGAGTACAATACCATTCTTAATAAGTGTGTTGGTAGTCTTCTATTGAAAATTAAACAGAAATATTTTGAACTTGGAGATAAACCGGAGAAACTGTCTGCTTCAGGGACTTCTATAAGGAACTGTATTCTAGTAAAGAAAAGGCCACTGAAGCAGATTTCTGTAACTTTTTTGCCAATTTAAATGTTCCCCAATTAGATAGTGTAGCAAGAGGTGACATGGAGGCCCTGATTTCTAAAACTGACCATTTGAATGCTATTCAAGCCTTCCCCTCGGGAAAAACATCCGGTCCAGATGGCTTTGGCTGTGAATTTTCTAAATCATTTCATGACAAAATAGTTCCGCTCATGCTGAGAATGGTGAACGATTCTATGAGAAAAAAGACGCTTCCCAGTTCATTATATGAAGCGAATATCTGCTTGCTTTTGAAAGGGGGAAGGGAAGAGGTTGATCTGGCAAGTTACAGACCAGTTGCTCTCTTAAACTGTGACTTAAAAATACTAACTAAAGTCTTGGCGACAAAATTAGGCACATTTCCACAACTGTACACCCTAATCAGACGGGTCGGTTTTCTTTTAGTAATGTCCGTTTGCTTTTAAATACAATATATTCAGTGCATATTCACTGCTGTTTTATCCCTTGATGCCCAGAAGGCATTCAATCAGATTGAATGGCCTTATATGCTGAAGACACTAAAACAATTTGGATTTGGGGAAAATTTCATTGAATGGGTGAACATAATTTATCTTAAACCAGTATCCTCTATTCTCACAAATTCAGATAGATCCCAATCTTTTGAGTTGAAGCGGGGTGTAAGGCAGGGCGACCCTCTTTCTCCTCTTCTTTTTGATATTACCTTGGAACCACTTGCAATAAGCATAAGGAGTCACCCAGGTATTCATGGGGTAAAGTTCGGTAATGTTGAAAGCCTTGTTAATCTGTATGCTGATGATTTATTGATCTGTTTATCAGACCCAGAGGTCTCAGTTCCCAACCTTCTGAATTATATAAAATCATTTAGTAAATTGTCTGTATACAATTAACTGGGACAAATGTGAGTTCATGCCATTGACAAATATGTGTCCTACTTTCTTGAAATCTTTGCCATTAGTTACTACCCACATTACGTATCTTGGCCTCACGATCTCCAGAAACCCCAAACTTTTACTGAAATTGAATTATTTGGATATGATGGATAAACTAAAAGCTAATATTAGGAACTGGAAGTTGCTCCCTCTGTCAATGATCGGCCACATCAATGCTGTTAAAATGGTTGCACTCCTAAGATTCTTGTATCTTTTTCAAAACCTTCCTATTTATTTGCCATTATCTTTTTTTAAACAATTGGATTTAGCCGTCCTGTCATTTGTCTGGGCAGATAAACCCCCTCGTATTTCTAAAGCCCATCTGCAGAAGGATTTAAAAAGTGGAGGTCTCGGCCTCCCTGTTTTTAGGCATTATTACTGGTCTGCAAATGCAAGGGCACTCATTTTCTGGCAGTGGGGTCCTCCTTACGATGACTGTTCCTCTCCGCTCTGGCTAAAGATTGAATCCATGTCTGTGTCACAAACCTCACTCCCAGCGTTGCTCTTTTCAAAGGCACAACCGTCTCACAAGTTATTTAGCTACAATTATGTTCTTAGTAATTCTTTGAAGATATTGAATCAAATAAGAAAATTCCTTGGATTACCAAATGTTTCAGTAAATGTCCCAATAACAGGCAATCACTTGTTCAAACCAGGATTGATGGATTTTTTTGGCCTGGAGGGAGAGGGGCCTACGTTGCATTTCAGATTTTTACATAGATAACAATTTTGCTTCTTTCCCTATGCTCCAGGCTAGATATCACCTCCCTCCAGGCCCGGATTATCCATAAGGGCACTTGGGCCAGTGCCCAGGGGCACCAACCATTCACAACCAGTGGGGGGGGGGGGGCACCACATGACACAAGCTTTAACAATATTTTCCGTAAATTGTTATATTATTCACTTGAAATTGTTGAAAGACCATACATTACTCGTTTATGAACACTAATTTCACAATAATCAAAAGTGGCCAGTTTAAACCCCCCAAAAATGTTATCATAATGATGAATGTAAAATATTAACTGTTATAAACAATGATAAGTGGTTGGCTTTCTTGATTCAATGTAATTGGCAAGCAAAGAAAAAAAATTTTTCACACAAGCCCCCCCACCTCTGGGTGAGACTTGGTTGCGCCCAACCCTTGTTCTGTGTTTTTCGAGCACACAGCACGACCGGTGCGCTTCGTTAGTTTATTCCAAGCCCCCAGGAAGAGCGCCATGTCTAAAAGCCACCATGGGCTTAGCGGATAACGGTGGTACTGCACCCCATGGCCCAGAAAGACTTTTCACATAGACTTTGCATGGCGAAAGAAACGTCTATATTTCAGCGGATAATTTGTTTTGGGGTATATCAACTTACCAGCCCGAACACTGAAAGGGTCCTTGTTTGAAACGTCACGTTTTTAACATTTTTAACATTCACTAGAAGCGAATCCAGAATTATTAAATTTGGCATGATGAACGTGCATAATGGACGTGAGCAGACCCACGGGACTGCGCCCGCCCGCTCACATGACTGTTCTCCCGAGCTCATGTAGCTAGCTGTAATAATGGATATAGCTAATGGTTGTAATTCACCATGTGTTCTATTAATACGTCCATGGTATTATCTCACGAAGTTATGATACATCCGAGGGATGTATGTATGCTGTAAAGCCTGTTACGTGGATGTAACATCATTAGCGTTTCCCAAACTGGCGGGGCTATCGGCTAGCTAGCTAGTTGCTACCATCAGGGTTAGCTAGCATGGCTGTATTAAGATCTATACATAGCTAGCTATATGCCTACATAACGTTACTACAGACATAGTGATAACATTGCCTTGGTTCTCTCTTATGATACATCCGAGGGCTGTATGCTGTAAAACTTGTAACGTGGATGAAGCCATGGATGAGCTTTGTTCATGAAACTGCAGGCTAACTGCTAGCGCTAGTTAGTAGCTAGCTAGCTAGCTAGCTAGTAGCACGACATAATTATTAAATCTCCTTGGTTGTCTAGCTAAATACATCCATCGTTTATTTAGCTAAGCATGTAAACGATCGGGAACAACGAAAACAGTGTTTAACGTTAGTGAATATTTTAGACAATGAAAACGGCAAGTTCATGAGTTCGCCACATGTAGGAGACACGAGAGATAAGCTCATGAACGAGCATGTTGCTACCGGTTGCTAAGACAACACAAACAAATTGTTGCTAGTGCGCGTGTCCATCGTGACGTCATGGGCCAACAATGCGGAAGATCTGAGCTCCATGTTTGCTTTATGCACTTTTGAGCACTCTCATTGGAACGTACGGGGCTTCCTGCCGAACACTGTATCCAGTTCTCTTAATACATCCATGGTTTATTCAGTATGCAGAGAAGTGTAAAAGACCGGTCCACAGTCTGCACTTCTTTTCCTAGAACTCATATTTCTTTAAGAGGACTTTGTGCAATAAATCCATATTCTTAGATCTAATATTGATAGTCTTTTGTCCATATCTTATTCATTTTAGGTCCTTTTATTGTCGTTAGCTGTGATGCTAAAGCAGTTTTAGCTTTCCCATGATGCTTTTGAAAGTTTTTGAGCAATCAGAGGAGTTGCTTTCAGGACCCGTGAAATAAAGTCGGAAAAATACATATTGACCGACCCACAATGCTGCAATATATATAGTATTGATTTTGGTTTTTTGAATTGATAGACATTTTGAATTGAGACATTTAAATATAGTACTCACTGCTCATATGCCTACATGTATGTAGTTGGACAAGTTAGTAAATTACATCCCCTTGATTATGTCTGATATTTTTGCCAGGAGGACAGCACGAGTTAAAGGGGGGGGGGGGGTTTGAGGTACAGTGGCACCACATTGTCTTAATACGGGCCTGCCTCCCTCAGTCACATTTTTAATCGATATTTACAGGTGAGACATTTTGTTAGGGAACACGTTTCTAATTTCCCAAACAGACCACACAATTATAATTTTTATGATACACTTCTCTTACAACCAAACTCCAAACACTTGATTTCCCACTTCATCACTGCCTTTGAGACACCAGCGGGTACCAGTCATCTCAGGGAGGCATGGGCAAAAGAACTGGGAGTTCCACTGTCAGAGGAATTATGGAAGGAGGGCCTGTCCGGTATACAGAAGTGTTCTATAAACTCTAGATATCGGTTAATTCAATTTAAAGTCATACATAGACTGCATTATTCCAAAACTAAACTTAATAGAATATTTGAGTCAGTGTCTCCCATGTGTTAAAGATGTGGCGGAGCCGAAGGTTCACTCTCACATTTATTCTGGTACTGCCCAGTACTGGACAACTTTTGGAGTGACATATTTAATTGGTTCTCTAAGCAATATAAAATAAACATTCAACCAGACTGTAAAATGGCAATCTTTGGCTCCTCTGAAAGGACATCGACCCTCCCTTCCCACTGTAAGCAGGCACTCAAAACAGGCATGGCAGCGCCCAAGAAATTGATTTTACTCAACTGGAAGTCTCCATCATCTCCTTGCTTTAAGGGGTGGCTCAACGAAATGGTTTGTGTTTCAAGGATGGAACAGATTCGCCTTACCAGAGGGGATGTACCAAACTATTATTAGAAAGCGTGGAAACCATTTTTGGCTTTACTTGATGAGACCTAAATCACCAACATATAAAACAGGCTTTTATGTATTTGTATGGTTTTATAATTATTTTTAATTTTGTTCTCTTTAGTATTTTTTCGTCACTGACTAAGGGTTTGATTCTCCTCTCTGGGCCTTTTTTTTCTCTCTCTTTTGTGAGTGAGTGAGTGAGTGAGTGTTTGTTCTTTTTGTTTTCTATTTATACTCTTGACGGTATCATGAGACAGGAAGCACTGGACTACTTTGGTTATTGTATATATTCTCATATAGCCTCTGTCTTTCTTTTATTACTTCGTTTACTTCATGTAACAATGTCAGATGCTGTATACCCATCTTGTATGTAGGTTTTTTAAATTTTTTGTAAAAGTTTAAAAAAAAAAAATATAAAAAAAAAAAATAAAATAAAAAATGACATATTGGCCATACACACAACATAAATAATCATGTTTGATAAAGAAACCTTTAAGTCCCTGCACAGGTGTTTTCACTTGGAGTTAATAACCTCAATGTACTAACAATAATAATGGTGTCATTTGTCCCGCCCCAACAGGAGAGTGAAAGCTGTCAATCACGCACAGTCTGCAAAGAAGTCTAATCAGGCAACATAAGTGAAAACACCTGTGTGGGTGGAGTGTGAGCGTGTAGGGCACTCTCTGACAGACAAACTATCTACTGGCAACCCTGTTTTTATACCTTAACCCTGTGTTGTCTTCCTTTCAACCTTGAAGAAAACAAAAACACTTCTTTTTTTTTGATGTTTTTGATGCCTTTTTTCAGTTTGTTTTAGCTTTTTCCAACGTTTTAAATTTTTCTTCTACACTTTTTCAGTGCTTATTTCTACGTCCCATATTTTCTGATATAAAACAAAAATTTAAAATGGGTCAATGTGACCCGAAGTCAACACAATGGTTAAACTAGTTGACATTGTGAGCGGCAACAAGCCTTATTTCGCAAGAAATCTGTGTGATCGCTTTAGGCTACAAAACTGTGTTCTTCAAATGCTAATGGAGCAACAGCTTTCAGTTTCTGCATACCTGTTTAGGCCGGGGCTGCATTCTTAAAGGCCACAGTGTCGGACCAAATGCACCATTACTTCAACAACAACCACCAGGAGGTTTCCAAAAAGAGTGGTACGTACCAGTTTACTTAAGTGAACATTATAGGCTGGGACATTTAATTTCTCCATTATCTATATCCTACAGTGGCTTTTTTTTATTGGTCCACTTTATCAGCAACAGTGCTCACCTAAATGCAAATACGTGGACAAACATTTCCCAACTTTATGGGTTGAAGAGAACAGCCTGAATGCACCACTGTCTGTCACTAGCTGGTCAGGAGATTGGTATATTAGGGCTCTTAACAGCAGGGCGAGTGGTAAGTTCTGCTAGATTTATTTAATGTCATAATTTATTTAAAGTCTTCATATAGATAAGATTACGGAGTTAAAGATTTAAGAGTCACTTACCAATGGCCATGAATATCTCATTCACGTTCATAGAGGTCTTTGCTGAGGTTTCCATAAAAAGCAAGCTGTTATCATCTGCGTATGACTGTGCATCCTGTGAGAGGGAAACCAACATCAGGACATCATTCATTAAAATGATGTCACAGTTTGCATGAGGAAAACACTAAATGTGGAGGAAGCAAATTAGGTATGTCCAAAGTCAGTAGACCGGTTGGGGCCAATCAGACAGAGCTTGTGTTAATCTGTAAACATGTTTCATAAATAATAATCAGTCTGAATCTGTTATGTTGGCTTCAATAGACATATTTGTAATGATTTTTCTGGTTCCGTTTACAAGATTAATTGATAAGGAGTTGAAGAACACAAACCTGAAAGTCCAGTGCTCTCTTGTTTGCGAGATCAGCCTTGTTCCCAGCCAGAGCTATTACAATATTTGGACTGGCTTGTCTCTGAAGCTCTTTAACCCAGTTCTTTGCCCGTACAAATGACTCCTGGCAAACAAAACAGGGAGGGGTGGGGGTTGTGACTAAGTTAGTGAAAATAACAATACATGTGATGGAAAGATGGGGACAACAGGAGCTTTCCCATAATGTCTGGCTATGCTTTTGCTAATCTTTTGATCAAGCCCCCAAATAGACACATTAAAAAGATGCTTTTGATGAAATATGAAACAAATGAATGTCCTTAGTAGGGCTGAACGATTAATTGCATTTGCAATTATATCGCGATATGTTAAAACGCGATTTCCTAATCACAAAGGCTGTGATTTAGTCACGTGACTCGCAAGAGCAAATCAGTCTGCCCTCCGCAGAGAAAGCATCAACTTAGCACGCTAACGCTACGTCGTACCTTTAGCAGATTTCTGTCATTCAAACAACTCTGAGTTGTAGTTTAAAACTTTTACAGCCATTTTAATAAAATGAAGGGTTTTATCTGGGCTCGAGTCCATACATGCAGTTAATGGATACAGGCACGCAGAACTGAACGCTCGGTTAGCAACGATTAGCTCTGATTAACGGTTAGCTCCAGTTAGCTAGCTCCGTTATAAATCTATGGAGTGGAGGAGAGGGGTAACAACCAGACTCTGATAAATGACGTTCGGGGAGCTTTCACAGCAGCGTGGCCGCGTTGTTTCAACGGTTTTATTAGTACAGTTAATTCCACGGCGAGAACACCAGCAACATGCTGCTACTAGTAACGTAACGATAGCCTCTCTGAGAAAGTGTGACGCTGTCATGCACACGGCACGCAACTTCATGAGGGGAGGTGCTGGAGGCAGCTCCTCTGTGTGCGCTGTAAAAAAAAATACACCGTTTGATATTTTTTTTACTTATTTAACTGTCTAGTTCAAAGACAGTATTTAAAATGTGCAATCAACTAAATAATCTAAATACTAAGTGTGGTAAAGCCACATTTGTTTTTATATTTCTGCAATCGGCACTTTAGTGATTTGTTTCTGACTTTCACCAGGTCAACACCAGATGTCATTCATATAAATTCATGCGTCACCTAATTTCATTATCACATACAGGCCGGGCCTCCAGCAAAGAACAGTTTGTTTAATCTATCTAATCTTGTGGTGTTCATACTATACAATGATTTATTGCTTGTCTTTGTTGAATAATACAGAAGACAAAGAGCTTAAAAAATAATCGCATATTGAATCGCAATCGCAATATTTTTGAAAAAAAATCGTCCAGCCCTAGTCCTTAAATACAGTAAAAGCAGCATTTTATGCAGCATGGGAGGCTGGATTATTCTATACTGCTATGCAGAAGATATGCAATGCACGCAAGACGGAACATTTAAAATGTGGGCCACATGCCTGTTCTCTAAGATCTGAAGAGAAGGGACTCTTTGTTTAAGACCTCAGAAGGTACTAAAAACATTTATGTGCACCACACAGAACAAAATTGCCGCTGGCTTTGTCACTGACAGTAACTTTGACATAAAACGCTCCTCGTCCTATTTTTGTGACTATCTTTCAAGTACAATTTACAAATAGAATATAATCATAATAATAAATTGGATGCTGCCTTAGTGGCAGCTGTTTTTTTTTTTTTATGTTAAGGCTGTTTTCAGGTGCAATCAATATTTCTAAAACTAAAAGAAATGGACGTGTGTGTGTGTGTGTGTGTTTTTTTTTTTTTATTAATGGGTCATGTGTAACCTCTTTGGATCCAAATAACCGATGTAGGCATTAGGTTTATCTACATTGTCTACAAAACGTGTTGAGTGATGACTCATCTCTCAACTTGTCAAGATACCAAAATAAAGCTAATAAGAAAATTTAAGATGGATATGTTAGTGAAAGCAGCACTGGTAACAGCAACAACATGACAGAAACCCTGGTACCTGACTCACCTCATTTGTTATATCATACACCACAATGGCTGCCTGGGCACCTCTGTAGTACATTGGAGCCAGACTGTGGTAGCGCTCCTGACCAGCTGTGTCCCAGATTTCAAACTTGACTGTTGTGTCGTCCAAACATACTGTCTGAGTCAGGAAGGCAGCTGCAGGGGCACAAAGCGGAGGAACCGATGACAAATGGGCACGCAGCTACTGAGCTACACAAAAACATGTTTCTGTGAAGGTAATAATTGAAGACCAATGCTGGAGGCACACACGGGAGGATTATCTGGTTGACTTAGTCCACATTTGGAAGACTGGGCCACAGTGATATCAAACATGTTTTTATGCTGATAATTTAAAAATCTGGATGGGTGCTGATTGCTGAAGCATTAAGTAGGGTGAAATTCACTAAAACCCTTTTTTATTTTGGCAGTAAAACACCCTGTTCACATTCAGTCACACACACACCCACCCACCCACCCCTGGACACTGCCCAGTTCAACATCACTTTTGGCATACTGGGAATCAAACCGGCGACCATTAGGTCACAACTAGGCATAGTGGCTGGCTGATTATCGGGCCGTTTTTTGGCAGTTTGCAGATGATCTGTATCAGCGTTTTATTTGCCTGAAAACCGATCAAGTTAATGAATTAAAAAGTGCACTGCTCTGGCTCGGCTACAGCTCTGTCTGTCCCTCTGCTTCGGTTTCACTCACCACTGAGTCTGACTTAATGTCCCGCCCACAGCACTATCTTTTACTGTGTATTATGTTGAACGTTTCTAATTTATTAAATTTCTTAAAGCATTTAAACAAAGTGTTGTTAGATTTTGTAACATTCCAAAATCTTCATTTCAAGATTTTCATTTTCACGGTAAATGCCTATCAGTTCCAAATATCGGTTTCACTAACTACTAATAATCGGTATCTGCCTTTTAAAAACCAGTATTGGTCGATCCCTAGTCACAACCCTGGAATTTGCAGTAATTTTCCAGTAAGCAGCATGTTTGCCAAAGGGCAATACATGTAAGATTATGTAGATGGTAACTGACTGCTTTAATCTTATACAAACTGCTAGACATACAAGGAACTAGATATGAAGGTCCAGGAATTCCCCTAATTCTCTGTTCCAATTTTCACAATTCTCCATCTCCTCTTCATTTCTCCTTGTTCTCAAATTAATCCATTGCTTGCCACCGTGCTCTGTTTGGGGTGTTAAACAACTTTCCTACCCATTTCTCCTGTTCTTAGTAATATTTCCTATACTCTTGACACCAAAAATGCTGATTTTTATTAATACATTTTGTAATCTTTTTTTACTGACGGGGAACCTTTGTGACAGCTATTTGCTTGTACCCTTATGAAGATGACCTAGATATTAATTGCTCATTCCACTGTGTGACTCTTTGCAAGTCATCCCGTGACAATGAGGTAAATAAAAGTGTGTCAATAATATGAATCAATTTTGCAGGTGTGTTCAGAGAGGAGAAAAGCCTCAACATGGCCTTACGAAGATGCATACCTCCGATTGTGCTCTCTTGGAATTCGTGAAACTGTCCCTTGACGAAACGAAGTACGAGACTCGACTTCCCCACAGCTGACTCTCCTAAAAGCACAAGTTTGAACTGGCAGATCTTGTTGCCTGCGTTTGGCCCATTGGGTCGTGTAGCTCCGCCTCTACTTGCCATGTCACACTGCCCGGTCTCTTCCTCTGGACGCTGAGATACTGTGAATAACTGTAGAAAATACCTGAGCAGGAGAGAAAGGGGTAAGCAAAGTGTCACTGTCCATAAAACTTCTAAATGATTCAAAGATCAATGTCAGGAGATAACTTTGGTTGAAATGTACAGGTTTGCTGTGTTGATTAGAAAAGATGATGATTTTCTTATAAATCATTTAGCTTTTGGTAGCATACAGCAATGGGCAGTGTTTCCTTTATGTTGATTTTGAAGTGGCGGCCCGCCATGGCAAAATTTCTGCCGCCACGGTATCAGAAATAGGGCAGACGCACAATGCAGTTGCCTTTTTAAATTATCCTGCCGACATAATGTTGGCTGCAGTGGGTCAGCAGGCCGCTAACGTTGTTGTTGGGTTGTTGTTCGGACAGACCTGCCCCCACTGCTAAAAAAACATCCTAAAGGAAACACTGCAATGGGTACATCATTATTTAGCCTTGTGTTGTTTTATTTAGCTTCTGCTGCTGCTGCTTAACTTCATACGTTTCTTAATAAGTAAGTCTTGTCCAGGTGTGCAGCTCATAATGACCTAAACCACTTCCCAAATTGTAATATGAGCAACCCCAAAAAAGTTTCTAAAAGGAATTTTACTAAAGCCACATTACCGGTTTATGTTGTCATTTCTCATAACTCGTGTGTAACCACCACTGTGACCACTATCTTGGTATAAACAAGAATTCAAAATATATACCATACTTTGACCAATGGGCTATTAGTACTATTGAAATAAATGATTTCAGAAATGGTTCACTAAAAAGATAAGTCATGTTATGAACTAAAATGTCCATGCACAAATGGGCAAAATATTCAGGAATGTCAATGTCCTAGTTTTACGCTGTTGTTCTAACATTAAATACATTCTAAAACAAGCAGTCCAAATACAGAGGCCAACATGTAACAGATGATACAATAACAATGCAGGACAATCTACTGTTGCTATACACACTGAGTCAACAAGGTTCATATTAACAGCCAGACTTTTTCCCTCTCCAAACAATAGTTAGTTGCTTGCCATAACTAGCTGAGCAAATAGGCTTAGTGCAACTAACAAAAACTGTAGTGGGAGTCAATTTTCCACCTGACTGTAACCCTAACATTTTGGCATCTGAACTTCTGCTTCCAAAGTTGGCAAAGTTTCTCACCTGTACCACCTTAACAAACATTTAGAAATGTCTAAAGGTAGACCAACTGGTGTAACTGCAACAACAAACCTCTGGCAACTCGTGCTGTTAGCGTTAGCTAGGTTATGTGAGGCAGACTGACACAAAAGGATTAGTATCACAGGTCTGGGCGCACATGTGGGGAAATGTTTCATGGTTAAGTTACAGTTTACTATCTACCGGTCTGTACATTTAAGGTGAAGAACAACATCAACCATTTTAATCAGACAAGAACAGATTATCTCTGTAACTTGAGACATTTTCATTACCACCAACCAATAAAACACAGTACATCAGTCCAAAAATAATGACTGTCAACTTCGTCGAAATCGCGTTACGACACAGTTAACCACAAATAACCTGTTATGTTGTTGTTGACTGGCTCGAATTAGCAGAGTAACGACTGCTAGCGTTAGCATGCTACCTATTAAGTTCAAAATATCTAGCTAGGTTAGCACAAAAAGAAAACATACTACCGCCTGTGTAACGTTAGATTCGATATGGGTAGTACCGTACACATCAAGCGAACACACAATAAATCTTACTCTACATAACGTTTGAAAATGCCAAAACACAGATGATGCAGTTTTGGGTGTGTACAGCTAATGACAACTGGCTAACCTTAGCTGCATGACGTTAATTTGGTGAACTGCCTTATCAATCAGTGGACTAAATAGAGTCACATATGTTTGTTATATTACACGTAGGGAATCTAAACATGACGACTGATCTGAATCCACCAGTCGTACAACGTTAAGTTACTATGTCAGCTAGCTAACGTTTGCTAGCCAAATAATAGACATTGGGCTGGCTAACACAGTAAAGCCGCATCGGGAGGAGCCCTCCAGATAGCCATTAGCTAGCTAGCTAACGCTAATATTAGCTACTCACTTACCAAAAAGAGGAAGCTAGTTATTGTGAATGGTGTCTCCAGGACAATCTTTGTTGCACTTCAGTGTCTGTTCAGTGTGTCGATTACCCAGCAAGCTAGCTACCGTAACGTTAAATTTCATAAGGCTCTGCGATCTCCCACTTTCAACTTCCCTTTTCGCATTCTACGAAGGATGATGACAGATCGTATGACTGGAATCGACAATCGGCCTACGTACTGGTGCGACGGACCAATCATATGTTAGTATTTATTCCCAATTTATCTGACTTTCCAAAAAAACTACAAGACACAGCAAACAAGAAACATAGAAAGAAGGAGCAGTCATACAGACTTTGGTGCCAGTTGTATTGAAGTTAATGGGGCGGACATGCACTACCCATCTAACATCTGTGTTGTTTCGCTGTAATTTTACAGTGGTTATAGCTCAACTCAGGCCCCTGTTTGGTCCAAGATAGCTGCTTAACGTTTTATCATGTTTCTATTTTCCTTGGCCGAAAAGAGGAAATAAGGTCTCAAAGGTCATATTTGTGATTGACTATCAATTTACATAACCAACGTTAAGTCATACAATGTCACATGATTAAAATAATTTCTAATTCACATAAAAAGTATTTTGAAATAACGTTACTCTGGAACAGTATTTTGAATTGAACTGTGCTGTTGCTAGGCAACGAAACGCAAACAGGTGCACTACTCTCAGCGTCTAGCTAGCTAACTGAAGAATTTGGTATTGCATAGTTAGAAAGTTGTTTAAAACTTTTCCGTTAAATATACAATATAAAGACTGAAGGTTTGCATGCCTCTGTTGCTGCTACATGTGAATTAAAGTTCAATATGACTGACGGAAATACCTCTTACCAATTGAAACATAACGTTACAGATAGATGTCCAAACATACCGACGGTAAGTCAACTTTAAGATGTTAGCCAGCTAACTTACTCCACTGCTGAATCTAAAAGCTGTGACGCGTTTAATTAGCATAATGAACATTTGTCTTCGCGGATAGGCTACTGTACACTGAATACTATTTTTTTTTTTTTCTTTTAACACCAGGCCGGGAAACTTATACCTGTAACGTTAGGAGACGGGACTAAATCCTGTTTACAAGAAGCGGCAAGGGTAACGTTAAGTTGCGTGTGTGTGTGTGTGTGTGTGTGTGTGTGTGTGTGTGTGTGTACAATGGGACGCAGTTAGGGTATTTCCACAGGTGCTGACTATTGCATCTTTATCTATGGAGTGCATTCATATACAGTATATCAGTTTTCATCTCTGAGTACTTGGCAAAATTGAAGGTGTGAAATATAAGAAGACAGCTTTGTGAATGTGTGTGTTCACTCTGTCCGATATGCTATAATAACATTTTTACTTTACAGCCCCCCACCCCACCAGTGGTAAGGAAATTCCGCAACAGCATCCTACCAGAACCAGGAGCTATCAGAGTGCACAAAGGGAAGGCAAATGATCCAGATGTTGCCAACACCCTTGTTCATGGCATTAGCACCAAATCTTCCCTCACTGTGAGTAACACACACACACACACACACACACACACACACACACACCACCTTGTGGGTTAAAGAGGCAATAAGGAGTGTTTTTACTACCCCAAATTTGGTTGGTTGATTTTACTTTTAGATCACTGCCAGTGAATAATTACTACTCCACTTGGTGATAAGATTTATGGCTCTAAAAACATATGTCTTACCCAAATTTAGGACTAAAATGTTTTTGCTTATTGGCATTTTAAGATGCTCCTGATTAATTACTTAATTCCTTATTTATAATGTTTAATTGTTGGTCTAGCTAATGGACTAATTTGAGAAAAGATCATCACTGGCAGTTTTACTTAATTTAAGTGTTTGTTTTGGCACAAGCTGAATTTGCATACAGCACACAGTCTTAAGCATACAAACACCCAGAATATGGATATAAGTCCTTCATTTTTACATGATTCTAACAGGGAGGAAGCTTGATAAATCCTCCCCAAAAGACCTTGTTCCAGCAGAGGTTACAAGAGCTCAGGGAATCGGTGTATGCCTCCAGTCAAAAGGCACCTGTGGGCAGGTCACACCATCAGCGTGTTGGACTTCCCGCCTGGAATAACGACAATACTACGTATGGCGTGAAAACACTTAGAGGTATGTGTATATATGGGTAAATAAATAAAAAGAAGTCTGGTATGACACATATGCTCTAACATGAGCATGGAAATATTTATCAACTCTTATCAAAAAAAAAGTCAACCTCATACTTGTGTTACTAGTCCTGCAAAATATTTAGAGTTTTAAAAATGTTATGTTGTGGGTTTATAAATAATTATAGTGGGAGTAGGAATGATGAACTTTCTTTTCTTTGAATGTCTCACATTCCTTTTTGTCCAGGGTTGGCTGTGCGCGAGATTATTAACCCTTCAAAAACAGCAGAGGAGGTGGACAGGGAAGCTCAGGAGGGACACGAGACTTACATCCGTAGCCACAACGCCTATTTTATTGGTAAGAAGAATGGGGGGGGGAAATACTTTATGCATAAGGCCTTCACTGTCACTGCCAACAATCTATTTGTTGTATTTTGTTCATAATATTGAAATGTGATTTATGCCTTTCATCACAATAAAATCAGCTTGCTCTACTCCAGGTGAGCGTATTGATAGGAAGTATGACTGGAATCACTACAGTAAAGACAGCAGGTTTGGAATTCTCACGCCTCATTTCAATGACGGACGTAATCTCGGCAAAACTCTCCACTGGCTGGGGGAGACACAAAAGTAAGTGCTAAAATAAGTGGGCACGAGTGTTTTGTTGTTAATTTCCATAACACTATTCATTCGTTGAGTGTATACCTAACTTAAAGGAAAATAAATCTTACCTGACCTTGCGCTCATGTTATTGTGCCATAGGTTTTACAATCCAAAGATTGTTTGGAAGCGATCTGGGAACAAGGAAAAGATGGCCCAACTAATGGGCAAAACAACCAATGTGTAAGTTTCACCTTTTCCTCTGACCAATTCTGTGATCTCTGAATATACTTTGCTAACTAATGTTACACTTCATTCTCTCATTAAACCCATCTTTTCAGGAGAGGAAATACCTTGAATCTTCCACCAGATCACACCTTTGGAACTCTTTTACCGCCGGATGAATTTGGTAATTTTTTTCCTGGGTTACATATTGGAACATAAAAAAAAAAAATAAAAAAATGCACACAGTGGAGTTTTTGTCCAAATGTCATTTTGCCTCCTCGGTGCACAGGTGTTGGAGCTATAATCCACTCCACGGAGCCAGGCCAGTATGTGAGAGGCCGAGACCGACAGCGCAGCCTGGTCAACGCAGTGCGACACCACCTGAAGAAGGTCAATTTCCACAACTTCCCCTCCCTGCTGCAGGCGTTCAGACATTATGACCAGGTACGTTGTTGACCAATACTTCCAATCTGAGGACTATTCAGCTCATCACATTTAAAGTAACCTGACCAAATACAGTCACACCTTATTCGGTGTACAAAGTCAAGATAGCATGATTTTTTTTTCCCAAACACATTTTTTTTCAAAGAATAATCAATGGAATCAGAGCACGGTCCTTTCTCACAGTGGACAGTTGTACTTCGTCACAGCAGGAAAAGCAGAGGTGTAATGAATAACAAACACTTTCCATTTAGGCCCTGGCAGCCATTATTGAGGTCACTGTGTTTGACGAGTCAAAATGTGTCCTTTGAGAAAGGCCAGTTGCAGGTTTGATATACGGCCAGGGATATGACTCTGGTGTTTACCAGATAAAGAAACAATGCTAATGTAATTCTCCTATCTCAGTCTTACATACTGTAGCTAAGGGTTTCCCTACCATTATAAGGCTTATGCGCGGCACCCAAGCCGTTTTGGGGCACCACCTAAGCTGAATGAACGTAAAATCAATGTGAGCATCAAAACTAACTAAAATACTTTTCTCAGATCTAATGGTTGTAGCCGGTCCCCAGTGAACTTCTTCAGCATGTTTTGTCTTTGAGCTTTTTGAGCAAGCTTTTCCAACATTTTAGACACAGATATGGTATTAATATTGGTCCAAAATGATGTGAAATCACTGCAAATACGTGCACCTAGGTCTTCCACAAACCTAGGGAAAACACTGCCGTAGTCATTGAGCCTTGTCATGTCTGTATATCTGTTTATGCATATCACTAGGCAGGCAAGGGAATGATTGACAAAGAGGACCTGCAGGCAGTGTGCAGTCAGTTCCAGCTGGACATGAGCAGACTGGTTCTGGATGACCTGATGGACTACTGTGACACAGACAAGGACGGACTAATCAACTTCCTGGAGTTTGCTAACTTCCTCAACTGGAAGGACAAGATGCCCATCAACAGTCGAGAGCAATGCATTATGACGAATGGTCGGTTAAATGCATTGTGATGTATTATTTTATCTACTAAGACGCTAATTTTGGTAACCTTAAAGTGGGCATGCTTTTTCTAGAACCACTCTGTTTCACTTTCACATTTTTATGCATTTCCCTTGCTCAGGTCTTGTAACTGAGTTACAAATGCAGTTAGGCAATTCATTTTTTTATGGTATTTCAGACTAGGACAACGCTAACATCAGAATTTAGCAATAAAAGACTTAAAAGCATAAGTCTTCAGGTCGTGACAGTCAAAATGACTCAGTTAAGATTTTATAATTTTGCATTTGGAAGAAGATGCAGAGGTTATCTGTGGAGACTCATTTTCGGGAACATTTTCTATTTATTTTGTCCACAGCAGAGCGTCAGACCAGCACAGCTCCAGCCAACCTAGAAAGGAAGCCTTCGTCAGAATCGGCACAGCTTCCTGCCTCTGAGGCCTTGATTAAGCCTGAGGACCTGGAGCCCGTTAAGCCAGGCAGCTCACTGAAGACCGTCAGGACCTTGAGGCGACCCAGGGCAGCCCCAGACCACTTCATCACCTCGTCCACCCTCATCGGGTCTGTCAGTGATCCGTCCGCATCAAGTAAGTCAGAAATAGAGATGTGTGGTGATAGGTAGATAAGCAGCATACCCAGTGTCGTGACTGAAGAAAACAGACGACAACATTATTTTAGTGTCACTATTTGACTTTTTGCAGGTGGGATTTGTGAAAGGGTGAAATAACAAAGAACAGTAATATGCAGACACTCCCCCTTACATGCAGATACCTTCCTAATGACACCAGCATTATTTAAGTCATTTATGAAGCAGAGTGAGCATTTGCTGTTTTTCTTAATTATATTTTATTTTATTTTATTTTTCGAACATCTATGGGTTTTGAACTGACGTCTCCGGTCGCCTCTCCGTCAGCTCTGCAAAATTTCTGCTGAATTGTCTATTTTACAAATATTAGTTGTGCTTTACTGTATGTGGTTGACATTGGACGGTGATTGCACGTGGCTGTGAGTCCCTCATCAGGATTGGGAAATCAATTTGCCGGTTTCCTGCCGACTCTACTAGTCTGGGCTAGCTAGCCAGCTGGCTTAAGTTTTCAAATGTAAACATCAGAATAAAAACCTAGGAAAAGGTGGTAAAGATGAGCTCAAGCTAGCGAGACCATCTCCTGACTACGAGTCGCTCAGCAGGATATGAAAATCAGAGGTCAAAGTTTTCAGATGTAAACATCAGAGTAAATGCAGAGAAAATCAGCTACGACCTATGGCTACAATCCTGACCAGATGGACAAGCAAGACCATCTCTGCGTCCATCTCCACCTCTACATCAGAGGGGGCACCGAGGCAAGCGTGGAAGAATTGAACTCCGACTTCTTTGCTGGGCATCCTGCTGGCCAGTGTGCAGGCGTCAGACAGTGAGCTGGGTGGCCTGCGTCGGTTTCCAGCGGGATGTCGGGAGCTGTGGTGCCTTTTCACTGAGACTCGGCTTAATCCTGGAGTGCCCGTACCATTCAACCGGGTGACTTTTTTTGTGCGTGCCGATTTGGGGGCCACATTGTGCTTCATGATGAATCATGCGCAAGTTTAAGGAGCTGATGGGATGACATTTCACTGGAATTGTACCTCCTATGATTTTTATTTGACAAGTAAAGATGTATTGACTGATTGAAGCATGACATGTTTGAAATCACATAGTGGAAGACATAAAATACTGTAAGTGAACAGATGTGCTGCCAATGCCAAATATACTACAAGTATGATGTTTGAAACTAATGCTATGTTTCATGATTTATCCGTTTGCTAATGCTCTCATTTCTTTAGGAGCACCTCATTGTTTTTTCATTACAGGCCTGTTAGAGGACATTTTCATACATATTCAATAGTTTTATAAGCACTCATATAACGTATTTATATTTAATTAACTCCCATCTTATAAAAAGCCTTACTCATCATGTGGTTTCTCTTTACATAGGCAGCCGCACCTACGGGATCCCGTCTGTGCGCTCGGACCTTCCAGCTCCACGCATAAAGAGAGTCAGTGACCAAAACAACTACGGTGATACATCCACGGCTGCAGATCTTCTGCATCCATCAGTCCATGCCCTTCGGGGTGTTCATGAGGAACACTTCCTCTGTCCTCGTACCAAGAAGGAGGTATGCACCACGCACAAGATCAGTAATATAACAAAATAACATTTACTAAGTACAGGGATATGATAAAAGACAAAAATCCGTAAATTTCACAGTTATAACTTGACCATGTTTTAGTGAATTGGTTTTTGATACCGAGACTCATCCTCCTCTTCACAGATTGCAGAGATCTTCAGGAATGTGGGTGTTAATGTTTGTCAGGAGACATTCGACGAGGCCTGGAAGCTGGCGTCCATGAAGAATCCGGCCGGGGAGGTTTGTGTCGAGGTTTTCCGTAACGTACTTAAGGAAATAAAAGCAATGTAATACTCGAGATGTTTTCGCGGGCACAGCGTTTCCTCACCTAAGTCAATATTTCTGTCTAAAAACTTTGTCGTCACATGTAGCTCAAAAGTGTTTGATGGGAGTACATTTTTGACACAAAGATTGGATTTTGGGCCTTTGCAAGTAAATACTTTTTATCATTACATTATTTATATTAACATAGGTGTCAGCCACTGGGGATGTGAATGAACACATTTAGTATTCAGTTTCAGCTTTCTTGGAAGTGATCCATTCTTGCAAACTCCCAAGAAACAATATGTTAAATGGTGTAAAAATCTTTTTATTTGAGCTGGTAGATTTTATTGCTATTATTCTATTCAACTGACTTTACTTTACACTGTTACTTTATTGTGATCGTGTTCATAAATCTGTTGAAATGGTAAATGTAGAAAGGGTACACGTACTCCCTTTTTTTTTTTTTTTTATGGCAAACCGACTAATGTGTTGCATCATATAAGCCCTTATTGGAGCATCCATTTGACCTATTTTTTGGATTAAGGTTTTTTGGAGTGATGCCCTTCCTGTTATTTCATGAATTCCCTGGAAGCCAGCTAACAGCTCCTGGCAGAGCACCCACACAAGAGGGTTATGTGAAGAGACATACTGTACCTGATACACACCTTTTCAATATACAGACTTAATTCTTCGTGAGCATCAATTTGCTCTCACACATGCTGGAGAACCTAGCTGCCCCTTCAAGCTGTATTTCCATCATTGGAAATGGCAACAAACAACCTTTTTTAAAGTATGTATGAAATGCAGTGTGTTGAGCACATGTTACTCTAATAAATAAACTTTCACCTGTAATAATTAATAACACCTAGGTTCAGATTTTCTTCCCCAGCAGGGGGCACATCAGCATGCATGAAAATGACAAAATCACACATTGGTGGAACAAAGCAAAATTTGTTCATTATTATTTACTGTGATTGATTCTTCTTGGTTTTAAAATCCAGGATTAATGTTGAGTCTTAACTTGTTTTGCCTTAAGTGGTCTTTGTTCTGGCCTGGACATTAATACCAGTTTCCTGCCAAAATAAATGTCAAAACTACAAACACAAGAGCGTATGACACTAAAAGTAAACAAATAAATTAGTAAATAGACTACAGCTAAAATACAAATGCTAATCAGAAATACTTTGCCCTTTAAAGTGCATTTATTTGTTTTATTTTATCACCCTGCACAACAAACAATATGCATTAAGGCATGTGTGTTGCTGTCCAGTCTTCATTAGTCACCACACAAAATATTATTAACGCCACAAATTCAGAGATAAAACGTGTCAGCCAACAAACGATGTGCTCCCCTTATTACTGTCTGACAGAGAATCAATGTCTGTCTTAAATTGAGAATAGAATTCCTTGCACAGAAACCACTCATTTGTCATGTCTTTTGCACAATGTCATCTTTTGTTGGTACACCTAAGCTGCTGTGAAACAGTGTTAAATATTGGATTGCTTTGGATTTAACAATAACAGTTTCTATGCTGGTAAAAGACCTGAGTAAATACTGAGAGGGAAGTTCTCCGTACCTTTTTAAATTGGTCAGTCAAAGTATTAGTTTTGATTTCCAAGCATATTTATCTTGTAATTTTATTAATCAACCTTGAAATGGGAAGTCTGACAGAGATGGCACAATTAATTTATGGCGTCTTGGAGCTAAGACACATTCAGACACACAATTTCAAAGAGGTACGAGGGATTGTTTACAATCTGTTTCGCTAACCAGATTAATGAAACAAGTTGGCACACAGCCTCGACTGATGCACACGTCTGAAGATTACAAAACAGCAAAATAACTAATAAAAAAATCATTAGCTTTTTGTACATTCATCACTTGTTTTTGTTTTCTTGTTAATTTTCATTAAACTGAGTGATGCACAGGCGTAGCAAATTGTTTAATGTGCTCTCACCATATCCATGAGCATATTGACGTGTGCTAAACTAACCACACTCATTTAATCTCATTACGACTCTGCGAGATGCTCCACTGGAACCAAAAAAAAAAACCCACGCAAACTTCCACGGACCACTTATTACTATGCAGGAAAATTAGAATAATCCTCAGCGTATTTCATTATGCATTAATTTGGCGGCGGCTAATGACAGAATCTGCTCTGTTTGTCAGATATGTTGTCAACATTAATAATATTGCAGCAATCTTAAACAGAATGGGATGACACACAGCATTCACAAGCCTGTCAGACGTGATGTTTTTGACAAGTGACAAGTTCCTGGCAATGACTGTAGGCACAGAGACAGGCTGCGTTTGAGTTAGTTAAACGGGTGGGAAATTTTCGACTAGAATTTGTCACTCTTGCTTGCAGCGATGCAATACACAGCTATTTTCACTTGGTACTTGTGTTGGGATCTCCTCGATCTTGCTTAAAGAGTCAACTGTATCGCCGACAACCATGTACTAGAACATCCGCCCCCTCCTGCTTGCTATGGAAAATGGATTATCTTGATGCCTGTTGCTTGTTAGAACAAGTACCTAATACATTTACACAAATATATTTGCTAATGCGAGTCAGTCGTTAACATTAGCCTGTTGATGTTGACGTTAGACGCTGTTGTAAAAGTTAAGGACTGTACAGAAATTGTTATACATCGTATTTTACTACTACTACTTTTGTAATGTTTTTCTGTGTAAATTAAAGGGTCAGTTTGGTGCTATGATCAAGCAATTTATTGATACAACTTATTGGTTTAACAAACTCAGTTTCTACTAATCCACTTTTTCTGGAACCTTCAGCTACATCTCATGTGCTGTGTCCGAAATCACATACTGTGCATTGCATACTCAATACGTATAGTTAAACATCGTGTCTGTTATGAATGTTGTCTTCGCTATTGCATTGTGTGATATTTATGCCGGCGTGCTTTCCAGTTTTTGCACACTGTAATATTTCACCGGAAATAGTGATGGAATTTCGGACACAACCATGGTCTTCCTCAGTGAATAGACTTTCCTAGGTTGTCATGGCCTTATTTGTCATCACATGGCCATCACCATGACAACTAAGCAAACTCCATTTGCGGAGGATGGCTGTGAGATTTAAAAGCTCCGGAGGAAGCTGGTACATGGACCCGGAGTGAGGTTTTTTTGTAGGTGTTTATTTTATAACACACTCAACAGCTATTTTTAATAAGACACTTTAAAAGTCTTCCTCCAGTGACCTCATCACTATTCATATACTTTATCTAGGCTAAAAACACCTGACACAGGTGATTCAGAGGAGTTGTAGAGTAGTTCTAGGAGTATGACCTCTGAGAACAGTCTGCTCACAAGATTTCTTTTTAGCTGTGTAAAATCACTGGAGGGGGGGCTTCTGAAGCATCTGTGGGTCAGAGGACACACTTCAACTAGTGAGGTGTGTTCATTTATAAAGTTCTGAGGTCTTCCGTTGTCTGTATAGCTTCAGTATTATGGCTCTGTGTCCCCTTTCATGTGATCCTAATACAGTTCTTCAATCTGCTGCTCGCAGATGTCCAACTTAAAGTTGTCTTTTATGGACAAGTAAATTCAGCTGATCACTACTCCCCTGTTGTGTCCTGATGACTGACAAATGGCCTTGCAGCGTCGAGTCAAATCACTCGTCCAGTTGCCAGTGCCAAACAGTCGTGACTGTCCAGTCAGGAGAAGCTCCAGTTGTCAACTCTCATTGGAATCTGGAAGAAAAGGGGCAGACGTGTTCAACCAGAGCTACGATATTTGACTCCCTAAATATGAACAGCTCCCCACACTGATGTAAATCCTTTACAAGGGAATTCTAAATGTGTCTTAGTAGTACAAGTGTATTCAAAGTGATGAGGGGAAAAGGTATATTGATTAAGAGTGTATTCACACCTAGCTCATGTGGATTTGTTTGTCAACCTGGAGCGTTTAAAGGCCCTGACACACCAAGCCGACGGCTGGGGACTAGTGGCGACGACGGCCGACTGTGGCATCGCCTCTCGTCGGCCCTCGTCGCCCTTGTCTGGGCCAAAAATTTGCATTGGAACACACCGCAGAGACTACAGCCGACGGCCAAGTACTACGTACGTTCTGCGCCTGCGTGAGAGGAAATAACTCTCCATACCAGCAGGCGGCGGTAACCTATTCATCATGCAACAAGGGAAACCGGATAACGTTGCTATGATACCCACAACAAACAGTGTTTGCTCGATCAGTGGCAGAACTGAACAGAGCCTATGGTCCCTCTGGTTCACTCCCCGCCCGGAAGATGGCGGACACTGGGAGATGGCTAACCGGACTGTCCCTCTCCCGGTCTGTCATCTGTTCTCTCTGGAAATGAGTCTCCCTACAGTGGGAGTGGAGGGACTGAACGGCCCACTGCTGGCTTGTTAGCTAACGTTAGCTTGCTAATTTCACCCACCCAACATGCCTTCATCATACACTGGTTACAGAAAATTAGCCAAACAAAATTGTAACTCATTTGGCGACAGCAATGTGCTTTCCTTCGATTTGACAAGTGTGTGAATTAAACGTAAAGTTCTTACATTTTACTAATTTAGAGGCTTCCGAAAAAAGGCAGACGAAGGCCGACGCTTGACGACGGTGCGCGACACACTGCACAAGCTAGGCCGACGGTTGGTCGCCGTCGGCCCAACTAGGACCGGCGGTCGGCTTGGTGTGTCAGGGCCTTAACCCCCAGGTTCAGTTTGTCTGGGAATATGTGAACACAGCAATCACACTCTGATGCAAGTGGGCCCAGATCGCCTTGAAATGGTGGTCTCGGCTCACCTCCACTCAAACTCTGAAGCGGTTTGTTTACAGTCAGAACGCAATCGACCCTTCCATCCAAAACAACTAGGCTTTTAAAGATAATCTAATCTTAACCTGATGTGCCGTCTGAAGAACAATTGTTGTGCGAGTGTGTGGCAATATGCACACATCAGAGCCCATCTTCCACAGCGACCTTTTGAGGCGGCACGTCCTCTGAGATGCATCAGGACATTGTTTTTCTAGCCGCTGTCTAGATGCTTGCTGGAGCTGGATATTTTGTTCATTTAATGAATACTGGTATTGACAAACACAATGAAAACAATTAGCAATACACACTCCATAATGAAGAAGAGAAAAAAAAGAAAAAGGAAGCGTTTCGAGGCAAATCTTCTCGGTTACATTTCTGACCCATGAGAACAGTTTTCTCAAAGGTGGCATTTGTTTACAACTTTTGGGCTGCAAGGGGCAAATGCAACAATTGCATCAAATTAGTCTCCGAATTGGAACAAAGCAAACAAATGACAGGTCTGAAAATGCCCTAAGACTCAACTCAAACAAAGTTCTGCTAATTGTCTCGCCTTGAAAACAATGAGGTGAGGATTCTGAAAATAGCACCCTTATCCTGCAAAACTGTCTGTTTGCTAGCCTTTGGGATAACATTTCAAGTGTAACAGGCTTTCTCAGAGGGGATTTCAAGACCTGAAACAATAGGAAAAGAGAATCTGGCTAACTAGATAGGTGGGCATTAGGTAGAAGAGCCACACCATGTGGTGCAGCAGCTAACCGGATTACTGATGAGAAATGGAAAGAGGCTTTGACTGTTGCATGCACTGGGAGTGAAATTATTTCCCCTTTCTGTTACAGTGGTGAATCATATCAGTGTACTTTAGACCCAAATCAGAACAACTAGTGATGCAGTAATGTTAACATTTCTTGACAAGCAGTCAAAGGTCCTTTTCAGACATGAAATACAGAACATTGCTGGCTTCATCTAGCTGTTAAAGTAGACGACCGTTCCTTTAATTTTCCTTGACATAACAGAACATTTCAGTAAAAAGCCACAATACTGCTCGCACAAAATATATGGCACCTGGTGTGCAAGAAGGAGCAGTGGCACTCCTGGGAAACAATGGTGAGTTTATTAGATATATTTAATAGATACAGATAGTGCTCAAGCATGGAGAAAGACAAGACGTTATGACGAGACTTATTTGCTCGCATGCTGTATGTGTAAGCGTTTTGCTGGATACTCAGAATTTCATTCATCCAGTTGGTGTGAATGAAATGTAAAATATAAAGAGGGATACAGCTGGTCTGATTATTTGTGAGGATTTTCTTATTTGGACCTCTTTTTCCCCAGTTAAGCTTCACAGACTGTGTGTCTGAAAGTGTACCACTGTGCCTCACTGTGAACTTACAGAAGTATTACAGTGAATACAGATAGTATTATCTCTTGCTTGGTTTTTATCAAATATTATATTAAAAATATAAAATATATTTTATTCCAATCAGTGCTTCTATTAAAAGGTGCCCTGCCACACAAAACCGTTTTTACTTGCATTTTTTGAAATATGTTAGGTCCATATGTGTTATGTCGTGAATGTGAAAATGAACTGCTACCTCCTCTGTCAGCTCTAGCCACTGAAAAGAAATAAGCGGAGAAATCAGGCCAATTACAAAAGCTGGTCAGTCTGACCTGGTGTTGCCTGAGCTCATTACTATTCATGAGCTCGCCCAGTTGCGCTGGGTAAAGGATGTTGATAGCCAGGCTCTCATTGGCTAGCTGTTAGCCAATCAATCAAGCAGCTTAACTCGTTGAATATTAATGAGAACTGGCACAAATCGAGCTGAGTCTTCCTGCAGGCTTTCTATACCACGCTAGAATGGCTTGAAACAAGGTAACCAAGGCATTTTTTCCACAAAAAAATGTTAGTCCATGGTAGAACTTTAGATATTACCACAAAGTAATGAAATATGTGTGGCAGGGCACCTTTTAACGTGCTCATATTGTGCTTTTTCCCTTTCCTTTATTGTGTTATATATCTTTTTTTTGTGCACGTTATAGGTTTACAAAGTGAAAAAGCCCAAAGTCCACCCCAAAGGGACTTACCATCTCCAACAGAAAACACTGTTAAGTTTTCTCTTAAATAAGTTCTTAAAGTCCCTAAGAAAAGTTCACATCGGGTTCTTAAACAGAATTGTTCGCACCTGTGTTCTTAGGAATGATGAATCCCACGTCTTCGTAATTGAAAGCGCGTGCCAGTTCCTAATTAGCATAAGAAAACGCCCTGCAAATTCCCATATAAGGACATGACATTTCCTGTGCACCTCCTGGGAAGCGGGAGACCGCCTTCAAGAGATGATTGTCGGAGTCGCAGATGACTTGTACATTGCAGTGGTGGAGGAAGCACTGAATCTCAGTACTTAACCCTGCGTTGTTTTCCTTTCAACCTTGGAAAAAAACACACCTTTTTTTTTTTTTTGACGCCTTTTTTCAGAGTTTGTTTTTGCTTTTTCCAACGTTTTAAATTTTTTTATTTTTCATGTACACTTTTTCAGCGCTTATTTCTACGTCCCACATTTTCTGATATAAAACAAAAATTTTAAATGGGTCAATGTGACCCGAAGTCAACACAAGGGTTTTAAGTAAAAGTACAAATAACCAGAGACCTATTTACTTTTAAAGTAAAAAGTACCTGGTTTTAAATGTACTTTAAGTATTAAAAGTAAAAGTACTTGCATAAGTTATTTTCTGAATCTTATTTGCATGTTACCATTTTAAATGGTAATATGTCCACCACCACAAACAAGGCCTGGCTTTAAAAAAAAAAGTTCCTATCCTAACCAGCATAAAATGGAAATATGTTGTTAGAATCGGAATGCGGTTGGTTTTATTCATGGATGTATTTTAAGGTTTTATTTCCTTTAACCATGCAAGTAAGCACATAGTGTGTGAAGCAGCGAACAGGGGGAGGAGATGTGAAGAGGTCCAGCCAAATAAATAAGATATGAACGCATCTTAGGCTGCCTGGCGAAGAAGTAAACAACGCTGTGGAGAAAAATAGATGGCAACTATGATTTAAAAACGGGAATAATAAAAAAACAAGCATTTTCACTTTTACCGGAGGCTGTATTACCGAGGGTCAGCGGCGCTGCGCCCGGGCTCTGGAGCACCGGAGCCGGCTTGGAAGCAAGGATCAGCGGTGCCCCATACATATCTATGGCAACCAAACTTCACTGGTGAGACAAACGTGTGACTGTCAGGAAGACGTTTTGGCAGGGGGAAAAACTAATCAGACAATGTAACGCAACGTTGTAGAAATGTAGTGGAGTAGAAAGTATAGATAATTGCTGCAAAATGTAACAAAGTAAAAGTCAAAATTATGCACTATTGATTCTACTTAAGTAAAGTACAGATACGTGAAAAATGCCCTTAAGTACAGTAACAAAGTATTTGTACTTCGTTACATTCCACCACTGCATTTTGGCCCTATAAATAGCGCGAGCAAACACCAAATAACGCAGGATTTAATCAGTTTAATTGCTGATGTAAATTGCAGTGTTAGTGTTTCTTTGCATACTATGATTTATTTATTTATTTTTCAACAAATGATCAGAAATACATTACAATACTATCATTGTAAACGATTGTAGAATTAAATAAAATGCAGTAACCAATTATATGGAGCTAACTGTCATCACTCAAATGTGCGTAAGAGTGCTCTTGAGTGTTTGTAGATTTTGTTCTTAGCTAAGAACAAATCCAAGATAAGAAAACATTAGTGAATTAGTCAATTCGTTAAAAAGTGCGTAAGTGGGGTTTAAGAACACAATTCTTCGTAAGAACGGTTGGTGAATGAGGCCGACTGTTCACAAACTGCTCCAAACAGCTCTGTTGTAGTCCAGCCTTTACTTCCGTGACGAACGTGCATCACTTTGAAACACGCATTATAATGTTCGCCTAGCTGCTAACGTGGCACGCCCTCATACTCTGCTTCTGACTGGCTAGTAGTCCTTACCTAGCTACTGCGCATGTGCGACTCCCAACAAAGATGGAACAGAAGTGAGATGTCTCACGCTGTAGCTAAAACAGAGAGCTCAACACACAGGGTGAAAAGAGGAGCTGCAGCAATGTGCAGTACAACAAAAATATGGTGTTTTTTGAAAATGAAACCATGTAAACCTATTCTGGTACAACCTCTAAATACAATTATGAACCTAAAAATAAGCATAATATGAGCACTTTAATATATCTTGGTGCATTGGTGGCAGTCCTCCAGTGAAATTAAATGTTTCATTGTTTTCCCAAGTGAGGCATTAAATATTAGATCAACTCTCATCTACCCACACATCACACTTTGGAACATTTATCCAAAAATATCCTTTCCACATATATTTGACTCGCCACCATCAGCTTTGTGGCTCTGTTATCCACCCAACAAAAAACAGACATGCCCAGACTGATCTCACAAAATGGCATATGTATGACACGCCAATTCGTATTCGATTTTTGCGTGTCATCAAGACGCATAATCATTTTTTAGCATGTTTATCAACGCCGTTTGGCCTCCTTAGATCTACATTACATGTGAATTATCGCCGTAGCGAGTAGTATGAAAGGACAGAGGTTGGTTGGGGTGGCGGATGGGTAAAACACAGGTGCTTACTCATAGACTGCTGTCACTATTTTCTTCTGTGGGCCACCCTCTTCACTAGAGGCCACTTTGAAGATCTGTGTGCCCTCTGGGTCATCACGGCCTTCATATGTCGACAGGAGCCAACACCTCATGACGACAAAGCAGAACTTTCTATCTGCAAGGAAAAAGACAGAGACCATCCAGCAGACAAGTTAGCCGTAGAGATCATGATAAAAGCTTCTTAAAAAAGGCACATCAAGTCTTTAAAGCAGCATTCTTCACAATCACACCTGAGAGCTATAGTATAGAGTTATAACTACAATCCTCTACAGGCGATCCTCCTACTACTACCGCAGGTCATGGTTATGAGTCCATGACGTCTTCCTTGATAGGGGAGCATGGACAGTTTTATAACCTTTTGACTAATAGCATCTATTTCAAGAAGTATTCTCAAACTTGGCAGTCAAGCAGTACAAATGGTTTGTTGGGGTTGTCAGCTGACCAGAAAGGGACCCTGATGGAATACATATTACAACTCAAGTGTCCCGAAATCACTTTTGTCAGTCGGTGCTCTCAACCTGTACGTGTAATGTATGAAGACTGATCGCACAAAGCTCACCATATTGATCAAAGACCACAGACACATCTTCTGGGAAAATAAATATAATGTCGTCCATTGTGACAGCGAGCTGCTATCTCTGAGCATCGGTGAGAGACTTGCACCTCGTCTGAACATAATCTATCATCTGAAATGACAGAAAAAGAGATCATCAAAACAATAAAACTGACATGGATAATCCTTATCCCCACAAATTGAGTACTTTTACATTGTTAAACCCTTTGCCATGAAGTTGAACCGACATTTTCTGAGGATTTATTACATTATACCGTACTCTGCTGTGCAGTGTGCTGTACATGGATTCATTTTTAAATGACCACATTTTAAAAAAAATTAAAAAGTAATTATAAATACATGTGGGCCTGTGCAAAAACATTTACTTTTCATTTGAATATATCTCCAGTTTGTGTGTGTATGAACAGTATTTGCATGATTTGTTACCTCATTGGACACAATACCCACTAGCTTGTGGTATCTGCCGCTGGACATCATGTTGGAGACGTGGACCAAAGCCTTGGATGGATGGGGAACAAAAAGGTGATTTATTCACCTGCATGACGTCCTGTTAAAGGTGCAGTACGTGATTCTGTGCAAAGACTGTTGATATTTGAACTCAACTGCTAAACAAATACAACCCCCACCTTCATAAGCTAGATTTGGCATTAATGAGGTAACTTCAACCCAGGGTTTTGTGTATCACGACTGTGGATCACTTGGTACCGGGTTAAATCGCCGTGGTAACTTATGCTGAACACCTAACCTGCTTGGGAGCAGGTTATGTTGGAGATTAGAGATCAACTGGTGTAAAAGCACCGTCTACTGACCAATCAATACTGGATTGATAACGGCGTCACCGTTCTTAGATCAGGTCGAGCTCGGTGCGCGGAGAGGGAGAGGTGCGCTCAACCCACAACCCCGTTAACATTCCCTGATAGGTATTTTTATGAAAGATATAGATTTCCAGCGGAGGGAATTACGTATCTTTGTTGGCTTCTTGAGCTGTGTGTTGCAAATGCGCACATAGGTTTGAATTATGTTTTTTATATTTTTTATTTGCTCTCACGATCGCTTACCACTGCTAGGGTTGCAACTGAAATAAAAGGCCAAAGGAACGACAGTTTATGGAAAGTGCACAAGTGTAATTATGGTCAGATCTTGGTCCTGACTGATGGGGAAGTGATATTGATAAGTGTTGTGATTTACGCATTTACAGCGTCGGCTATTTTTTGCCAACTTTCCTTCGTGTTTTAGGCAGCGACTGTATTGCGTTTTGCCTGTAAAACCGTGTATGTGTTCTTTATATTTATGTAGGATTATAGTTAGCTCTTCTTATGTAAAATATGCAGCTCTGTTAGATGTTTGTGATTTGTCATACTGTGCAAACACCGCCTCTTTTGTGTGAACGCGCGCATCGCTGGATTGGGAAACCCTGGGTTGATTGAAGAATGGTTCAAAAATCCTATGAAACATCGAGGAAGGGATGAAGTGACCCTGCCCGGAGGAAGCCCGGGGCCCCCGTCTGGAGCCAGGCCCAGATGGAGGGCTCATCAGCGAGCGTCTGGTGGCCGGGTTTGCCACGCAGCCCGGCCGGGCACAGCCCGAAAAAGCTACGTGGCGGACATCTCTCCATCCCATGGGCCCACCACCTGTGGGAGGAACCGCTGGGGTCGGGTGCGCTGCCACATGGGTGGCAGTGAAGGTCAGGGGCCTCGACGGACCAGACCCGGGCAGCAGAGGCTGGCTCTGGGGACGTGGAATGTCACCTCTCTGTGGGGGAAGGAGCCGGAACTTGTGTGGGAGGTGGAGCGCTACCGGTTAGATCTGGTGGGGCTTACCTCTACGCACAGTCTTGGTTCTGGAACCATACTCCTGGATAGGGGTTGGACTCTTTTCTTCTCCGGAGTTGCCCAGGGTGTGAGGCGCCGGGCGTGGGGATACTCACAAGCCCCCGGCTGAGCGCCGCTACGTTGGAGTTTAACCCGGTGGACGAGAGGGTCGCCTCCCTACGCCTGCGGGTTGTGGGGGGGAAAACTCTGACTGTTGTTTGTGCATATGCACCAAACAAGAGTTCGGAGTATTCGGCCTTCTTGGAGACCTTGAGTGGAGTCCTGCATGGGGCTCCAGTCGGGGACTCCATAGTTCTGCTGGGGGACTTCAACGCGCACGTGGGTAATGATGGAGACACATGGAGAGGCGTGATTGGTAGGAACGGCCTCCCTGATCTAAACCAGAGCGGTTGTTTGTTGTTGGACTTCTGTGCTAGTCATGGATTGTCTATAACGAACACCATGTTCGAACATAGGGATGCTCATAAGTGTACTTGGTACCAGAGCACCCTAGGACAAAGGTCAATGATCGCTTTTATAATCGTTTCATCTGATCTGAGGCCGTATGTTTTGGACACTCGGGTGAAGAGAGGGGCGGAGCTGTCAACCGATCACCATCTGGTGGTGAGTTGGGTCAGGGGGTGGGGGAAGACTCTGGACAGACCTGGTAAGCCCAAACGGGTAGTGCGGGTAAATTGGGAACGTCTGGAGGAGGCCCCTGTCCGACAGACTTTCAACTCACACCTCCGGCGGAGCTTTTCGTGCTGGGGGCATTGAACCCGAGTGGACAATGTTCAAAGTTTCCATTGCTGAAGCTGCGGTGAGGAGCTGTGGTCTTAGGGTCTTAGGTGCCTCAAGGGGCGGTAACCCACGAACACCGTGGTGGACACCAGTGGTCAGGGAAGCCGTCCGACTGAAGAAGGAGTCTTTCTGGGATATGTTATCCCAGACGACTCCGGAGGCAGTTGCAAGGTACCGAAGGGCCCGAAGGGCTGCAGCCTCTGCCGTGAAAGAGGCAAAGCAGCGTGTGTGGGAGAAGTTCGGAGAAGACATGGAGAAGGACTTTCGGTCGGCACCAAGGTACTTCTGGAAAACCGTTCGCCACCTCAGGAGGGGGAAGCGTGGAACCATCCAAGCTGTGTACAGTAAGGATGGGACGCTGTTGACCTCAACTGAGGAGGTAATAGGGCGGTGGAAGGAGCACTTTGAGGAACTCCTAAATCCGACTAATACGCCCTCTATGGTAGAGGCAGAGCTGGAGGATTAGGGGGGATTGGCATCAATTTCCCTGGTGGAAGTTGCTGAGGTAGTTAAACTCCACAGTGGCAAAGCCCCAGGAATTGATGAGATCCGTCCAGAAATGCTTAAAGCTCTGGGTGTGGAGGGGTTGTCTTGGTTGACACGCCTCTTCAACATTGCGTGGAAGTCTGGGACGGTGCCTAAGGAGTGGCAGACCGGGGTGGTGGTTACCCTTTTTAAAAAGGGGGACCAGAGGGTGTGTGCCAATTACAGGGGTATCACACTTCTCAGCCTCCCCGCTAAAGTCTACTCCAAGGTGCTGGAAAGGAGGGTTCGGTCGATAGTCGAATCTCAGGTTGAAGAGGAACAATGCGGATTCCGTCCTGGTCGTGGAACAATGGACCAGATCTTTACTCTCGCAAGGATCCTGGAGGGAGCCAGGGAGTATGCCCAACCAGTCTACATGTGTTTTGTGGATCTGGAGAAGGCATATGACCGGGTGCCCCGGGAGATACTGTGGGAGGTGCTGCGGGAGTACGGGGGGCCCTACTCTTACAGCCTACTACCCTTCTCAGGGCCATCCAATCTCTGTACGACCAAAGCGAGAGCTGTGTCCGGGTTCTCGGCAGTAAGTCGGACTCGTTTCAGGTGAGAGTTGGCCTCCGCCAGGGCTGCGCTTTGTCACCAATCCTGTTTGTAGTATTTATGGACAGGATATCGAGGCGTAGTCGGGGTGGAGAGGGGTTGCAGTTCGGTGGGCTGGGGATCTCATCGCTGCTTTTTCCAGATGATGTGGTCCTGATGGCATCATCGGCCTGTGACCTTCAGCACTCACTGGATCGGTTCGCAGCCGAGTGTGAAGCGGCTGGGATGAGGATCAGCACCTCTAAATCGGAGGCCATGGTTCTCAGCAGGAAACCGATGGAGTGCCTTCTCCAGGTAGGGAATGAGTCCTTACCCCAAGTGAAGGAGTTCAAGTACCTTGGGGTCTTGTTCGCGAGTGAGGGGACAATGGAGCGGGAGATTGGTCGGAAAATCGGCACAGCGGGTGCGGTATTACATTCAATTTATCGCACCGTTGTGACGAAAAGAGAGCTGAGCCAGAAGGCAAAGCTCAATCTACCGGTCAGTTTTTGTTCCTACCCTCACCTATGGTCATGAAGGCTGGGTCATGACCGAAAGAACAAGATCCAGGGTACAAGCGGCCGAAATGGGTTTCCTCAGGAGGGTAGCTGGCGTCTCCCTTAGAGATAGGGTGAGAAGCTCAGTTATCCGTGAGGAGCTCGGAGTAGAGCCGCTGCTCCTTCGCGTCGAAAGGAGCCAGTTGAGGTGGTTCGGGCATCTGGTAAGGATGCCCCCTGGGCGCCTCCCTAGGGAGGTGTTCCAGGCACGTCCAGCTGGGAGGAGGCCCCTGGGAAGACCCAGGACTAGGTGGAGGGATTATATCTCCAACCTGGCCTGGGAACGCCTCGGGATCCCCCAGTCGGAGCTGGTTAATGTGGCCCGGGAAAGGGAAGTTTGGGGTCCCCTGATGGAGCTGCTACCCCCACGACCCGACCCCGGATAAGCGGATGAAGATGGATGGATGGATGGGTTGATTGAACTAGTTAACCACCGTCGTGACACAGGTTATGCGGGACCGCGGTGGTTAGGTTAGGTGAAGCCGGGTAACTGAACTAAATCCAGGGCATGTTGATCTTGATTCGTAGTACAGGCCACAGGGCTGTGAGTTAACACAGGTTTTTTTTTTTAATGCACACAGAAAACAGAGAGCTAGGTGACCGTGAGAGGATATTCACTGATTTTGACAAAAAGTGTATTGGATTAACATCACTTACTATATCTTTAACTGTGATGCCTTGCGTTTAAACCAGTCTTTTTCTTAAGAGATTTTATTTTACTTTTTTTCATAAAGAATGACTCAACCCGATTAATCTATTATCAAAATAGCTGGCAATTAATTCGTAGTTGACAACAACTAATCAATTAATCGATTAATCTTTGCAGCTCTAATCGAAAGCTTAACAACAGCTTAACTTGTTTGATATTGACTGAGTTTAATATGGTAAAGTGGCATTTGAGAGTTGCAGTTGAGATAAATTAAGACTTTGAAGGTGTTTTCGGTCATTCAATTAATAGATTATTAAAAATTTGAACATACATTGTATAATTCCTTCCCTCTAGTTTTTCATTTATCTTATATTATTATGTTTGACCTGCGACCATGTAAAAACCTACGCTTTTATGTTTAATTTAAATGAGGAATCACAGGTAGCTTTCAAACCATTTCTTTCAACCACTGCCATATTCATCTTCTTGGTGTTTCATTGCCCTCCTCAGGCCAAAGATTGCTACTGCGAGTGATGGGCTGTTTCCAAAGACATGAACTCGCATACGATACTCCACCACTTCTTTGCTGATGTCATTTTCCCGGTACCACAAGAAACGCAGGAAGTCTCTGCAGTCTTCATTCACCACAAAACAGTAGAACATTTGGCGAATATCTGCTGTCACTGCCACAGGTTCCCTTCTGAATCTGAGAAGCACTCCATTGAGGCTGTTGTTAAGGTCTGCCCCAGAAAGTAACACCTCATTCAGTGAGATTCCATCATACTGTGCACTGGAATCAAACACCACACGGATCTGCCCTGGTTTTTGTGGGTGGTAAACTCCAAAGGTAGGGAGATACCAACATTCCATCCCTTCTTTGAGTGGTGGTGCAAGCTCAGCATGTCCATTATCAAGCATTTTTTGCATGAACTCAGTGAAGTGCACTTTCATTTCAGGCTTCTTCTCGAACATCTTTCGCAGTGACATCAGCCGTTTGTAAGCATAGTCTCTGTTGTTAGGGAGACGTCTCCGTGTGTGTTGGAAAGGGAGAGGAGCGACCCAGCTGTTTGTGTCATCTTGGAAGAACTCCCGTTCCATGACCTGAAGAAAGGTTATATCCTCAATTGAGTGGACGAGCAGGTTGTCATTCTCTGTTGTGCAGGAGACTGTTTTTCCAAGATTATCTTTGTTTAAAGCCACTAATGCTCTTTGTGTGGGCTTGTGCAGAGGAAGATTCTTGTCATGACCTTTAATACTGTAAATTTCTTTCACCTGTATCCGATTCTCACATGGAGTTAGGTAAGTTGGTCTTCCATTTCCAAGGATACAGGTCTTTAGGTACTCACTGTTTGTCTTGTGAGCACCTCCTATGCATACATCACCTATGATAACCCACCCAAGGTCAAGCTTTTGTGCATATGGTGCGTAGTGAGAGCCATTGTGCTGTTTACGAACCTTATGGACCCTAACAACGTCTCTTCCCAATAGCAGCAGGATGTCAGCAACTGGATCAAGGGGTGGGATTTCATTTGCTATCTGCTTTAGGTGGTGGTATGCAGCATCTGGCGTCGGTATCTCTGCTCTGTTATTGGGGATCTCATTACACTCAGTGAGTGTAGGTAGTGGGACGTTTATTTTTCCATCTACAGATTCTACCGTGAAATCATGAGCTTTTCTCCCAGCTGTTTCCACTGTACCTGCACAGGTTTTGAGTGTGTAGGTTACTGCTGCTCCTTTGATGTTGAACATGTCGAAAAACTCTGATCTAGCCAATGACACGCTGCTCTGGTCATCCAAAATGGCGTACATTTTTCTCTGTAGATTGCGATGACCGTTGGGGTACACATTTACGAGGCAGATCTTTGAGCAGGATTTGCCTTTGAATCCCTCACCACATACCTCGGTACACCTGGATGTGACATCTGGCTGCCCTGTGTCCTCTCTCTCCCCGCCGTTCTCTGATGAAGGGGAAGAACCTGGCTGTGACTGAGGAGCAGGACCAGGGTGAAGAGCAGAAAGGTGTCTATCGCTGTCACACTCAGTACATTTGATGGGTATTTCACAGGATTTTGCCTGGTGATTAATAGTGGTGGTGATTTCCGTTTAGATACTGTATCTGATGATGATATGCTTGTTTTATGCACAGAAACAGGTTTATTTTGACCTTGCTTCTCTCTCTCTTGTAAGAGGTTGTAGAGAGAGTGGGCAGGTTAAAGCTGGGGTTGTTTCTCTCTTCAGCTTCCCTGCAGATGAACCCTTTGAAGAAGCAGAAAGGAGGAAAGGCAACACCATATTCTCTCTTGTATTTGGACCCGTGAGACATCCACCTGTCTTGGAGGTAGAAGGGCAGCTTCTCAACAATGGGCTGTACTCCCCTTGCTGTGTCAAGGTAAGCTAGCCCTGGCAAGTACCCATCTGTCTTGGCAACATCTAATTCTATCAGTAGATCTGCCAGCTCTTGGAGTCTTTATTTTGAATCTTGGGAAAGTTCTCTATTTTGCTAAACAGAGCTCTCTCTATTGCTTCTGGAGACCCATATGCTTTATTCAATCTCTCCCAAACCATTTTGAGACCAAGGGATGGTTGTCTGACATTTACAGACCTAATTCTGAGTGCCTGCTCACTTGACTCCTTACCCAGCCATTTGATCAGCAAATCTATCTCTTCACTTGCTGACACCTCAAGGTTTTCGATTGTGTTGATGAAAGTCTCTCTCCAGGCTTGGTAATGTTCAGGTAGGTCATCAAACTTAGTCAAACCTGAGGAAACCAGCTGGTTCTTAGTAAGAAACTTGGCAAGATCAGCTGTTGTAGTGTCATGATTTGTGTTGGCTGAACGTGATGGCTCGATGGGGAGAGCACTATGCTTGACATAATTTCTCTGCTGTGGTACATCTGTGTGAAGCGGCTGTGTCCCTGCGTTGGTACATCGGTCTCATATTGAGGATCTGTGACTGGGCCTCACTCTTAGCAGTGTAGTCTTGATGGGGTGTGTGTACTGAAAGTAAGGGGGGATTAACTTCCCTCTCCTCTCTTGCTGTCTGGGTGAATGGTTGATTTGTGAGTGCTGGAGGTGAGGGGTAATGATCATCCTTATCTTTAGATCCCTGTGCAAAGGGCTGCAGTGAGTGGTGGGTAACATAGTCATCAGTCCTTTTTTGTGCACTCTCTTGAAGGGACAAGAACTCAAGTTCTTCGATCTGGTCAATTCCATCTATATCTGCTGCTGCTGTCTCCAGAACTACAGCTTCAGCATGGGCAGCTTCAGCTTCTCGCTGTAGATTGATGCGATCAATTCTGGCTTCCAGCCTAGCTTTCTCAATTTTGAGTTCACTCTCCTTTTCTGTGAAGGCCAGCCTAGCTTTGGCTGCTTCTGCTTTGGCACGGGCTCTTGCTGCTTCTAAGCTGACTCTAGAGTTTGCTGATAAGCGTGAAGAGCGCGACTTTCTGGAGTGATTGTGGGAGAGGACTGAGCCTGATTCACTACCATCTTTTGAGCCTTTTACTTTGTCTTCACCGGAAACCTCTACTGACTTAACTGTGGTTGCCATGATGATGAAGTGCAGTGGAGCTTGTCTATCTTGAAATCCTTCTTAAACTCCCACCGTAGGTGGTCATCCTTTTACTATGCTGTCCTCACTAAAGGTTGTTGCAGGCAACGTATTCTTCAGCTATACAGCTAGCTTAACATTATATTCTCCAGCATTATATTCTCCAAGGAACAGGCAGATTGTTGTGTTTGGCAGGATTTAATTAAGGAACATATCACTTATTTTGTAAAACTGCGAAAAAGAACACAAAAATACAAACACAGTAAGTATCTTTGCAAGTACCAAATATCTCTCGTACATTAGTAGAGAATTATTTATATAAACAACACAAACGGGTGCTTAAAACTATGTATTGCAATCTGTAAATATCATTTACACAAGCACCAACGCTTTAACGACCAAAGATTGAATACATCCATATGTAGTTGACAATAAACTAAACATCCTCAAACATACTTTACTCAAATCAAATAAATATTAACATAAACATGTTAATATAACTGTAAATAGTGGATAACTTACGGATGTAGCCGGTTTGTGGACTTTAAGGCACAGGATTAAGCGGATTTGTACACTGTGATGCTCCCTCAATAGGGGCTTTCCGACCGGAGGGATTTTTGCAGTTCTTAGAACTAAACGTTCCTAGAACACTTTTTTCGTCGTGTTCCGACAGGAACAGGCCTCAGTAGCATACTTTTTTAGCTCCTACTTTAGAGCAGGGTCTTTTCCCTTTTCCCTTTTCCTAGGTGTACTTGATTGGTCGAACTCATAAGTCACGCCCACTGCCAACTCGGAAACTTGCAGACAGAGCAACAACGGGACATTTTTAACAATTTTCACCATCTTATTCATCATTAAATTCACATCGGACATCGTTTTAGGCGAGAAATTAACTGTTTAGATTTCGAGTATAGGCAGTCTTGCGAAAATTGATGCCGAATTGACAATTTGCTTCAAAGTTTTCGGAGTTCAGAAGCTCCATCAAGTGACGCAACAGCCAGCAGGCGCCTGCCCCGGCTTCTAGCTCGTCGCTCGGCCAGTCATGCTCAGACACCTCGCGGTAAGCTGGAGGTCTCTCAGACCGCTCTCGTAAATAAGAGGCTTTTTTATTTCGCCGTTGACGGTTCGTTTGTTTAAATATTACAACACATGTCCATCATAAGATTAACAGGAACCTGTGGTTAACTGTCTTTTCGGAGTTAAACTCCACAAGCGTGTCCTGCGGCTCGCTGGCCGTCACACACACACACACACACACACACACACACACACACACGTCCACAGCGCAGCAGCAGGCAGAGGCGGGGTCTGTTCCGAGTATAATAAAGCCCCGTCTGTGTTGAGCAAAACATTACGTGAATTACTACGAGAATGGACGTGCATTTAATATAGGAAAAGTGCACAAGTATTAGCATCATTTGTTGTTGTTGTATGTGGCACAAAGGTCTCGTGACGATGTTATAAAGACCGTTGCCGTGCTTGCGTCACTCCCTTACACCTCCTACCAGTCCCTATGGCCACTTGGCCAGTGGGAATGCAAACGGAAAAAAAGATTTTGGGGGAGAGTAGTTCTTAGAACTGCTTAGAAGTGTACTTTTCCTCTACTATCTGGTCGGAAAGCACCTTATGAAGCCATTGGAAAAAGGAACTTTCTAAACATCACTTCCTCCTCCTATTCCCTAACTGTTACCTCACTTCCTCTTTAGTGCAGCTACTTACAATCACCAGTAGGGGGTGGAAAAGAACATACAAAAGAAACCACTACACCAATTCCATTACAACCACATATGGAGAAAAGTTACCCAGTTGTACACTACTGATGCAGTAACAGTTGGTAGAAGACCTGTTGCTAATTGTGTCAGTAGTTACCTGCTTCACTCCTCTTTCAAACTCCACAGAGTTTATGTCTAACTCAAAGTACAGATCGCTGAGATACATG
Organism: Sander vitreus; assembly: GCF_031162955.1. Lineage (NCBI taxonomy): Eukaryota > Metazoa > Chordata > Actinopteri > Perciformes > Percidae > Sander > Sander vitreus. The sequence goes on from NC_135860.1 coordinate 5,863,499, forward strand.
ATCAATTTGCACCGGATCCATACGATCGGGTCCGGGGTGCCGGCTACGGAGACAGGGGGCTGACCGCTGGAGCTCCCCGGCGGCCCGTCGGCTCCAGGCTGTGAGCTAAACAGTCTGTGTTTCTGACCGGCGAACTCGAACCTCCGCCTACACAGCCTCCGGCTTTGTGCTCCGCGAAAGGACGCACAGGAAGCACACACACCCACGCCCACTGCCGGTGCGCGGCCGGTTGCCTGCTGCAGATCGGGCCCCTCTTCCAGGAGCAGACCCAGGGAATGCACGCCACGAGGCCGCCGAGCTTCCGGCATGCAGCGAGGCTGGTGATCCGCTGCATCAGAGCGAGGAGGCCGCGGCGTTACCGCCAGTGTCTGAACCACGAACGGGGGGGCTGAAACTACCTCCATTGTCACAGTTGCCTTTGGTAACCTTATGCAACTCACCCCCACATTCTATACCCATAATCCTTATCGTGAACACGACATAAACCCATAGACAGTATATAACAAAGCCCGTCTACGGAAAGCCGTTCCACTCCCTATTCAGCCCCATTGTACCGAATTTGGTTGCAGTTCCACCAGAGTTCCACTGGGGGTGATCGCGGTCCAGTGCTAAATGAATGGGACTCTATGGAGCTAGACAGCTAAATTTGTCTCTTTCGCCTGATTGTCGTTGAGAAATCTCAGATTTGATTGTAGTTTTTGCAAGTTCAACATGGATTATAGGTCAAAAGTTGAATGAACGAGTACTTGTGTCCTTTCGATTTCTTACAGGTTGAGTCGTTGTTGCCCATAACACGCTAGCATTCTGCTAATGAATGCTGACTGGTCAGTGAAGGACTGATTACGATCGGGGATCCCGCTTGACGGCACCCGAAGCAGAGCCAGAATGTCAGAGTGAATATTTCGGCGTGGTCTTTAAAACATTAGCAAACCTCTTTCTAGCACGTGTATTAACAGGGAGAGTCTAACCTGTCAGCTGTGTTGTATTAACAGGGAGAGCCTAACCTGTCAGCTGTGTTGTATTAACAGGGAGAGCCTAACCTGTCAGCTGTGTTGTATTAACAGGGAGAGCCTAACCTGTCAGCTGTGTTGTCGATGCTTCGAGAGAACAAAGAAAGCGACTCAGAGCTTGCCGTAAAGCAGTATCTCTGGCCGTATATGTGTATGACATCATTGACATTTTAAAAGGCTTTTTAGAACAAAAAAGCCACTTTAAAAAAATCTAACGCCCAGCAGTGTGTATTTTCTTAGCCTCCCCTTTCAAATGCAACATTCAAATTACTAGACAAAAAATTATATCCTGAGAAAAGTGGATTTTGAGGGGTATAGCTCCATAGAGTCCCATTCATTCTGCACTGGCCTGTGAGCGCCCCCTATACGGAACTCTGGTGGAACTGCAACCAGTTCAGAAGCCGGAAGTAACGAGAGAGTGGAACTTCTTCCCTTATTAGAAATTCTTTGGTATATAAGAAGCACAAACCACAGTAAAGGACATGGACGAGATTGCTGCATTCAGGTACTGTTGGAAATGCAGGAACAATCACATGCAGCACTTATATTTAGTTTTTCTTTTCCACTTCTCAGGATGGTGGGCTATTATTGTTTCTGTTTTTGCCTGTTTCTGCTTCTGTTTTTTTAAAGTTTAATTGGTAAATTTACATTTTTAATTTGTATATCATTTATTGTGTATGATAATAGCCTAATATTACTTTAATGTCTTCGACTAACAGATTGCTGCTGCTCATTGCCATGCCTGCAAACCAGGCCACAAAAGTTGATGTTGGAAACGGGATGAAATTAGGGGGTGGCAGGAAGTAGAAGTATGAAGGTCAAGTGTTAAAATGCACATTTGGCATTTGACATTACAAGTATAGATATAGATTATGTTCAGTAGTGGGGACTGTCAGCCTTGACAGGATGACTCATATACTGCAGCATGTGATTTACCAACAACAGAAAAGCCATGTAAATATTGTCTCTAGAAAAAGTAGCCTAACTATATACAGCAGGCGATCCATATCTTATTTTATGTGTTCTCTTTTGCACAAACATTAGTTCCCACACTTTAGCAGTTCGATCAGTTACATGCTTTAACATGTGTTGTCTGTCTGCCATTCATTCTGCTGCTACATAGGCCTAAATATCTTCTTCTTTTTTTTTACTGATTATTTGTTTTCTCTCTTTATGATTACAACCCAGTATGAGTGAGCAAGTCGAAACTTACAAGGAGCACTTAAAGGCAACAAAGTGGATTTACTGACATGATCCAGTAGAGGGAGATAAATATCCATTTATGTCGTGTGTGTGTGTGTGTGCGTGTGTGTGTGTGTGTGTGTGTGTGTGTGTGTGTGTGTGTGCGTGTGTGTGTGTGTGTGTGTGTGTGTGTGTGTGTTAAAAAGTGTGAGGAAACTAGAAAACAAACTAAGTGTCTGTGCGTGCATGTATTATTAACAAGATAGAGAACATCTAAAAATCCAGTGAAAGTGTCCACACACACACACACACACACACACACACACACACACACACACACACACACACACATAAAGACAGAACCAGTTGTTCATACGGGCCAGCAGTTTCTGCCTAGTCTTTTTTTTTCTGTGCAGGTGCCCAAAAATGATTCTGTGAAAATGTGAAATTTGATCAGCAGACCAGACATCATTAAGTCCCCGCTGTTCTCGGTGATTACAGGTCAGCGCCGTTTCCCCGTCGATCTCCCTAGCTTGCGCTCTTTCGCACGCACGCGGCAGACACCTGCGCGCGGCCCCGCCCACCTGAAGTTCTCCCAACTAATTTTATTTATCAATAATTAGCAGCGCAACACTTGGTTATTTGAAATTGCGCTCAGACACGGAAACCTTTCCGGGATGTATCATAGTAATTATGTGTGTCAGTTGTGAATGCGTTTTACATCTGCGAGTCGAATGGAGCAGAATATTAACGACTTCCACACTGGATGAGATTAATTGTTGGCGAATCTGCAGATACACACACACACACACACACACACACACACACACACACACACACACACACACACACACACACAAGTGAAGACGAGTTAAAGACCAGGCTGCTGTTTAGTACTCGATAATCAAGACATTTAACCAGGTTAGCGTGAGGAGGAGGAAGAATGGGAAGAATTAAAGAAGGAGTGAAGGTAGAAAGGAAGAAGAAAGGAAAAGCAAAAGGAAGTCCGAAAAGGTAACAAAATGGGTTTAAATTTACAAATACAGCCAGACCTTATGATGTGAATAATTAACATGTGATCTGTCTCATGGAATTAGATTGTCACATAGGGCCTATATAACGGTCAGAAAAGAGACTAAGGCCTACCTACATGCATCTAGATTTTTGCAAATCATAAAGAAAACAATCAAGCAAGACATAAACGTAGTCTTCTGTGCCGTGCAGGCTAATGGATCAAGTTTGAATCTGGTTTCACACTTAAATAGCCTATTTCACACAAACACCAGTTTATCTGCCTTTTGAAACCAGTTCCAAACCAGCCTCCTATAGGGCTGCAGCTACAGGCCACTGAGATCATGTCGTCTGTATTGGTTAAGGGGGTTTTACGAACATGAGGAGGAGTTCACATTCTACAGACTTTTTAGGACTGATTCTGTTATTCTTTTGTAGTAATATCTTCAAATGTGACTGTGTTTAGGCAAACACGTAAGTTAAAATAGTATAAAATGAAGGGATTCAGTATTTCTCCCTCAAAATTATATTCCTGGCAGTGTGGAAAATTCTTTGAAGTAGCAGTTAGACCATTATCTATACATATCTATATATATCTATCTATATATATAACTGAAGACTTAATTGAATAAATGATTTGTGGGAAAAAAACATGTTTCTGGAGGGGTTGCAATGGGGGGGGGGGGATTGGATTTGTGACTCTATGGCCCTGACTGCCAGTGTTATTTCTCCACTTTCTAAAATGGAATTTCTTACTCGTCTTTTAATGTCAATGGTAAGGGCTGTGAAGGTCTACCTGCTGCACCCACTGCAGTGTCACTACACGTGTGATTCAGTGTCATGGAGATGGTGTGTGAGCTGTAACGTCTTCATTGAGCTCTTTCCTCTGTTGTGCCACTGAAAGGCACTGTTGTCCACAGCTGAACTCCTGGGTAACATGATGAAGATGTCATGGTGAACAAACGTCCAGAGTGTTTGAAGGCAGGTCACTGGCGGAGCGTAGGTTAAATATGAAGCTTGGTTTATCAATAATGATGAGACAACTTCATCAATAAGATAGGCTGCGTGGAATATCTGATGTTATAGGCTATTTTCTGGAGAGAGAAAAAAATCACAGCTTTAAAGAATTATGAAAACGGGATTTGGATGTATAAAAATTAATATGAATATGACATTGTAGCTTTGATTTTCATGTGGGAATATTAAAGTACTCACAGCTTAACATGGTGGCGGTGCTGGGACCCTTAAAATGATGTTGAAAGCTAAATGAGGGGTTCCTAGACAATTAACAGGATAAGAAAGCAGAAACACGTTTCATCCCCATTTTTGACTATCTAAAATATTTCCTGTCCAATATTTTATTTGAGTGTGAATTCTGGGTAAGAAATCTATGCATTGAATTAACAGTTGTGTGACACTAAATCTGTCAAAGTTGACTAAATCTCAACTTACATGCTCACTATGAAGTAAACTTTTGAGTGTCAATTATAGGAAGTGGTGGTGAATGAGTGAACAAGGCAGTAATTTTGGAGGCAGCCTATATGCTTATTTTCCCCCCCCATAATTTCCATATCTTTGTTTTTTCCATGTACATGTGAAAATGTAATCAGAAAAGGAAAGATATAAAGATATGTGGAATCTGTGTAACAGGGTCCCAAGTACAGTAAACGGTAATTTCTTTGTTTCAAAGTTTGGGAAACGTGGTAACATGATATTTCTTGATTAAAATACATAGTATAAAACTGATTACTTATTATTTTTGCACAACTTGTTTGTTGTGCTTCCAACTTTACATATTCTAAATGTTCCACAGTGAAGCGATAATGGACTCAAACAAGCAGATTTTAGTTTGTGTCTTTTTCCGCTGGAAAGGATGCTATGTTAAATCAGAAAATATGTTGTTTTTGTAAATTTGAATTTAATCTGGGCTACAGGTATTGGATTTTTGTGTCTGCTGGCAGTGAGCCACACACAATAGCACGCACAGGTGTTGGCCAAAAAAAAAGAAGAGAGGAAAGTGAAAGGCAGAAAGTGATTTGAATTATCGTTGCAGAATGCATTTGGCATCTCTGCAATGGAAAGAGCTTTAAATAGAGCCACAAAGTTTTATGTAAAACTGCGTGGATATTTCCAAAAATTATCTCTCCATTTCTTTTCTTTTTCCTGCTGCAGCTTTTACTAACTCTCGATTTAAAAAACGCAACGCTTGTTGATCAAGAGTACAGATATCTTTGACTTGAGCGTTGGGTAATGAGAGGAATTAGCACAAATGCTCTAAGTAATAGTTCCTGATTTTTTTTTTCACTCACAAATTATTTTTCAACTTGTTTTTGGATCTATGCATAAATTAAAAAATCTGCTGAAATTTATTATTCATCTGAGATGTGATTAATATGCAAAATTATGCAAATTAAGATGCAATTAGGCTCCAATTCTCTAGTGGAATTTTCCATTATAATTTAATACAAAGTAACAGAGTAATTGGTGTCACGTGTAATTACGGTTACTCAAGTGCACTTTCAGGCATGCAAATGATTTGCTATATGTTGGTTATCCTATGCAAATGTACCATGTGGTGTTTTAACAAGTTGAGGAAAACACAATGGGTGCGTGGTTACCCAGTGGGGTTGGAACAAGGTAAACACACCAGGGTGTCTCTTTTTTTTTTTTTTAAATAATGAGTTGGAAAACTTTCAGCGCTCAGATTATCACCAGTTCACACTTCCAGATACTTTTTCTTTTTGAATTTTTTGCGGAGAGGCGCAGACTTGCATCCATCACCAATCAGTTAATGAGAGGAAGCTGTTTTGGACGTGACTTGGGACTCGTGTTTGAGGGAAAGGAGGCGGTTTCCAACATGAAACTGTTGCTTCACTTGACACAAGTCCCACAAAGTATCAGACCACCTCCACCTTCGCCTCCTCCTCCTCCTCCTCCAGTCACTCAGAGCTTTTCGTGCCTTCTTTACAACCGAGCCCTGTTTGATCCATGACACTGCAAATGTCACGAGCAATCACAAAACATTATGCACAGGGGACAATTATGCCTCAGCTCGGCGTGACAAACTTTGCAGTCCGCGGCCGGGCGGAGAGAAGAAAAGCGATTATGTAATTGATATCTATTTAGATAGAATGAAAGTCCTGTAAACGCTCGGAGGGAAAAATGTCTCGCTGAGCAATTCCTTCTTGGGAGGCAAATTGATTTTAAATTGTTACATGGCTGGTTACATGTCCTGACATCTTGCTTTGCGACACACACACACACACACACACACACACACACACACACACACACACACGCTCTCTCCCTGGCATTAAAACAGACACACAGATACACTCACTTGTACACACATACATGCAGACACACACCCTCTGCTATCTGTCTTGTTCATGATCAACGCTCTGAACAAAGACATCCTCCCTCCCTCCTCATGCACCCCCCACCTATCCTCTCTCTCTCTCTCTCTCTCTCTCTCTCTCTCTCTCCTCTCTTTCTCTCTCTCTCTCTCTCTCTCTCTCTCTCTCTCTCTCTCTCTCTCTCTCTCTCTCTCTCTCTCTCCGCCTCCACTCTGTGTGCCTGCCTGCTTGCACAACTCTCTCAAAGAACATAATCCCTCAACAAAATGGAAACACAAAGGAAACTTGAGCTCAATCCTATAAACGCGCGGACACAGCAGACAATGCCTCCTCCCACCCGTTTCCCCCATATCCCGTCCCCCTGCCTCCCCATAAATGCCCTGTGGCACAGATCAGGCTTTATCAACCCTCCCTTCCTCCTCCTCCTACATCCATCCATCCCTCCTTCCCTCTCCGATTAGTACCCCACCACCCCCCACCTCTACCCCGCCCGTCTCGCTCCTGCCGCCAGCGTCTCCCATACCTCCACACGAACGGTTCTCAGGCAGCAGGAGGGTGGAAGGCCGTTTGATGATTTGGCTCCTGTTTGCAGACATTTTCTTTCAGTTCTTACGTGTCTTTGATTTGAGACATGTGGTGAGCCGATATGTACGGAGAGATGATGGACAGGTAGATGTTCGTCAGAAAACTCAAGTGAAGCACCAGTTTGACTTCCTGCAAGTTGATTCCGCAATTTCCAGTCATTATGAGTGTCTTTTGAGATATCCTCTCTCTGCGCCAATCACAAGCACTTTTATATTCTTTTCTTTAGATTGTTTTTACACCGCACAGCCACGATGATAACCAACAAGTCCTCCTAATTATATAACAAAGTACATTGCCCTCTAGAAGGACAGATAGTGTTTTCTGATCTGACTCCAGTATCAGCAGGACAACATCAATTGTCAGCACCTTCCAAAAACTGCTATAATTCTGTGGTTAATATGGTTAAACGGTAACTACCGTTTTTTTTATAACCTTTTTTTATCAACCTGGACCCTATTTGAAACTGGTCCAGTATTAAGCGAGATCGCTGCAGTCGGCAGCGGCGAAACAAGCTACAATGTAAGTTAATAGGGCAATTGGCCAGCTTGTATTTACCTTCACAAAAGTGCTCGTTTTGCCGCTGACAGGATCAGATTAATATTCTAAGTGTCTGACAACATTATGGAAAGGATCCCTTCAGAGATAGACCTTTAAAACCTCTTTGAGGCCTTTCTGTTTAACAGCTCTGAAGTCGCTAGCGCTAAACCCACCAGACTCCATTTAGAAAAACAATACTTTTAGCGTGTATAGAGCCAACATATTTTCACATGTAAATCAGTAAACTATGTAGTGATGGTTGGAAAAGTGAAAAGGATGACCCAGAAACGGCTTTTCATAGTTTTGTTTCTGTCGACTTTGAATGAAGCATATTTTACGATGCTAAAATTACTGTTTATTTACATGGAGTCTGGTGGGTTTAGCGAACGCAATTTCGCAGATGTTTTTATGTTTAAAAAAAGGTCAGAAAGGTCAGAAAGGTCAGCCTTCTTAGAAATCCTTTCCATAATGTTATCAGACACTTAGAATATTAATCTGAGCCTGTCAGCGGCAAAACGAGCACTTTTGTGAAGGTAAATACAAGCTGGACAATTGCCCTATTAACTTACATTGTAGCTTGTTTCCCCACTGCTGACTGCAGGGATCTTGCTTAATACTGGATCAATTTAAAAATAATAAACTCATGGTTAAGGTTAGGGAATAATCATGGTCAGGCTTTTTAAAAAAATAAAAAATAAAATAAAAGCTACTTTGACTGTCAGTTGGAAACAGGAAATTGTTCAAGGTGTTAAAGTCCAACGTTTTGTTGACCCATTCATTCACACGGACCCCCTCCCAACATTGACTTATTCACTCTTAACCAACGTTCTAACTTCCTTCTTTGCTCCTGTCCAGTGGTGTAGTCAACGTGATACGCAGGTATACGCAGTATACCCACTAAGAAAGCTCCAGGATTTCTATATACCCACTTGAAATTGCCCAATGACACGCAACAACATATTTTCCATTCTAGTTTTGATATATTTTGAATTGTCATCTGTGTTCTTTTTCTTCACATAGGCTAAATAAAGGCATTTACACCGTAATTTGGTGCATTAAAGCGTATCCAAATGCAGAAAATGAAGTTGCTGACACTCAACACTTCCCTGGAGGAGGACACCCAGAACCCCCACTATGATATGTCCCCCCCCTTCCCCAAAGGCAGATTCTGGCCCATATATATAAGGTCAATATATATATATATATATATACAGTACAGTATACCCACTACAATACATTAGACTACACCACTGCTCCTGTCATAATAACTACTGCCTCTAGGCTTTGTTGCTTTAACATCAACGCATTTCATTTTGGGGCAACTTGCTGTCACGACTGGTCGTCGTTCTTCTTGGCAGTGTCATGATAACCCAGCTCTTCCTCTTTTTTATCCCAAACAACGGTTGCTGTTAACACCCTAGACTGTAACGGATGACATCACTTCTTGTGTGACAGTTCACCCAGGAAAGACGTAGGAGACATAAATTCTGTCATGAGCTTACCTAAAAAGTTGGCACGCTATTGTCCCGCATTGGTCAGCAAATAAGAGCATCAAAACAAACAGTTATCCGTACGAACATGTGTATTTGTAACTTTAAAATTAAACATCCTTCAGTTTACTTTAATCAGACTTCACCACACTGAACTCTGCAGTCACTGTTGTGCCCAAAATATGAAATTACAATGATGCGCGCAGGAAATATGTGAACTGAAAATGGCTTGTGGCTTTGGCAATGTAGGTCAGTGTCTGTTTCCACCTTTGAGATAACCGTTTTGCTCCCGTTTGTTATTAGAGCTCATCCACACCAGCACCAGCTGATGCCCAGTGTTCTCCGAAGAGTGATTCCTGCTCAGAGCCGCAGAGGCGCCGGAGACGGAGCCCCCTGGAGGTGGAAGTGAGGTGGGTGAGGTTTGATCTATTCTCTAATCTGGTTGTCGGTGGGAGGAGGGGATGTTGGGGAGTTGTTTGGCATCAGTACCGGGACTCTCTGTGACTGTGTGGTCTTCGGAGAACCACTTACCGCCCACACGCTCTCCTCCAGTTCCAGGCTCGGGAAGGTGAGGCAGGCTCTCTCCCTCCTTAACCCCCCCCCTTGCCTGCTGATTAAATCAGCCCCACTCAGGGCAAAGCGCGATAACAGAGGCAAAGTAGGCCGCCTTCACTCGCTGTCACAGGAAGAGGAAGTGCCCTGGTGTACCTTCATCTGTGCCTGGTGCCTCGCTGGTGCTGCCGCTACAACCCGTTGCACAGCTGGAGACGAGACAGCGAGCGCGTTAGATCAGAGAGCAGCGAGGCTCACATGTTGCGTTTCCTGCTTCTGCGACTGTGTCGAGTGACCGTCTGAGGCCTCAGAACAAAAGAGACACACAGAAGATGGCTCATTTCTGTCTTAACTGAAATTACTAACCGCTTTGTGAAAGTACCAGCATGATTCTGTGTTCATTACACTGAAATAACACTTATGTGCGTCTAAAACGGTAATTTACATTCTGCCTTACTTAAAATATTCTCTCCTTAAACAACACCTTTAAAAGAACAAAAGGAACATTCAAACACCATGAATGGGTAACCCCATTCTGATTAAGAAAGAAGAAAAGTCAGGTAAGTTATTCTCACATGAGGCTCAATAATTAACATGAATCAATTAGAAAATTTAGCAACTAAAGTAGTGGAAAGAAAAACAGGTTGGGATTATTATATTTCTCCACATTTAACATGCCAATGAGCAAATCCCACAAACATCAGAGATCTGGGATGGCGAGTCCTCTATAAATTCTATAAATGTCTGGTCCCTTTTCATGGATTACTGTCATTTGCCATCCGCTATTGTGAGCGACTGCCAGACTGGCTTGCCATTTCTGGGCCTGTGTTTCCAACCTTGAAATATTTGCCAACTGAATATTTGAAGCTGTAATTAAATTTATCCCACCTCTACACCTTCTGTAAGACGGCCACCTTGCACATTTCTCACATGCCATATTTCAGCTATTTTTTTGTGTGAGGAAAAAAAAAAAACACAGCTTGGTGCCATTTTTTTTATGATTTGGAATGAGGATATTTTCACTGGAATAAATCTGATTTCAGGACATTCATAATGGTCCTGCTACCGTATTCAGGCGTAAATACATATCGCGTGGCGAGAGGAGAGCTGTCATCGGCTTCATAAACAAACTTCATGAAATGTCTGTGAATGTGTTTAAAAAAAAAATAGGGGATGAAATAATTGCAGAATTTAATACAATAATCAGGCGCTGCTCTTGACAAACAAGTTACTATTTCCAGACAGCCAAGAGAAGGCGCTTAAAATCAGCATAAATGTGTCCACATGCAATAGCAGAACTCTTCCCATTAACATATTAACATGTCTGCTGTGGATGTTTGTTTTTTTCTCACACATGTTAAAGATAATTCTAAAAAATGTATTGTTTAATTGTGTAACGGAGGGTACAAGTGAGCTTTAGACTGAAGGAAAGCTAATGTTTTATTAAAAGACTACATACAAGATGCTTAAACTATTCACCCTGAGACACGAGGCCTTGACACATGCAAGGAACAAACCAAGCATTTGATTCATTTATACCAAACAGTGTACCCTTGACTCTTTAGTTTTTTATGTTTTTCCTTTTTTCTTTTTTTCTACTCGTATACAATAAAAAACACATTTCAAGAGCTAATTTACAAAATGTTCCCAGATTATTCCAAATCATTTCTTCAGACCGTAGTAACAAGGATTTTGTCGAGCACTGAATTGAGAAATCTCTTATACATTTGTTTTTAATTATGTATTTCGTATTTTTTTCAGAGTCAATTTCGCTTATTTCAGACAGTTAATGGCTGCGTTTGGAGTGAAACTCTCCACACACTCACAGTTGTCTCCTCCCCATCAGAGGATCTAAAGACTGACGTGTCCCATCCTCGCCCTCCCTCTGAATCCTGTTAGTTACACTTTAAAGGAGCCCACTCCTCATAATTAAAATCTCCAAGCCTCCCAATAATTACCACTGGTTTCCCTGCACTTTTGAATTGCACTTGTGGTGACATAATTCATTAGTGTTTGTCCAAAGAAATGATTTAGAGTCTTTAAAGTGCTCCTCCATGCAGAATTGCTATTAAAGCAGCCATATGCACATATGCTTGGAGCGTTAAACGGTTTGTTGAAGTCAGTCGGGGTACAAGCGATGATAAACATAAATTATGACTAATACACTGCACCAGTGGCTTTTTCGAAAATAAAAAATTACTGACACAGGGAAACCACTTTGGATCGGCTGCCGCAGCGCCGCAGCCCCCCTCATCTGTGTGTACTGAAGCGAGGATGTAGGAAGCACACCACAAAAGGCTCGGGCATCACCTTGAATATTCAGATGGGTAAGCTAATCGTTTATGCCTGGATACACCACTGTGATTACCTGGCTCCTTTGGCATCACTTCTGAGCTCTCTCAAGGCGATGCAGAGTGCCTTTTGTTTTCATTTAGTTCCATTAAAAAAGTTTAGGCCACACAACGTGACTTATCACTGAAGTTCACACCACGAATTTCAGCCCAATAAATGTTATTTCTTTTTGCTTTAACAACCTGTGATTACTGTGCAAAGTGCAAACCAGTCTCCCAGTTTCTGTGACTTAACACCCCCAATGCGGAGTGTGTCTCAAATGACAAAAGAGAAAGATGGTTTTACCACCTAACAGCTGGTGCAAATGAGCAGAATTTCAGTGACTTTTACACCGACTCTGTCACTTTGTGCATGTTACTATGAGTGCATGGCTCTTTGATTTCTGTCCTACATAACAAATACAAACATAAAACAACTTCTAAATTCAAATCTACTTAACTTCATCTTATCATTTTGGGCGTTTTCAATGACGTAGTTGTAGCTCTGCTATGCTTCTCATTTTTCAGAATATATACTAATAAAATAACTAAAATACATGTAACTAAAATAGGAAACAATAAGAGGAGGTAATACATGCTTAGGGCTGGAATAATTAGCTGATTTATTGAATATGCGATAGACAGATAATTGATCTGCAGTTATTTTGCTAATCAAATAATCGTTTCATTCATTTTTCAAACAAAAATGGGATATATTCTTGGGTTCCACCCATTCAAATGTAATATGTAATGTGTTGCTTTTCTTTCTCATATATGATAGTTAACTGATTATATACAATTGATTTGAAGACATCATCTAAGTCTCTGGGAAATGATATGGTGCATGTTTCAGTATTTGCTGACATTTTATAGACGCAGCAATGAATCGTTAATGGAGTCTTATTTTTGCTTGTTTTTTTTCTTCCTCTTTCTCAGCACTTGAACTTTTATCAGCAAACTGCTGCCGAATATGGTTTACATTAATATTAATGTTGACCCGTCTTGCTGCTCCAGCACTCACACCTGCACTGTGAAAGCCTCCAGTTCACGGTGATCACGGCCTGATGTATTACCATACACCCTACATTCATCACTTTGTTTCCCCTTTGTGTTTCTCATTTTTTTAAAGGGAACTGCAGGAATTATTAGCGGCTTAGCACCGAGAGGCCCCTAAGTAGCTCTCAGGGTGTAAGCCTCTCTCCCAAGTCAAGGCCAACAGCACTCACTCCATTCAGTGATAATGTCAGCAGGGACATGCAATGATCCCTCACTTCTCCATGCTAAATGATCATTTTCTTTCTTAGCTCTGTCTTTCATTCAAAGTAAATCCACTCCCATAAAAAAAAAAAACTCCCAGCAAATATTAACATGCTGTCGAACAATAGTCCTCAGAAAGCATGAATCAGCATATGATTCCCAATTCCATGCACACAACAGGGGATTGTATTGAGGATCTGTGTGTTTGTGTGTGTGTGTGTGTGTGTGTGTGTGTGTGTGTGTGTGTGTGTGTGTGTGTGTGTGTGCGTGTGTGTGTGTGTGTGTTAGGGTGGGTGGAGGGGAGCCTCTGTTAGCACCGACATTCCCATCCAACAAAATTCCAAACCCCCGGCATCAGTACAGAGCTTTGGATCTGTGGGAAAGCCGAGGCAAGTTGCGAAGCGGTGGAGCACCTCGCCCGAGTCTCCAGACGGCCTGATTTGGGAACGCCGTGAAATCCGTGGCACCTCTCCTGGCTTCCTGGCTGAACGGCTGCCATATCTTGTGATGGACTGAGGCAGGAGAGAGCGAAGCAGCCAGGGATGAATACAGCTTAATCTTTACCCAGGCCACATGTGTGTGCATGATAACATGGTTGCTTTCTTCCTGTGCAGGGTTATTCTCCGCCAGCTGCCAGGTTAGCTGCCTCGCACAGCCGTGTTTCACTGCGATATTTGCCCGCTGTAAAAAGAACTATTGCACCTAAGGTGGGGGCTAATGCATGTTTTTGGAATTGGCGGTAATTCCTGACACATTTCGAGAGACAGATAGGGTGTCTTATAGCAAATGACAATATATGTAAAGACACCTAGTCCTCCCCCCCCTCCCCCCACACCCTTTTATTTCCTAATATTTTATTTGTGAGGAGCCTTCTTACGCTGGGGATAGAGGTTATTTTTATAATGGCGCCGTTGTGATCAAAAGCAGCTAGACATGCAGCAAAATACCTAAACACACAATTACCGTCGGGCCGTAGGTCTGCAGACTTAAGGAAAATGCTATTTTTGCAACATACAGTAACACCACACCAGGTTCTTATACCCGTATAAGTAGATCTAAATGTGTCTGCGCTATATAGTCGCACAATTTCCCCATTTTTATTTTGCTGAATTCACAGGCAATAACATTCAACAACATTAAAGCAGCAGCCTGTTCTTTTTCTTTCAACCATTCAAAATGTCTGAATTTGTGTGTGTGTGTGTGTGTGTGTGTGTGTGTGTGTGTGTGTGTGTGTGTGTGTGTGTGTGTGTGTGTGTGTGTGTGTGTGTGTGTGTGTTATACATGCAGGTGTTCTTCACTCCATACATTTTTCCATCATCTACACAGGCTTTAATGCAATCACTCCAGCAGCTTGGTGTAAATTTCCCTCCTTTCTCTCCTTCTCGCATAAACTTTCTCCCCCTCCGCTCATCTGCCCGGCTACACAAAGCCCATTTATTATGATTGCATTACCATAAATGATTTTATAACATCTGCTTGTCAATAATTATCGTACAAATTCCCGTGCCCTCTGACCCGTGCGTCGAATGAACCCCAGGTGTAAGGCACTGTTGGGCTAATGAGTAGCGCTACGCTAGCACATTGTCCCCACGTCAGTGCACACAGCCACCCACCCACTTCAATTAGAGCCTGCACACGCCTTAATATTAGCCCAAAATTGAGGAATCATGCGCTAATTGAAAACATTGCATTCAAGAAGAGAGGCTGTAAACTGTGAGGATATATAATGTCCTAAAGGATGCACAAATGCTTGTTTCTCCTCTTCCAGGAGAATATGGAATAAGTGTGTTGCATGTTACCACACCGAAAGCATTAATGTGGACGAGGGCAGGTGGAAGAAATTTTGACTATTTCTTACGAAGTATCACGACTTTCAGGGGTACAAGAATACCTGAGCAAAAATGAGAGATCACTAATTAAAAATAAAGTCATAGGAAACAACAAAAATGTCCTTACATATGCTCTCAACTATACATTATAGTGTGTTACAAACACGTTTTTAAGTGCTAATATACTGCCTATAAATGCTAAATAAGGAGGTTAAAATATAGTGTTTTTAGTTCAAAGTTTTTACATACCGAGCGAATGCCAGACAAAGATGTTGCATCTTTAATACATTTTGGGTTGACAGTGTATAGGAGTCTACTACGTCTTTTCTATATTTCCATCATTTACGCACCTGTCTAACAGGTGTGCTTTAGGTTAAGTCAAAATGTACCTTTTTTTTTATTTATTTTTTTTTACAAAGAAAACATGACGTTGTTGATAATGATTTATAGAAAAAAAGAGAAATAATAATACTAGAGATTGAGTCAAATGCTTTTCAAAATACCCCTTTTACCAAATGTGTATTTTGGTGCACCTTTAACGGGCTTTGCCAACATAGCAAAAGTAATAATCAAATAAAATAAATTACAGCAATCAGTTAATAAAATTCACTCCTACCAAAAACTCCTGTATATCTCGGACTACACCAAACAAATCATCCTCACACATAATGATAGCAACTATCTAATAACAAAATTAAAACAAATACACCGTACAATCACTTTAATGCCACATGCTCACTTTACAAACCATTATTCAAGTGCTCAAAGACGCTGAAGTGCATCAATCTATTTTACCAGTCTGTTTCTCCCTGAACAGCAGTCTAGATGCTCTAAAGCAGACACAACTGCAGTGTCAGATGCAGTTCTAATTGAAAAGTTAATTAACTTTTTGAAGTCATCAGCTGTCATTCCTGCAAATCAGACTCCAGCCCGGCCCCCGAGACCAACTTTATATCAGTCTTAATGGCTGGGGACCCACTGCAGGGCTACATGGGAACATTTGGTCATTGGAAGTACCATTTATAGAGTATTGTTTAATTAAAGTCAAATTAAGAGAACTGTATGCAGAATTTAATTTCTGGTATGAATTATTGTCAAAAACAGAGTGCAACTCAGATAATCAAACTTTTCATTATCCTCTCCTCCCTCCTGAGGGGCCTCCGCTGTTTTTTTTGTTGACAACTCCCAGAGCATAAATGAGAGGAAACTACCCACAATGCACTGCATACTGCATCTACACGTTTTTTTTCTTCTAATACATCAACTTCCTTCTGTCGAACTTTTTTTGTTTTTGACAAACAAAAGCTTCTACTTGCAGCCCCGTCTGGAGCAGATAACTGTCTCAAAAGTGTTGCTATCAGTGTGATATTTGAAATTCCACAGATATTAGCCTCTTTCCGACCAAGTAGTTACAGGATTAGGTAACTAGATTAGATTATATATATATTTAGATTTTTGCAGTTACTACAACATAAAATTCCTAGAACCCTGTTTTTCTCGTGTTCCGACTGGACCAATTTGGGGATTTTTAAGTCCCTCTGGCCGCAGTTCCTGTAACTCTTTCAGCTCCTACTTCAGGGCAGGGTCTTTTCCCTTTTCAGCATATGAACCTAGGTGAATGAGGGTCGGGTTTCCGGTACAGACAGACCAACAACGGGACATTTTTAACAATTTTCGCCATCTTATTCATCACTAATTTCACTCCTGACAACGTTTTAGGCGAGAAATTAACTGTTTAGATTTCAAATATAGGCAGTCTTGCGAAAATTGATGCCGAATTGACAATTTGCTTCAAAGTTTTCAGAGTTGAGAAGCTCCATGAAGTGAGGCGACAGCCAGCAGGCGCCTGCCCCGGCTTCTAGCTCGGACACCTCGCGGTAAGCTGGAGGTCTCTCAGACCGCTCTCGTAAATAAGAGGCTTTTATTTCGCCGTTGACGGTTCGTTTGTTTAAATATTACAACACATGTCCATCATAAGATTATTATGATTAATTAGATTAAGAAAGGAACCTGTGGTTAACTGTCTTTTCGGACACAAGCGTGTCCTGCGGCTCGCCGGCCGTCACACACACACACACACACACACACACACACACACGTCCACAGAGCAGCAGGCAGAGGCGGGGGAGAGAGAGATACCCGTTTCTCTTCGGGAGACTTGCTTAAATTATGACAAATATGCTATATACATTAGATTTAGTATTTAGTTCATACTTTTCTTGGTGTATTTGTTTTCTGATTTATACGCTATAAAGACTGTTGCCGTGCTTGCATCACTCCCTTACCCCTCCTACCAGTCCCTATGGCCACTTGGCCAGTGGGAATGCAATTGGAAAAAACGGTTTTGGGGGAAGAGTAGTTAGTAGAGCTCTTTAGAAGTGGACTTTTCCTATAACTACGTTCCTGTAACTACTTGGTCGGAAAGCGGCTTATTACAGGTTATAGGAACAGTCCACTTCTAAACAGTTCTAATGACTACTCTCCCCCAAAATCGTTTTTCCATTTGCATTCACACTGGCCAAGTGGCCATAGGGACTGACCTTTTCTTATTATAACACATCCATCTAACCACCACTATGCGGAAAAGGGAAAAGGGAAAAGACCCTGCCCTGAAGTAGGAGCTGGAAAAGTTACAGGAACTGTGGCCAGAGGAACTTAAAAATCCCCAAATTGGTCCAGTCAGAACACGAGAAAAAAAGGGTTCTAGGAACGTTATGTTCTAGGAACTGCAAAAATCCCTCCGGTCGGAAAGCGGCTATTATGAGGACTGCCATGAGAACCTAAATGCTTTGTTCACCAGTGATATCTGATCATAGAATACGCCCAGGTAAAAATGTTAATTTTGATACGTAACGTACGTGCTCTGGACATCCATCCATTCATCTTCGTCCCCTTATCCGGTATTGGGTCGCGGGGGTAGCAGCTCCAGCAGGGGACCCCAAACTTCCCTTTCCCGAGCCACATTAACCATGATGCTCTGGACATCAAATCAATTTTTGGAAAGTGAGGATGTTTTTAAAAAGTGAAGACATTTTTAAAAAGTGAGAGTATTTCTAAAAAGCGAGGACATTTTGGAAAGTAAAGTGAAAGTACATTTTTGGAAAGTGGGGACATTTTTGAAAAATGACATTTATGGAAAGTGTGGACATTAAGGAAACTGGGGACATTTTCAAGAAGTGACAGCGTTTTTGTAAAATGAGGATGTTTTTGAAAAGGGAGGACATTTTGGAGAAGTAAGAACATTTTTGGAAAGTGGGGACATTTTTGATAAGGGAGGACATATTGGAGAACTGAGGATGTTTTTGGAAAGTAAGGACATTTTGGAGAAGTGAGGACAGTTTTGTAAAGTGGGGACATTTTGAAGAACTGAGGACGTTTTTGGAAAGTGAGGACATTTTGGAGAAGTGAGGACGTTTTTGTAAAGTGGGGACATTTTGAAGAACTGAGGATGTTTTTGGAAAGTGAGGACATTTTGGAGAAGTGAGGACATTTTTGTAAAGGGTCGACATTTTGAAGAACTGAGGACGTTTTTGTGAAGCGGGGACATTTTGGAGAAGTGAGGACGTTTTTGTAATGAGGGGACATTTTTGAAAAGTGATTACATTTTCGAGAAGTAAGATTGTTTTCGAGAAGTGAGGACATTTTAGAAACAAACAACAGAATCTTTCATTCTCCTTTTCCCCCAAACGGACTGTTTTTAATGCTGACTTCTCATTTATATTGTCAAAGTCAGCGGGGCATGATTTAAAAGCCAGCCATCATACTGTCGTCTCATTTTAGAGCTTTGAGAAGGATCCTCCTGTGTTGTTTCTGGGGGTCAGCGCAGGTTTAATTGATTCTCCTCCCTCCGTCTCTTATTAAGGCCACAGCGCCTCTCCATGGGAACTGCTAATTGGCCATCCCCTGTGGCCACTTGGAGAAGCAGGCAGACGTGGCCCAATAGACACTTCTGCCGGTCCACAGGGACGACAGCAGATAAGAGATTCGCACCGACTATGCAGCTCTGTGGATCTGCTTCTTCAGGGTCTGATGTCTCCCTCCTTCACCATCTGGACACCAGATTTACAGATGTACCGATTGAGACCTGAATGACTCGACGTGATTTTTTGAAGATAACACCTCTGTATGTTCAGACTGGTGTGTGTGTGTGTGTGTGTGTGTGTGTGTGTGTGTGTGTGTGTGTGTGTGTGCGTGCGTGCGTGCATGCGTGTCATTGTATATCTATCTTTGTGAGGGCCAGGTTTTTAAACTTAGTTTTAAAGACTTTTAATATTTGAGGTAATATTTGGACACTGAGTATACTCATAAGGATAAAGGGAGGGCATTTTTGGAAAGTTAAGACATTTTTTCAACAATAGAAGATTTTTGAAAAGTGAGGAAGTTTTTGGAAAGTGAGGACACTTTTGTAAAATCGAGGACCTCTTTGAAAGATCATTTTGAAAAGTTGGGAAGTTTTCGAACAAGGAGGATATTCTTTAAAAGGGCTGCCTTTTTTGGAGAGAATATTTTGTGTATTTTGGAAAGAGGACATTTTAAGAGTGTGCTGATTGTTTTTAAAAGTAATTTGTTTGTTTTTTTAAAAGTGCTTTTGTTTTAGAATTAAAAAACAATGACGTACAAAGTGAAGTTTAGGTTAAAGTTTGAGGCTAGAGAATGCATTATGCCAGTAAAGGTCCTCACAAGTCACAAAGTAAAAATGAGAGAGAGAGCGAACAAAGCACCCAACGTCGACTTCAAGGCAGCGCTGCGACCGTCAACTTCAAGGCACCTAACCCTAACCTTAACCCTAACCCTAATCCTAACCCTAACCATTGCCTAATCCTAGTGCCTTTCAGACAGCGCTGCCTGGAAGACGACATTGGGGGCTTAAAACACCAAACACCGAACAATAGAGACAGAGAGAGATATAGTAAAGTGTGGGAGTATATGGGATGATTTAAAGGTTGTTTGTGTGTGTTGTGGGCATGGCGTGTGTGTGTGTGTGTGTGTGTGTGTGTGTGTGTGTGTGTGTGTGTGTGTGTGTTCTTGTTTAACTATATTCGTGGGGTCCAAAAACCGGGAATACAGTATACTTGTGGGTTCCGGACAATTTTGTGGGGCCAAAATGATGGACACCACAACTTTAAAGGGCTGTTTGAGGCTTAAGACTTGGATTTAGGATTAGGGATAGAATCAGGTTATGGTTAGGGTGAGGGTAAGGGTTAAGGTTAGGCATTTAGTTGTGATAGTTAAGGTTAGGGTAAGGGGCTAGGGAATGCATTATGTCAATGACGGGTCCCCACAAAGATAGTGAGACGCCCTATATGTGTGTGTGTGTGTGTGTGTGTGTGTGTGTTTGTGTGTGTGTGTGTGTGTGTGTGTGTGTGTGTGTGTGTGTGTGTGTGTGTGTGTGAAAAAGAAATTCAAGTGTATGCAAGTGTATTTGGCATTTATGTGATAGGACATTGGCATGTGTGTGTTTGTGTAACTGACTTTGATGTTTGTTGCTCAGAAGCAAGAATGAGCAAGATAGGCAGCAGACTTTTACCTCAGTTCTTCTATTCTCGCTTTCCTTCAACCACAAAGATACAGAAGATGTTCCGTTTATTCCCTATCAAACTGAAGCCTGTGCATCCTGTCTGCACTCAATATAAAACCTGCCCATTTCCTCGAATATGACATTTAAATCTTTTTAGGTGAACTTTTGTAAGAGCTGGAAGGCAGTGCAGGATCTTTTCTTTTTTTTTTTGCTTCTGGTCAAACAGATTTTTTTTTTCACACTTGTTTTTAGATAAACTTCAGCAACAATGCAACACCTAGAAAGGAAAACGGTTTCATATGCACATGTTGAGATATTCTCACGGTGCCGAAAGGCTGAGGATGCATAATTTTTACAGTTACTTGAATAATATCAAAACATTCACACCACTGTGACTCAACTAGTGCCCGCGGCTAAAACTGTCTTTCAGTCTCTTTGTTGTGGCATGTTTTTAATGAAATACCCCAAATTTACCTGAAGCATTGTCACCACTTTTTCAGTTTCGTTTTGCGTAGACCATCAAACGGAAATCAACCGAGAACAAAGGTTTTCCACCGTCTGCTTTTTACATCTTTAAAACATTATAAATAATAATAATAAAAACTCAGTTCATTGTGGTTTAATTTCCAACGTGAACACTGTCAGAGCAAAGGGTGCCAAAGGGATCTTGTCTGCAGAAATCATTTCAAAAGATATTGAGCAAGGAAACATCCTGTGCAAAAACATATCAAAACTCCCCAGTCATAAAGGTTGTAAAACCACAGCTAAGTTATAACTGTGCAGGAAGAGTGGAATTGAAAATGAATCAGGCGTGAAGTTTCTCAGCGTGAGTACAGAGAAAATCACAGTGGATTCCAGAGAGAGCCCGGGAGTCAGGATTACCGTTTGAAGGCTAAATGGTGTTATCGGTTCTGATTAAGGAGCATGTACGTGGTACTCGCTTCACCTCTGAGACAGCCATGGATGTCAATAGGGCTAATTGGCTCATTAGACCAGGTATTTAACTGTGCTATAATCATTCTGTGTCATCACTTAAACCCTGGTGGAACACGAGGGGCTCTGGCGATTGAATACACCCCTAACCATACGAGAGGCTTGTCTGACAGGAAGAGTGCACGGCGGCTCATGATATCTTCTGCTGTGTGGATTTCCAGCTTTCCCTTTTTTTTAATTTTTAAAGGGAATTTTGTTTTTCCAGCAAATATATGAAAAGAAGACTCTACCCTGTGAAAATGCTGCATTTTTTAGACTTCTTTTATTGGATGGTCTAGTTTTCGTATCTGCCCCATCCAGATATTTACCTGGATCTGCTGCAGCCACATGGCTATTTCCAGTGTACAGTAAAAAATATTTCAATGAATCTCTAGATTCATTGAGATTCTCTTTAGAATCTCTAAAGCCAGGAACAGAGCTGAAGATTATTAAAACCTACAAAGACTAGACACCTATTATACAACATTGGATTTCCCCAAAAACTAAGCCCATTTTGAACAACAAAGTAAACAGTGGACGGCACTGAACAAAAATTGGTTATAAAATGATTGTCATATAGTTTAATATATTTGTTGGTGCAGGAGGTGAAAACAGGACTTTCTTTTATTCTTTTAAATTAGGGTTAGAAGCATATCAACTTATTGTTTTTTGAATTAGTTTCTATTACTTTACACCGATTCGTAAGAAATTATTATTATATTGTTGGTTAATTGATAGCGCATCATGCTGCTGCCATGCTGGTGTTCTCTCTCTGTTGGGGTCTGTTCGGGCCGACTGCACTTTGGATCAGGTCTAACTATCCTCGGGTCTCCTTCTATTTGTGTCTCTTAAAAAAAAGTATTCATGCACGACGTTTATTATTATTTCATCTCGTCTCTCTTTATCGTACTTTATCGTCTTTATTCAGTTCTTCTTTCGGTGGACTGTAGAAACTGAATTGCCCTTTGGGGATAAATAAAGCTGTTTGTATAAATCACAAACTTGGATACAGTTCAAAGCCAATGAGTAGGGGTGTCATGGCCCAGTGGTTAAGACACGTACCATATGACCACAACGTCTCCAGTTCCATTCCATGAACCTTTGTGGCATGTTATATCCCCCTCTCTCTCTCTTTCCCTATGTTTCCTGTCTATATCTTACCTTGCACGGCAGCTGTATTCTCGTGATATCACAAGATCGCACGAATAGCCATCTCGTCAGGCTTCAAGTGATGCGTTTGTGTCCGATTTTGCATCCGGTGAGGCGCTACTGGCAGCTGTGGACGGGGTTAGGGTGTGTGCGACGGCTGCAACAGTTCAAAACAACAATGGCAGACTTGATAGACGGATGGTTCTTCCAATCACCTGCCAGGTATTTTTTTGAAAGTGCCTGCCCTTTCCTAAAAAAGTTTTCAACGACAGCTTCTCAGATGGTTAACAAACCATCTGGCTCGTTAGTTTAGTCTATATCTACACTTGCCTGATTTTAATGAGGAAGCACTGTCATCTGATCATAACTGTAATTGTACCAACAATTGTAGCATGTGTCCACCCTTCATTTCAAATAGAGGCAGATGATGTGGGTACATGAAATTGGATCAGCAAAAACAGTAAGATTTTATCACAAGGACTGCATTGAACATGACAGACTCTTTGAGTCATTATGGAGTGGACAAATATCCAATAATCGAGGTTTTCTTCAAGCCTTGAAGTATTCCTTGAAATATATAGTCTGCATGTAATATAATTTGCTTCATCAAAGTCAAAACTGCAGCATATTTAAAATTATACAGACAAAAAAAAATCTGAAAAGTTGAGACAAAGCACATCTTCCCACTTTGTTTGTTTTCCCATTTTCACAGTTCCACACATCCATTGCTCCAAGCTCGTGCCATCACTGCCATGGTCTTTGCTTAAAGGGGGGGGGGGTCCTGAGTGCCTGTGGAAGCTGGCATGGTGCTGACCATGCCGCCGTTTCCTCTGAAAGGAATGTCTGGTGTGGCATCAGTCACTGCTGGCATTCTGGAGATGGTCTGCCAGTCCCTCATCATTGTGCCACAAACACACACACAAAACACACACACACACACACACACACACACAAAACATAAAGTGTCACACTCAGCTCCCACCCTGTGCATGGCAGTGATAGGCAGAGGACGAAGAGCGCACATCCTTATCGACGCCAATCCAGATGAACCTACAGACACGCTTCCCCAACACCCCAGACCCACTCGCTGCACAGTTGGCCACCATTAGCCTTCTTTTAGCTATGACAGACCTAAGGCTAAGGGGAGGGGGTGCACCATTGCCAAGGTGCTCCCCTGATTTGCTACATTTCCCAGGGCTACACGGCCTCTAGGCATACTGGCCCATGGAGACATAAGCCCCGGCCTCCCTGGAGGCTCTCGGCCAACCCAGACGCTTGGCATGGGCCGAATCCCTCCAATGGGAGCTGTCCAAGAGCCGTGGATGGCTATGATATGTTTCCACCGAGGGCAATTTAATCATGTGGAATTTCGATGAATGAAAGGAATGTGTTTTGCTGGGGGTGGACTGAACGAGAGCAAGTCAGGCTGCTGCTTTCACACATTACCCTTTCTCTTTGCAGAAACAAGAGGGTATACTTCATCTAAATGAGAGTGAATTTGAGGCTCAAACATGAGGATTTTAATAAACAAAATTACCTGATATAAAAGGCATCTAAGTTTCATTCACCTAAATTACAATAACACAATTTTCTCTCTCTCTCTCTCTCTCTCTCTCTCTCTCTCTATATATATATATATATATATATATATATATATATATATATATATATATATATATATATATATATATAGTGAGAAGTAGCATTTACAAAAATTCAAAAGCAGCATCTCTTTCTATCCAGGTCAACTGTTACTTAAGTAAAGAGTAGTTCCTGAGACAACCTTTGACAGTGTGTTTAATGGCACCATTATATACCTCAACATATTTAACAAGACATTGTTATTTTTTTAACTAAAATAATATCAAATCTGCATGTCATCTAATGCATTCACTTCACACCAGGTCTAGTGAATCAAGTGTCACTGCTCTAACACTAACATTGACTCAACAAAAGCCTGATTATGTTTAATGACTTTTTTAAAGATATTATCCATGCAAGGTGACTACAGAATGGTTAATGTTAATGTTAGGGAAATAGTTTTTTTTACAGTAAAAACTAAATTTATGCTGTACTACATGGGGGAGACATTTGAGTGACCACTACGACCTGAAAGACGACAGCCATGTAACAGACTGAGACAGCCAAAGGACTAAGTTGGCTACTTTTTGGTAGTTTGTCTACTTGTACTGCAGAATATTTGCATGAATGTATATCAAACTTCTGGTTTCATCAGATTTTGAAAACCACATTTGACGATCCCTTCAAATAAGTTACTCTCTGTGTTTTAGTTTTGTGAATGTTCCCTCAAATTCTTTAATGTGGGCATCTGACTTCCAGCAGCTCTGTTGAGAGTGTCTGTCTGGAGAAATATCAGATAATGAAGAGGACACAGCTCAATGCTGTTGTAGTGAAAGGACAACAAACGTAATCAATTCCAACTGAAATGTGTTCATTGTAACATTTAAAAAAATAAGAACTCATAAAAAAAAAAAATATTCTCAAACCCACATTGTAAGAGCTCACACAGCCAATAGTGCTTTGTAAACATGCTACCAGACTAGCCTCAAATGTACAAGTAAAGTCAACCTGCATGAAGGGCACACTACTTCCTCCATTGGCAGTGAGCATTATCATTTGATATAAATTGTGTGCTATAGAATCGTCCAGTATGAGCAGAACTCGTAAAAAAATGCTGCTCATAAACCTTAAACATATTCAATAATGTGAGTTTTACAATTTGTTAAGACTGCCATAATGTCAAATACATTTATAAAAGATGGCACACACCAAAACACACCCTCAATCAAAGGGTTAAAGGCACACTGATGAAGGATTACGGTAATTTTTAAACTAGACGTGTTGTTTTTTTAATTCGCTCTGACTGCTCTGCCTTGATGGTTTTGATTAATACGGCCAGGAAATGTTTGTGAGCAAGACATATACTGCGATTCATCTGCAAAATAATCCAATCATTACCAACTAATGACAGGGGGGGTGAAAAATGATGCGAGCCCGCAGCGGCTCCCCAACATGCATCAGGGCCCCACCGACGCAAAGCATTGGAGGCCCCACCTGTCACAGCGATGCAGTAATTGCATTGTGGGCTCTCTCCTCTCCTCGGCGCTCGCTCCTCTCTTCCCCATCCACCGCCGTTCAGCTGCGAAGACAATGCTCGTCTTAATGAAGCCGTCTGACGAGGTGGCAATTACAAACTTCTGTCACTGTCACTGGGGGCAACTAGGGAGGAGGTGGACGGGGGGGTGGAGGATATCTCACCCCTGAGGGCTTCTCCGTGTTACGCTGGATGGCAGGGTGGCTAAGCTGCTGTCAAAGGCAACTTGAGAGTGCGAGCTGGATTAGAGGTTTACTGTATGAGTGATTGTTAGAAATGAAGTGATGCATCACAGCTGTATGGGGATGTCTGCGGATAGACGGATGATCCAGTGACACTTCCGTGCACACTTAAAAATGAAGCAGTGCTTCCATGTGCAGTAAAAGAAATCCCACGACTGGTCTGAGATTGTTTGCTCTGAAATTCTTGCTCTGAAAAAAAAAAGCTGAATTCTCTCATGGATGTGGTAAAAGTTCAGAACAAAAATTGCACGGGTTTTACACATGAAGATCAGTTGACTTACTTGTTACAAACACGGGGCATAGAGTTTACAAGATATATGCATTTACCAGGCAGGAATGGTCTCATGAAGGACTCTACTTAATTGCATTATGGAAAATGTAGGATTAAGCATTTTTTAACCTTGACCCAAATTACAGATTACAAATTAGGATATTACAACATTTGCTGCATCAATTTTGACCATTCTTTTAATCTTTCTTGTGAGTCCCCCCCAAAAAAAAGCCATGTCATTAGCCACACTGACAGCTTTGGTTTTATTTGCTCAAGTCTGGAAATATCTGTCTCTATATGATTTCTGCCTGAATGGAGTATGTCTTTAGTAGAAAGTAGTTTGAATATAAACTGTTCAGTAAGGTCTGTTGATTATCCAGCCTAACAAGGACAGTTTGGACATAGAGATGTTGCTGTTTGTTATTTTTAAATTCCTAACTTTTCAGAGCTGTACGTACCACAAATACAATTCCATTCACATCCGTTGTACTGGTGTGACAGCTGAAATCTCAGAGACGGATAATTTTGTGTAAATTGGGTGAACTGACCCTTAAACCCAATGCACATCATTGATTCAGGGTTCGACATGGTTGAACAAACAACTAACACTGTGATTCTTCGACTTACATTGTTGTTTTTAATCTGGTAAATGGACTAGCGGTTACATTTTTAGCATTTGTTCCACCTTATGCGGTCACATTCAGTGGAAGAATGCTATAGCTCGCCATGTTCACTGCCTCTGTAACAGAATTAAAACAGTTGCAACAGTGGGCATTAACATTGTGCTCTCAATTCATACACAGGTGCCATCATAACTTAGTCACCAAACAATTAATTCAACTCACCTAACCTGCTGTGTCTTTACTCGTATAGCAACAGACATTAAGAACACAATTAGGTTAGCCAATCTTTTCTAAAAATGTATGTAGAATTTGAAATTCTTCTGGTTGCAGTGGTATCAAAAAGTCATGGTGGCTAAAAGGGAGATGTGCATAAGAGGCTTAAAGGCATTCCAATTCTTAATGGTGATGTGATGGATGCACCAGTACAACATGGCATTGCAGACCTGGATAAATGGTTCAGTACATATATAGCCCTGTTAAAAGATACAAGCAGCCTCTACGTTCCATGTTAATGGAAACAACTGGAGAGAGTTTTACTGAATTTGTTAATTTAGATGCAGTTAGTGTGAGGAAAAACAGTTGGAACCAGGGTCCAAAATCAACTTCATGGTTTATCAGCCAATGGCAACCAGCCATAAAACTGCATAAGATAGAAATCAAACACAAACAAACGAGCAGGTACTATTTGTCGAGTACCTGCGGCAAACGCTGCAGCTCATTGTATCGGCGGTGAAGTACACCTCTCTGTACATCTTATTTTAACCATACTTTCACCATGCTCTTCATGTTTTAGGTCGATCTACTCCGACAATGTGCCGCCACATACTTGCAGACTTTCTTTGCGGTTAGCGCAAAATTCTCATCTGTGGTACCCGGCTCGATAAAGTAAGCATTAGCGTAGCGACGGTGGACAGTGAAGATGAATCAAAGCATTGCGATACAATTATTGTCCGTCATACGTTGCACATCGGCACCAGTGTGCAGAGTCAATGCAAAACAAAATGTGGTCAATTAACTAATAAAGGTTTGTAGTAAAGTAGACCTATTTCAGCAACACGCCAATGGCGGCTGACCCAATTTATTTTATTTGCATGTGGCGAGTGGTTGGTGCTAATTTTGGACCCTGGTTGGAACTTGAATGTGTTTATTTATAATAATGTATCAAAGGAAATCATTAATTTTAACAAAAGCACACAGTATGTTCTGAATCTGCAGTTACATCCATGCAGAAGAAATTTGTTTGCATAATTTAAACCTCTCCAGCAAACATACAGTACACCTGACAACATCATCCGTGTACTTAACATTCTCCACTTTCCAGGTTCTCTTTCGTGGACAAAACGTTAATTGAATCAATGTCCTAATGCTATGCTTCAGTGTTTTGACGTCTCTGATGATGCTTTAAATTCAATTCTGTTTGCAAAGTAGCCTACTTCACACACACACACACACACACACACACACACACACACACACACACACAAACACTGAGGAGGGAGACCAGACCCCCTTCATCAGCACTTCATGCAGGTATGAAATGAGCCCAAACAAGCAGATCAATTACACACTTCCTTTCACTCTACACAGGTGTGCCCTGGTGCCTACAGATGTTGCCATGGTTACATCATGCCTACCTGCCCTACATAATTATGTGAGACCATGGCATAGTTCTTCAACTAAACTAGGGCTGCAACTAACTATTATTTGCATAGTCGATTAATCTGTTGATTATTTTCTTGATTATTCGATTAGTTGTATGGTCTGTAAAATGTCAGAAAATTGTGAAAAATGTGGATCAGTGTTTCCCAAAAGCCCAAGATGACGTCCTCAAATGTCTTGTTTTGTCCACAACTCACAGATATTCAGTTTACTGTCAGAGGAGAGAAGCAACTAGAAATTATTCACATTTAAGAAGCTGGAATCAAATAATGTTTACTTTTGTCTTAAAAAATGACTCAAACTGACTAATCGATTATCAAAATAGTTGGCGATTAATCTAAGAGTTGACAACTAATTGATTAATCTTTGCAGCTCTAAACTAATCAAAGTAGCGTCAATACATCCTCCATTCCTCCTAATTGCCTCTTTATTAGAATAGATGTCACTGTCCCCTCTGCTTTACTAAGTAAAGCAGATTAAGAGAACAGACTGTAAGCAGCACAGTAACTTAAATAGTTATATCTCTAATGTATGTTTTTAGATATTTTTACCAAACAAAATCCAAATATTTATACTCTGTCTGTGGTTTGTCATATTAGTCACTTGAACTCAGGCAATTGTATTTCTCTTTCTTTCTTTCTCATTTCTTTTGCCAAATTCTATGTTTTTTATTGTTTTTTTTTATTTGCCAAAAATGTCAACATTTTGCACACACACATCTGATGGCAAGAGAGGTTGGCAGGTTGTATCTTTGGTACTGTAGGGGTTTGACCAATATGGGTTTCCAAAGGCTGATACATGCAGCTGATATTAATATCTTTGACTGTGGCAATTTGACTGCCAAAATATTCCCAGACATCTGTGTTTCCCTTCACAGATTTATTATTATTCTCAACACTGAGCTGTTACTGCTGCATCCATGTTCTGTACGCAGCAGGGTGCAACTCTGTTGCAGAGATTACCAGCTACCTCCAATCTACAAACCTGTACCGTACTCTACAGGTTGCTGCACCTACAGTAATCTCATCCTGTAGTCAAATAGAACAGGTTGCAACTTAAGATAGAGGATATGGATGTTAATATAGGAAGTTTAGCTAAAGTCTTTATTGGCCCAGTCCGGATAACATCAACTTTGAAGCTGATGTTGCTCAAGACTACTCTTTTAATTGATATGTGTTGTATCTTTACTGCTGGTAAAGAGGTGCCCATGCCAGGCAATTCACATACCAATAAAATGAGCTCTTACATTTTTCTCCTCAGTATGATTTCTGTGGTTGCCACAGTCCCATGGCGACCAAGGTTAACCATCAACAACTCAGCAGTGAGTAGTTGTGCTTGTTCAGGAGAGCAGCTGCCGCCTACCTCGGCCCTGTCATGACTCTTCACTAAGCTTTCCACTTATGCCGACCTTACACCAAACGACTATTCAAGCGATTCCGCTGTCGCAGTCAAATTTCCAAAATGAAAATGAAATCATAAAAGTCTTGCCAGAGTTGGGGCGCGTTGCCATCGTCATAAAACTCAGTTTGAGCTGTCTTAAGTCTTAAGTCTTTTTCCCGTCTTGATGTTCCGACAAAGTCAAACGTGTTTAATATTATCTTAAGTTTTAAGTATTGGTAGTAAAATCTTATAGCCTGTGACTAAAAACTCATCGACATTATGATGACAGATTGTCTTTAGATGTGAGATGGCGTGAGACTTTAGTCTTGTCAGAGTCTTCTAGGCATTAGTGTCGAGCCTTCCGTTTTAGCACAGCACATAGAGTTTACAGTGATGTAAGAGATTTGCAACATTTTAAGCATTATGTCTTTGATTTTACATATAAGTAAACAAAAGCAAGCTGTTATTTCTAGCTATTGATTTTGTCAGCTGAAATGAAAATGTTGCTAGTATGTTTTTGCAGCTGTAGCTGGCTAGCTAACTACAGCTGATTCCATGAGTTCATAGAAAACTATGTGTCCATTTGTTAATGTTTCCAGCTAACCTGTTTAAAAGCGAGAACCATATCAAAATATTTTAAATATTCACGTGATGGCTACATACATGATGCTAAAGCAACGGATAATGAGTTTGGCCGGGTTTTGCTAGAGTGTAAATAAAGAGCAGGACAGAGCTGCTAACATTGTAGCATCTTTTCTCCCACACAGTAAACATGAACGCCCTGAAGGTCCTGAAAGGGACTTTTTGTAATATAACCTGTAACCCCAATAAGGTGTTATATATGATTGGCTCCTTGTAATGCTACTACTGTAGGTAGTATGCTGGTTAGCTGGCCATGCTAATGTTAGCAGCTTCTATTAGAACAGACCATTCCACAGTTTCAGTAAGAGTTTTCCTCTTTTGTTTTTGCTTGTGGAGGAATCTAAAGCTTTATAGGCCTGCCGTGCTTTATGACGTTTGCCAAGCTATGATTGGACAGTCACTTTTTGAGGGAGGAGTTTAGCGAATGCCTTAAAGTGGCACTCTGGGATACATACTGTAAGGTCTTTGAGTGAGGAATTATTCTACAAGACACACAACCAAATTATTTGAATAAATGAAATATAAAAACTGAAATGGCATAGAATTCCACTGCAGTTTGTAATGACTGTATGTAAATCTGGTCGTGGAAGAAGCTGTTTATATAGTGGACAATAACAGGACGCAGCTATTTTCAAAAGAGGAAAGTTTGAATGGATCATTTAAATGAACCATACTTGGTGAACTGCCTGAACTTTTTAAGAAACTATTGAAGGCCTCATTAGTTTGAATTGGCATTCCAATGACATATAAGAGCCATATTACCTGCAGTGGCTTATCAGAATCCCTCGGTTCACTCAGACATAGACAGACCATTGTTCTAAATAGCACTGCTCTAAATGTCCACTGTAGGTTGTCTGTGATTGAGTAATGAGTGCACAATCAAATTCAGGAGACGCAGAGGGCAGAGGAAGTTCAACTTTAACTGAGTTTCTGAGATTCTGCGTCTTTCTCTTAACTAAGTACTTCTGAGTAGCAAGTGATATTTTTTTTGACAGAAAGAGTTTACACTTTATGGCGAATTGAAATGA
Source organism: Sander vitreus (assembly GCF_031162955.1). Classification (NCBI taxonomy): domain Eukaryota; kingdom Metazoa; phylum Chordata; class Actinopteri; order Perciformes; family Percidae; genus Sander; species Sander vitreus. The sequence continues at coordinate 5,895,237 of NC_135860.1, forward strand.
CTCAGAGTTAAAATCCCCCTAAACTATTAGCACACAAAGTTACTTTAGTTTCTCTCTCATCTTTCTCTGTCTCTGTCAGTGATTCATCTTTTACAAGTTAGTGAAAATTTCCCTGTTGCTTTCCACCTGGTTACAACTGACAGCCATAGATAAATCCCACCCACATATTTCACTCTAAATTACAAGTAATCAATCTGTTATGACCTTTATCTTGATACTCCAAGCATAATTTTCTCTTGAGAGCCAGCACTAAACTGTGATTGACAAACTTCAGAAGTGGACCTGAAAACGTTGCTGCACGCACACATTACTCACACGTTAACCCTGCAGCTCGCCGAGGTGTACGTTAGTGTGTAATAGGCGCTATTAATAAAGCCGAGCCATGCGTGACTCCACTTTCTCTCTGCAGCCGCCTCTCATGGCTGACTCCTTACCGGGGATTCAGTTGTGTGAGTTTGGATCAGTCTAATCACATTTGTTTAATTAAGCACAGCTAATAGACTCTCCAGGAGATAGGGTGTCTCACTGTGATGGTGGCGCTGCATTGAGATGCATGTCAAACAAAGAGGCTCAGTATCGCTGCGGCTCCCATGGCTCTGTAGTGGTTGACGTGCCCGACATCCAACCACGTTTGCAAGCCTGACGCAAACAAGCTGGAGGTTATATGGTGAGGGTTTAAGATGGTAGAATGCATTGGTGTCAATGTCTAACATGAACTTTCATTTTGTAGTAGTTGTAATGTGCAATTGATTTTAAAACATCTCGAACATGCACGTCTCTCCTGACACTGCCATGACAGGAAATGTGAGAGTTGAATGTCCTTTGCATGCAGGTGGCATCACTCTTAAAGTAAATAATCTTTGTTTAAAGATTCAACACAGTTAGCTGGTAGACACAAACACATTACTTGACAAGATAGATTTCCGTGTGATATGTGCATTATCCCGTGATATCCAGCAGCACATAGGAGTACAGTCTCACTTTTTATGACTGTAACTTGACCTGCATATATTTCCCAACCATTTGAATAATTTCCGTAGTTGGCACGTTTTTATCAATCTTTGGGCTGTCTTAGGACACAGATACACATCCATCGACTCAGAGGGAAAGAGTGAGTTAGAGTCACTAACAAATTCCCGTGTTTTTGTCTCTTGGGCACTTAGTGAAGAGTAATCTCCAAAAGCAGCCATTCAAATCACCCAAATGTCCCACTGTCGAGAGAGAGAGAAAGAGCTTTGGTGAGCGTGGGCAAACAAAATAGATGTATCAACATGTATTTACAATGCTGCTTGTATGCCTATTATGAAGTGTACTTAAAAAGTCCGCAGCTGTTCTGAAGATAAGGATGGTGTAACAGAGGTTAGTGTGGAAAGAATGGATGGACGCTTCCTAAAAGGATGACCGCATCAGTTGCTCGTCGTGCCACAAAACAACACGTTTACATTGAAGTGACAAAGCCCTCTAGTGGTCGTAGTAATTATGACTGGAGCAAAGGACGAAGTCAGGTGATGTTGCTACAAAGCGAGAAAATCTGGAAAACTAGGAGGGCTGGGTTGATGGATGGGTTAACAAAACATCGGACCTTAACACCGGAGACCACTGTGCCTTTCATGTTTCCTACAACATTGGTTTCTTTTAACCATGACCATGATCGTTCCCCAACCTCAACCAGTCTACCAGGCATTTCATTTATTGGACTTGTTTGGAGTGAAATGTCTATGGTTAAGAGAAATAATTACATTAAGGGAAAAATTGCTGCCCAAGAATCAACCAACCAAAAAAAATCAATTAAAATCAAATTTGAGGGCTGCTGTTGTGACCCACTAAGGCAACAGTTAATACATATCATCAAAATTAAAATAGTCTCACGACTTGCAGAATTTCCCTCCTGGGGATCCATAAGTTTTATTTTATACCATGTGACACAAACTCAAAAGCAGGTTTCACCAAACTGTCAGCTAGAGTGAGTTTAAAAAATGATCCTTGTTGATCCACCTGTTCAAAGGATTCGTTTTCTGGTCAAGAGGTAAGAATCTAAAGATAATCTACGTTTTATGGGTGGTCTAGTCCATAGGCGCCGATACCGTGGGTGCTCAGGAGCTCGAGCACCCACGGAAAATACTGAGCACTCACGTGTGCCAGACTGCCAGTAGGCTACATTCATTTAAAATGAAACATTGCAGTTGGTGCTAAGTGGAGCATCTGTCATAGTATGATTGGTTATGTCGGTGGCATTGATTCTTAAAGGAGAATTCCGGCCAATTTTTACGTTAATCTTGATCGCTATAGCTACGCGAGTACTTTCGATAGAAAAAACCCATATATACACTTGACTTGTCCTCTGGAGGACATAGCCACACCACCGCCGCTCCATGGATTGTTATTGGAATGATTATCACAGAAGCCTGTCTGAATACACTCACCGGACGGCAGCTAGCAGCTAACGGCTAACGGCTATCAGCTAGCAGGGTAAGCTAGCTACTGGCAGGATCGAGACATGCCAGACCAGGGTAGGTGAATTTAAACAATGTCTGAGTTGAAAACGCATCTTGTTGACACGTAGGGCCATGTTCATGTGGCACAGACATATTAATTGCATTTTGTGTCTGTTAAGAGGCACAAAGGCACTCTAAAACTTGCCCCGACCACTGCCATTTTAGCTCAGGGGGACGCTTGTAGTACGTAGCTGCAGCTTCTCCGTGTTACCTGCACTGATTCGGGTCGGGGTTTTTTCTATCGAAAGTACTCGCGTAGCTATAGCGATCAAGATTAACGTAAAAATTGGCCGGAATTCTCCTTTAATGTCCCACGAAGCTGATCACGGTTACGTGTCAGTTAAACTTTTCATCTCCAATCCTATCTGTATATTTGTGAGAAATGGCGCTGTCCTGAGTTGAAAGATAGCCTACTTTACGGCTTTATTATCGAGTTAATAGGCGTGTGTGTTCGTGTCGGCCGCCTGTGAGAACCCATGGAGGAAAACATAAATCGGCGCCTATGGTCTAGTCTATATCCACGACGTTCCACTTCCGGGATTGTTCAGCTAATTCCGCCGGATGTCTTTCATTTTGGCCGGATGTCCGTTACCTTCCACTTTCTTTGTGTTGTAATTTAAAACTCCGGTCGACTAATGAGGACTATGGTTAACTGCTCCTCAGATCTCTGCAGGGTAAATCCAGACAGCTAGCTAGACTATCTGTCCAATCGGAGTTTTCTGTTGCACGACTAAAACAACCTTTGAACGTACACATGTTCCACCAAAACAAGTTCCTTCTGGAGGCTATTTTGCTGAGGCGCCGTTGCTCTGTCCGGCGCTTAGCGTTGCCCAAGATGATTGTGATTGGTTTAAAGAAATGCCAATAAACCAGAGCACATTTTTACTGTGTGGACTCGCCAGAGCCTCCTACGCAGCGCGGCGTAGGAAGGTCTGGCAATGCGATACCATGGGTGGTCTAACTCAGTGGTTCCCAATCTTTTTCATGTGAAGGACCCCTAAACTGACACAAATTAGGACCCCCATTTGTCCATCCAAAGGTCCAACCATCTGATAGGATTTTTGCTTTTAAGATGTTTTATTACAAAAAGTGTATGAAACCCATGACCATAATAGTCAAACATTCGGTCATTGTGTTACTTATGGATGGAATTATAGATGGATTCCCCTTTTTGCTGGGGACACCCTCAAACACACCCTGGGGATCCCCGGACCCCACTTTGGTAACCACTGGTCTAATTAACAGGAAACTATAGGAAGAGGCATCAAACTGCAGCCTTCACAGTTTGATTGACAGGTGATCTCTGATGAGTGTGTTTCAGAAACACTTCAGTATGCCTGAAGAGTGAAACCAGCAACTTTCCACTCACAGAGTCCTCTAACATCTGGGCAGCTGCCACCCATGTTCAGCTGATGCTCTCCACATGCAGTAATGTACTAAGTGACATTAAGCTGCCACAGCTGATGGGAGAGTTGAGAGTTCACACCCGACAGTAATTACACTTGTGGGCTGTTTTCTTTCGCCCAGCTGACTGACATCCCATTAACAGCTGAAGGCGTGTGCGCTTTGGAGGTGCCGCTGTGGGTCAGCTTTTATTGTTCTGATTGGCTCTCATCTCCACTGTCCTCCTTGGCAGCACGCAAATGAGGATAAATAGTATTTCATTTGAGAGGTGGAGTACCTCTGTTTCAAAACTCAAAGAGGGGCTGAGTAGAAAAGCGAGGAGGAAAAGACACAGAAATCCACACTTCAATTTAAATTTCTGCTGAGATCGGGGGGGGTAGTAGACAAGTGTTAGTCTCCTCAGGAATCCTTGTTAATCTTTAAAAGGTGAGCAATTATAAAAGAGCTACTGAAGACTAACCACAAAACCAGAACAAAAAATAAAAAGTGGCTGAGCATTCCACATTTAGACGAGACGTCTGTCTTTTAGCTCTTGGGCATCTTTCTGAGACAAATTACTTTCAGTAGTCAATAGCCTGTAATTAAAATATACCCACTTGATGGAGAGGCAACAGTGTCTCTCTATTTAGTTATGGGTTGGAAAGATTAATTCTGGGGTGTATAACCCTTGTAATTTTCCAAGTGCTGTTTATTGTTTTCGGGGGAAAAGTGTAGACGATTGAAATGTCTCAGCTCAAGGTCTTCTTTGATTTGTTTACACTTCACACACACACACACACACACACTTGGTTCTCTTTTTTTGTGCTTTACACATGCCCTTTTTATGATTCGGCAACATAGATGCACATTATCAATTTGCATTAACATTTTGGAACGTGTCCACAGCTCCCACACGTCGCTGCCTCATTAATAATCTTCTCTGTGTTTGAATGCAGAGGCCAGGGTTTGCTGCTTTTTTTTTTTTTAATCTAGAGAATCCTAAATATTGTCAAAAGCAGTCCAATGTCAACTCTCTCACTCTACCCTCCTCAAGACGAGACTCACCGGTCCCCCTTGTGGTCAAAGTGACAACTGCAGTACATGTGGGCTTCGGAGGCAGCAACATGAATTGTTGGATAAAACACAGGCTGCATTGAAATCACCAGCTGTTGTCCGTAATGATGAAAACATCCCTAACTTAGCATGAATTTATAATTATGCAAAAAGGGAAATTTGAATCTCTTTACTGGAACTTTTCAATTCCCATTCAATCTCCCAGGAGAGAGCTGGTGAGTGAATCACATGCAGAGATTGTGTGTGTGTGTGTGTGTGTGTGTGTGTGTGTGTGTGTGTGTGTGTGTGTGTGTGTGTGTGTGTGTGTGTGTGTGTGTGTGTGTGGGTGTGATTTTTTTTTTCTCTCACTCTTTTTTATTTAAATCCAGATCTCAGATGCTTCATAATGAAACTTTTGTGGAGTCCCAAAACCACAACAAATGAACTTTTCTGAGAAGTATCTGTATGGATCAGCTTACGATAAAGGCCCCAGTCCCTCTGTGTCTTCTCTGATCAATAAACTTGCAGACAATCAGAATTATTTTAACGATTTTTCGGACCAAAACCTTTTTCTTCCGCTCTCACCTTGTCTTCTCTCGTGTTTGCTTCTTTTAGCTCCTATTCACCTCGCTAATTCTACTTTCAATGGGATGTGTAAATGAAGTGTACATGTAAATGTATCAATGTGTTATTTATGCTAAACCCGGTAAGAGAAGCACATTCACATTGTAAGTAAACAGCTGCATTACCTGTGGGCTCCTGCACACCTGCTAGTGCAGAGCAGTTAGCCTGCGTGCAGATGCAAACTGTCAATCATTTTCACATACACACAGACACACACACTCATACATGCACACACACAAACAAAAGCACATGCACAAAAAAATTGTATAAATATGTGCAAGGGTGCACACAAATCCAAAACACACACACACACACACACACACACACACACACACACACAACACAAAAAAATGTGTATTCAAACCACAATATGTGACACACACACACACACACACACACACACACACACACACACACACACACACACATGATCTACACAGACATGATAAAATCTACCAGAATGAGTGAAGGAGAAATGTTTATTCACGCATGGAGCATTTTTAATGGAAACATTAATATATAACATATAGAGGTATAATCACCATGGAGAGACGTTTCTTACTCTCCATTCATTCACTGTAATATGTTCTTTATTAAGACTAATTTAATTTACCACTCTCAGGAACTTGAGGTATTTCTTGTCTAATTTCAGACTTTGGTAAGAAAAAAGGGCGACTTATATTCTACACTTTACACACACAGCAGTCAATACAGCAACAGCTGACAATCAGTGAGAAAAGCACTAATGCATTTAGACACTGTGAGGGCGAAAAAGAAGCTTTTTTTCCTCTCCGTTATCTGTCACTGTCCTCTGTGCCTCGGCTGATTCTGCTTTAGGCTGTGTTCTTAAAGATGTCCAAGAAAAGAAAAATCTAATTATTCTGCTCTCTACGTAATTTTATTTATTTATTTTAACAAATTTGCATTCCTTCAGCCATATTTTTTTATTTTTATTTTTTTATTTTTTTTTGATAGGCCCGCGGTAGGAGTCTTAAATGTGTGATGGAGAGGCTAAGAGTGTGTGTGTCATGGCCGGAGTTAAACTAATAGTTTTCACAGAAAAAAAGAAAGCAACAGCTGGCATTGATAAAAAAAAAATTAAAAAAAAAAGTAAGTCTGCTTCAATAATGATGCATTGAAAATGTTCACTGCCGAAAAGTCACAATAATAATTATTTCCCACTAAAAAAGCCTTGTTTAAATTGGAGAAAATAATTGGAAAAATTGCTTTCGGCAAACACAGACTGCAATATTAGCCTTTCTCTCAACAAGGCAAGGCAAGGCAAGTTTATTTTCAACAAGCATCAAACTTAATTATTCTTGAAAACTTGTTTTTGTATGTTTGTATTTTTTTTTGCACAGTTCGGCTTTCAAACAAATCGACTCATATTTAATAAACAGCTATTTTATGTCTGTAAGATCATCTGATGTAATGTAAAGCCTACCCGACTTCACCGGGCTGTATGCATGGGTTTACATTCCGCTCAGGTGTGCGGGGAGGAAAGCTGGCAGGTTGCCTTCCGCTGTTAAAACAACAGGCTTCCACTCCATACGGAACAAAACGCACGCTGCTGCGCGCAATCCACTGTTAAGCAGACTTCTTCTCCTTCTTCTTGACATGCAAACATGTGGCGTGTAAATATGAAAATGAATGAATGTGATCTCTCTCTCTCTCTCTCTCTCTCTCTCTCTCTCTCTCTCTCTCTCTCTCTCTCTCTCTCTCTCTCTGTGTGTGTGTGTGTGTGTGTCTCTCTGTGTGTCCCCGTAGAGCAGTGCGTCGGAGAGGAGCGGCTGTAAAAACCAAAGTGGGGCAATGAGACAAGCTGCGCCACAGCTGGCAAATCATCGATTTGAGCATCAGAAAACGGGGAGGGGCGGTTCGTTTACCTGCCGCCCCCTCTCAAAGCAGCCCTCCTCGTGCACATGCCGCTACTCTCCTCTTCTCTACTTCACCTCCGCTGCCCGCAGCGCACGGTCGCTCACAGTCTCTGCGCTCCATCCGCGTGCAGCCAGTGCGCTCCCCAACTTCAACCTCCGCCGGTGCGCTTTCTGCAAGACGACTCCCCCCTCCTCCTCTTCCTCCTCCTCCTCCTCCTCCTCCTTCATTAGGACTTTTGACTTTAAAAAAAACAAAAAAAAACAACAACAGTTTTTCCTCCCACAGAGCAGTTGCCTATTTTTTTTTTTTTTTTGGATCTCTCGTCGTGGAGCAGTAACAAGAGGTTCCTCAACTTTTGATGGAAAACAAGAGGTCGGGCGACTGCTGACTTTAAAGGTACGGTCCCGCAGTGTGCGCTGTCTGTCTGTTCTCAGTGATCTGTCTCTGCTGTCAGGCTTTCACGTGCGTCTTTACTAGTGTCTCTGCATATGTTTTGAAATCACATTTATTCTGATTGCACGACTCATAAAAAAAAAATAAGGTGCATCTCCTTTGGAATTAGAAGAATAAATGACTCGGTTCTAAATGAATTAAAAGCTATTTCAAAGACCCCTCTTCCAAATCACTTTAAACCCACACAGAGCAAAAGTGCCTGCTAGAATTGTATATTTCATAAAGAAGGGAGAGAAAAAAAAAAAGATAGAATATCAATGGCATGCTTAGTGGTAAATATAAACGCACGCATTTAGAACTTTTTTTTTTTTTTTTTGCACAAACAGGCCTGTGTCATTTCTGCACGAATAAGCAAAGCACTCGTGATATTCGCGGGGTTAAGTACATCCATCTCCTCTAATTCATTTAACAACTTCTTCAGCGCGCGCAGCACAGGGACAAGAAGTGATGCTGCTGTCATCGCTGCTCCTGACTTGATGCTTTTAGGAACCACGGATCTTTTATGGTGACTAAAGTCTAAAGCCCCCCCCCCTCAGATTATGAATCTTAAAGAAACATTTTTTTGTACATCTTGTTTGTCAGGACTTGCTTTTCTAATTTACTTTCTTCTTTTTGACTCATTATAACGAAGTGCTGCTGACATGTCCATTAGAAATGCTAAAGCTATTGCAGTCCAACTGCCCATCTACTTTTACTACTTTTTTATTAGGGCCATTAGAGCCGCTTCATTTATTCTCTCCATATACTTACTATTTAATAACGTGTCAACTTGCTTCAACACTTTTATTGCTGTGGCATGAAGCACTGCCTGAGCCCAACGAAGTAAAAAAAATCAACTAAAAAACTAAAGGTGTAACAGACTTACAGGGAAACAAAGAGTTCATGGATGTATTGCTTTCTTTCTGCAAGGCTTAGTGTGAGGCAGTCAGATAGATGTGATGATACAGAGAATGCTGTTTGGTCTGCCTTGTGGCTTTTGTCACAGTGCTGATAAAGTAATTTCAGGTACAACCAGACCTGCATGTGTGTGTGTGTGTGTGTGTGTGTGTGTGTGTGTGTGTGTGTGTGTGTGTGTGTGTGTGTGTGTGTTTGCGCGCACGTGCACTCGCATGTGTTTGAGAGATATATGGACAGAGAGAGCAGTTATGAGAAGATGTATTGCCATCTTAAAACTGCGTCGGCACTGATGTGCTGTGGTTTACAGGTTTTCTAAAGGTTTCACTCTCTGCTCCTTTAGAAAATAGCTGACATTTCACACACCGGCATGGCCAGTGGCTTTCACTCATTTATACATAGATATCAGCATAAGCACACTCACCTGAAATAGACTTTTCAGAGTTTGTATTGTAGGTATAATCTGTCATGACGATTATATTTGCTCATTTAGCCACGATGCTCTGTGAAAATAATCATGACGTGCAGAGAAAATCACAATAGCATCTGGTCTGCATCTGGCGTAGAAGTTTGTATTAATGCCAGAAATAATCCTCGGCCTCCAGTGTCACTCAGCCTCCTGTGTTGTTTATTATCTTGCTGCTGTTGTCGGGGTTGTGTGCTTTGCTCGCTCACATGCGATCACGAGGTCAAGCATGGCACCTCTGCATGGAAAAAAAAAAAAAACAGTTTATGGCACAGCACCGGTGTGCTTTTTTTTCTATCCTTTAATGGTTGCAAGATGCTGTGGTTTATCTGGTCAGTGTCTTTGACAGCAGTGACACACAGCCTTTTTCCTGTCTCAGGCTGCCATATATCACTTCTTGTAAAAAGTCCTCAGACAAGACGAAAGCCTCAAAGGCAACTTGTGAACAAAAAAAAAAACTTCTCGGTTTTACTCTGAGTCTTCATTAGAAACACCTATTTGTTTTTTATCAGCTTGTGGTTGTTAAAAGTGGCACAAACAAATACCCGATTACAGATCCACAGTGGCGTGTCAGTCTGTTTGGCTATGTTCTAACATAAACTTGTTTGGCAGGAATGATAAGAATCAAGAGTGTGAGGATGGCGACAGCGCTGTGTATACGACTGCCAGGTCACACACATCCAGCAGTAAAGCCTAAACATCTGTCGCAGCTTATTAGCGTGTAATTAATTCCTTTGACTGTTTTCTGTCGTGTTCACAGTTCTTACAATAACCCTTCTGTGATTTACAATTAGGAAGACATCTCGGAAAACACCAAAGTGTTTCCACCTTTCTTCTTCTAACTTGCAGGTTTAACCATGTTACACTCAGATCACCCCCCCCCCCCCCCCCCCCAGAGCTTAGTTTTGTTTTCATTACAACTAATCGAAACTAGTGCACGCTGCATTTACTGTACTATAGTATCGTACTAGCAGGAAATCAGCTTGTAAGGTGCACAAACTCTTTCCTTTTTTTCTCCTTTTAAATCCCAGGGACACATTTGCATCACAGTCCTTTAACTGTCACTTTAGGGTGTCAGGTTGCCGGTGTGTAAACTGTAGGACAGGAGGGACGGCGACTTCTGTGTATCACCAGTTAAACCTTGTATCCCGATAGACCGGATTAGTTAAGTACGACACAGCGGTTGTGTGTGTGTCGGCGAGCGAGTCAGTCTCAGGTTAACAGACGCGGAAGAGCGGGTTGTCAGATGAGAGCGAGAGTAGATGACAAAGTTTGCCCTGTGACCCTGAGAGACCAATTAAGTCTGCACATTGGAGAGAGAGCACAGGTGATTTCTTTTCTTTGTTTTTTGATTTTTTCGTCTGCTCTGAAACCATATTAACAACAGCATCACCACTTTGATTTCAAATGGAATTGCGCTCTGAATCATCGGTTTTATTGCTTACAGCAAAGTAAAAAAAAATATCCAGGGAAAGTGTTGTCGCCGCTCTAAAAGAAAAGAAAACCTCTGTATGTTTGCAACGCCGTCTTAGATTTGTGTTGGCGTTGTGTTTTGAATTCCCGCAGCAGAAGATGCCGATTATTAAAACCTCTACTGTTGAGCATTTGCTGGGAGTTTAGAGCATGGGCTGTGCCTCACTTTGCTGAGACTGATATCTCGGCTAAAACCATTAATCACCTTTCTTTACCACCTCGATAATTATCTCTGTAGCAAAATAACAGCTCAGCAAACAGTGAAATTATACCTGTGGTAGGGAGCAGAGTAAATACCTGTTTAGCTGCCAGCAAAATGTATTTATTAGACTGTCGCCAGTAAATAAGAGGCCTGTCTCGTTTTTTAATGTGTGGCTCTTTGGGGATTCCACCCGTCCACACACAACCCATCCCTCCTCTGTATGAAATAGCTCTGTTATGATTGCTAATACAAGAGAAAGATAACAATGATTCCCAGCTTCTTCTTATTTTAAATGACAAGTTACAACTAGTTTGGAAAAAAAAGGCTGCTGTGTTAATAGGGACTGCTGCATTCCAGGGCTAAAAAAATGTAAGAAAGCCTCCCCCCCCCTGACAGTTACAGACATACCACCCTGGGTGAATGCTTAGTGTGTGATTCGGGAGTTACAGCTCATTTTGTCATTATGTGGAAAGTTCTTTATAAAGATGAGGAGGGGAGGGAGTAAGGGGGTTATGTTGTCCCAGCATGTTTGACTGCATTTATTCTGGCGCATGCTTTGAATACTGTTGATCCAGATTCCTTGGCTTAGTGATAAAAGCGCCACATTGTTTTTTGGGTCCTGACAATCAGCCCCGTTCGTCGAATGGGTTGGCGTGTCCTCCCCGGCGGAGGTAGAAAACCCCAAAGTCCGTCACGTCAGTTTTGTCACGCTTTTACAAAATGACATCCCTCCTATGTTAGATATGTTTGTTTGTTTTTTTTTTTTTTTTTTTTTAAGCTTTGCTTCATGCTACCATGGCAAATATAATTTAAGCAAGCATGTACATCTAAGTTTTCACGATTCAAATCACATTATTACAGGTCTTATCGTATGTTTGGTTTTTTTGTTCTTGAGAGGGGGGGGGGGGAAACCTCATTGTCTTTTATTCCGATGCTTGTCTTTATCCAATCTGTGTAGGTTTTTCTGAATCCTTTGTTCAGAGCAACAACAAAAAAAGAGCGATTTAGAGGAAAGCGCATCCCGCTAAGATCAGGTTGTTAATACCCACCCACATACTCCAATGAAAAAATTTCAACAGATACTGTATTCTCTGTCTTTGTCTCACACACACACACACACACACTTGCCTTCTCAACTGTTTCGTTCGTCAGAGGATGGATGATGCATCCTTTGACAAGGGCTTAAATATGCAAAGAAAAATATGTAGATAAAGAACCACATCCTTGTCTGCACCTCTTATTCAATACTTCTGCCTAAGCCTCGATATTAAGAGCCGTTTTCCCCACACGCTCACATCCCATCACTCCTTTCATCTCAGCGTATGGCGCCACTTCTCCCACACCGAGGCGAGTAACACCATCCCATCACCTGCCTCCATTTCTTTTGACACTCCCGAGAACTCCCCACAAGGCCGGGGTACTGTGCCCTTCAACGCATCCCCCCCCACACACACACACTTCAGGAAAAACCGCAGCAGGGGGATGTAGCAACCTTTCTCACTCCTTCAGTCTGTACTCTCTCAGTGCCACAAATCCATCTTCAGTATCTCTTTCCCTCTCTTACACACACAAACACCTCTGTATTTCTAACTCTTGTTAGGTAGTTTTTTTTGTTTTTTTTGTTGCAATCCACGAGGCAGAAATTAGAAAAATTATCCGGTGTTATCATCATGTGATGACCGGAGTCCAGCGAGCAGTGACAGAAAAGTCATTATTTATTTAAAAAAAACAGCCTTGCCTTTGTTGCCCGTTGAATGTTCTATGACTGATTGGTTTTTTAATTTGATAAAGAGAGCGAGAGAAGGAGGGGGGTGATAAACAAGGTGGTGAAAGGGTCATCTCAGTGAGGGATGCAGTTTTGAATCTTTAATACAGATTCCTGTGAGGAAGACCTGAACTGACCTGGCTTGAGGGTAATTATGGCCGATGTCTGAGCTGATGACCCCGAAGCCGACTGTAAGGTCAGGGTTCAGGCTACGGTTCTGGACCCAGACGCCTTGTTTGGCACAGCGTCGAATCACGCTCGTCGACACTGAGCGGATGTACTGTACATGTCTGCGTGGCATGCATCTGCGTGGGAGTTGCATTGCATGTAGCGCACACCACACACACACCGTAAGGGTGGGCGAGCTGAGAGTTACGATGTGAAAAACAAAGGGGTGTGAGCAGAGCGGTGGTTGTCTTTCTTAAATCACCGGAGGGAAGAAAAAAAAAACACCCTGACGCGGGGACCCTTTGAGGCCAACGGTCGTTAGGCCTTCCTGTCAGCAGACCTGAGGTGGAGACCACTCGCTCCGCTTCTATTTCTGTCGACTTTATGTGATTATGAAAACAATTAAGCACTTAGGAGTCGACTCTCAGTTCATTACATCCCCCTTGTTCTTTCTTTCTGTCTTTTCTCCCTCCTCCCACACCGAAGCGCGGACATATGAGAAATGCAGAACTCACACTTATTTCACTAGTAATTGAAAGCCACACTAGCTGTATGAGAGGCTAATGGAAAAAAACAAAGCTAATTTGGTTTGGAGGAATATGTTCATTATGGAATATTCAGTCTATCTGTGCGTACCTAGTAACAACTGATTAAGCAATTTTTCATGGTCCTTAGATGTGTTATGAGGGAACATTTATAAACCGCCTCAACCCTGAACTCTGTATAGAAGTGGCTGGGTTTTTGTGCAACAGTTGTGCAGGAAGATCTGCCATTTTCAAGTGTCACTCGCAAACAATACAATTGTCTTTCTGAGAAGACAATGAGGGAGGTGAGACAGTAGTGGACAAAGTGCTGACGCATTATGCTTAAATCGCTTTTTTTTTGCGTGTGTAGAAAACACAGTATGTTGTTTTAGCAGCACGTGTGTCGGTTTAGTCTGGAGTCTGCAATGCATTTGGAAACTCATTGATTGATGTCATTTTTTTTACTGCGGCATCTACTGTACACCCCCCTCGTTTTCCTTTTTTTTTTTTCAATCTACATGTCTTCTGTCTCACTGAGGTCTATCCGTGCACCCACACTGATGCAGGCGTGTTTTGACACGTTCCCAGACAGATTATTAAATCCTTTGCAGCCTCTAATAATACTATTATGTTTATGTGTGTGTTTTTATTGTGGGAGACACTTGCAGAAAGAGCTCAGAGTCAAACCAGTGACAGTGCCTACCCCCATGCTGTTTGTGTTTGCTCAGACTGGATGCGCAGACTAATTTGTGTTAGTAATCCAAATAATCGTTTTAATGCCCATTAGAAGCATCACAAGTGGCGAGCATGAAGACATCACAACACCTACGTGCAGTAAGTGATGGCGCCGGCTTTGCCTGACACAGTAAAATAAAGACGCTTCTCGATGTTGAGCCAACAATGATACATTTTCTCATTCAATTTCTCCCTTTTTGTGTTGATTATTGCACTTATTTATTGAAGAAATAGACATAATATTGAATTCCTATGGGACATAAACATGTGGTTGAAAAAAGCAGCAGGCCAGATGTAATAGTTATGGTAAGTGTGTTATGGTGAAAACATACAGGAGCTGTGGTAATACGCACAGTGAAGGTGAAATGCATCTGTGGTGTAATGCTATGACTCCTGACATTTAAATATGAGGTGTCTTTTTATTGCAATCTAGCATCAAGTCTGTCATGTTTCTCATGTCATTTGTCATGTTTTCTGTACAAATGTGGCCAATGGGCACACATTCTTGCCTGAATAATTACGTACTGTATCTCCCCAACACAAAGCCGCACAGGCTTGTAAAAACCCACCTTCAACAGAGCTAAATCTGTATTCAGCACATGATTATAACAGCACGCGAGTAGTATTTTTAAACAGGCTTTCTGTGTTTCAAAACCCATTTTTCCCCTCTTTTCTGTGTGATACAAAACGGTATATGTTAATTGATAATCAGCAGTGTTGATTCAGTGGTGCATTCAGTGCAAATCTGTGCCCTTCTGGATGTCAGAGGGTTTTCACAGCCACGTCTGTGCCAACCTAGCTGGCAGTGCCGGCACCTGTTGGCAGTGCCAAGGCCTGGCAGGGGTTATCGATGCTCTCTGATGGTGCCCGACAATCACAGTGGAAATGACTGCGGCTGCTTGCGTCATGCCAGATAGAAAAGAGCATTTGCCGACAATGGCTTGCTTTCTCCGTCGCTCCTATATTTTTTCCGAACGCTAGCTAACTGCGGCCAAGGAAAAAAAAACAAAAGAGAGAAACAGGAGCTGCATGGAACATCATGTAAAACGTGGAAAACATGTCAACATGCAGAATGCTGTGCAGCGATGCCGTGAAGGTCTAGGGGATGCAAAGTGATCTGATGATGAAAAGGTTTGGGTGTGTGTGTGTGTGTGTGTGTGTGTGTGTGTGTGGGGGGGGTGTTCATTGGTGCCACTGGGATATGTTACGACACATCCCAGTGGCACCAACAGTAGGCACAGTCTAAAATGCTGCACATCCTTTTTCAGAGACAAAATATTACCAGATATTCATTATTTCTAAATAAACATCCTCTTTAATGTACCTATTATGCAGCAAAGAGCTCAAGAGAGGCAGTAACTTCAATGTGATTCATTTGTGAATTTTACTTTCATGTCTTCAGTGACTTTGTGGAAATCTTTGTCACATTTTTCAGAAGCTGGATATTATCTCATGTTGGAATGAATTTCTGAAAATATAGTAATTACTCCGCAGTTTGTGTCCTTTATTC
The DNA here is from genome assembly GCF_031162955.1 of Sander vitreus. Lineage (NCBI taxonomy): Eukaryota > Metazoa > Chordata > Actinopteri > Perciformes > Percidae > Sander > Sander vitreus. Next base: position 5,910,860 of record NC_135860.1, read on the forward strand.
AGACACATAGCAGTGCCATTTAACCATACTGCACACCGCAGGCAGCTGTGTTTAGTACACAGTGTTGGCAGCTCACTGAAACGCCGAGAATGGTTAAGATAACAATTGATCAGTGAATCTGTGCAACAGCCTTTGCTTTTGAATTCAAACATGCCAGGATCTTATAGCAGCAGTTTCAACAACTCTTTCATTTCCTGTTAAAAAAACCACAGACGTGGGACCCTTTTAAAATGCAGCCGCCCCCTCAAAACTTACACCTCATGCTAACTAGGTGTCAATATTGCAAGACATTGTTGCATCTCAGGTATAAAAGGTGAGTTTCACATTGTATCTTTCCGTTAAAAGCTTCTCTGCTGGCCTTCTGCTGTGAATATCTAATGCTGCCTTTTTGGACACAAATGTATTTTGAAATGAGCAAACTTTTGACCCCACATGGGTGGGTGGAACAATGATTTGGTCTCACTACTACAGGGGATGAATAAAAAGTGTAACTGTACTGTTTCTAGGAAGTGATACAGCACACCATCACTTCTTCCGTTCCAGTTTCAGCCTTCTTTAAAGGACTCCAGTATGTTTTCCCCTAAAACTGAGGTGTAAACACCTTCCGTAAATCTGCATGATTTTCTTTCACAGTTGTTCCGTAGAGTTTCTTCAACTCTGGCCGTTACCTGACGGTGGTTACTGTCAAGCTAAGATGAGGAGCTTGCGTCTGCGGTGTTGCATTGTTTATGTAACGACAGCTTTGTGTGTGAGACGATGTACCGCCACTGTATTTTATGCTCTCACGCAGAGGGAGTTTATGAGTCGTGCAAAGATTTATTAGCAAGCACGTTGTGTTATGTAGCATTTCACATGCACCTGACCTCCACGGTCGGCTCACCACCTCTGGCTTTGTCGTCGTGATAGGTGTAAACACTTCCTGCTTTCTGTTGGTTTCCTGTTTTTGTTATTACACAACCTGGACAGACTGCTCATAGACAGCTCATATTTGTTTGATGTGGATATTGGCCATATGTGTCGGATTCACATCGCCCCACCTACAGTAAACCTTTGTTGCCAAAAACACAAGCTTAATGTTCAATCTGTGGCACAATGGGGATGAATTAATGAATACTTCTTTGGTGGTGCATTTCATTGCTATAATCCTATATACTATATATATATATATGATATCTTTTTAACTATTTTCAAATGTGTGAAAAAAATTAATCTGGCTCTTCATTGGACGTAAAGACACCTACACCTACCTACACCTCACACTAGCAGACAGCAATGGTGCATTTAACGTCACCTGTGTGTGTGTGTGTGTGTGTGTGTGTGTGTGTGTGTGTCCACCAGATATTAGGCTTTTGCTCGTAAAGTCAGAGTTATTATTAGGCCACCTTAAGTTTAGGTACAAAACCATATCAGGATTTTATTGACAATATCAACAGAGATTATCTTGTCTGATATTTTTTTGCAGTTTGCTCAAGGGCAACAAAGCCCGCCAGCAGGGAAAGGTTTATGAAATAATTACAATATAATGAAAATAGCTCACACATCGACTTGAGAAAAGCTTCCAGGTTGCTGTTGTTTGCAGAGAATGTGTCGCTCTCCAGCCTCTCCTCCTTCCTTTCCTTTCTTACCTCGTTTCGGTTCTTCCTCCACTTTGACAGTTCAGGGTTTTGTTGACAATAGCAACAGAGATTAGCTTGTTTAATATTTTGGTATAATCCAGTTTGACATAATACAGTATGCCTTGCTATGGAAGTAAAGTGTGTGAGATAATAGCAGAATGATAACAAAAGCTCAATGTTGAGATATGAAATGTCTGCCATCTTTACATTTTATGGAACATACTGTAGCTGTAGGGTTATGACATCCCACCAACATTGACCTATTCAAATATTTGTAGCAAACAGAGGTTAAAAAAAAAATCTAACATCAACACTATGCTAGCAAACTGACCTAAAGTATGACATTAAGGGGAAAAAAACACCCTAATATTAGAATATATGTATTTTTCTATATTTGCAATGCAATAACTAAATATTAGACCTAGTAGTCCTTGCAACTTGATGCACCAGGGATGTAGCTTCCCACCTTTAGTGTGAAAAAGAATAGAGCCTTCCCAATTTTAAGGCTTATAAATATTTATAAGTGTAAATGATTGCCATGATGTGGTCTTTTAAGAGTTCAAAACATAAATGAATACCTATTTTTATGTATAACAATTCCATTTTTGTATTACAGTATACAACTATAATGACAATATACTTTGCCATTTGAATAAAAGATATTACCCATTCTTAGGCTTAATGATTTGTAATCTCTGATATTAATATATAGCATATATAATAAGAAGTAAGTCTAAAACAAACTTTTGTTAGTTTGAAGAAGAAAGAGGCTTGAGACATACCTATATTTTGATAGTACGCCTACATGCAAAAAAAAAAAAAAAATCCCTTTTTTATTTTAAACAAACTGATTTGTTTTTTCTGGTTTTGATGTTAGAGGGACCAATAAAAGATTATCTGTGAATGGTACATGCATGTGTGGGTTCTCTTTAGTTTACTGTGACGTTTGTCTATCTCAGAACTGACTGGAGGTCAAATAGTACACTTTACCTTTTGTTATTTTAGACCTCGATGTCAAATATTTTGTAAAATAAAAACTATTGAGCAAAAGTCAATAAAAAACAATTCAATATTTAAGTTATCTAGTGTGTGTGTGTGTGTGTGTGTGTGTGTGTGTGTGTGTGTGTGTGTGTGTGTGTGTGTGTGTGTGTGAGCATCTGTGTGTTACCCGGTAATAAATGCAGGACCGCCTCACTCTAATCAACCTGATTAAAAATTCCTGCGCGCACAGCCGGAAATCGCACCCCCGTTCCTCCTCCTGTGTGTGCGTCTTCTTATGTGTGTGTGTGTGTGTGTGTGTGTGTGCGTGCGCGTGTGTGCGTGCGTGTGCATGCACGTGTGTTTGTGTGTGACTCCTGTCCACTTTCTCCACTTTTATGTATCTCTGCCAGGACTTTTCGGCCTGAGATGCGGAAGAATCATCTGGTTTTTTTTTTTTTTATATTATTTTATTAGAAGGGGATTATTTCTTCCCCTGACACTCTCCACCCCACACACTCACACATAGATCCCCCTCCTATCTTCTATTTTTTTTCCCAGCTTTTTTTTTTTTTTTTACCCATTCTACCACGCCATTTGAAATGAGGAGGAGAAAGGGAAAGCACAAGCAGCGGCAGCACCAGCAGCGAGGAGAGGAGAGGGGGAGTGATGAGTCAATACAACTAATAATTTAATGGGGACAGAGAGGGAGAGACGGAGTGAGAGGGGGAGAGACTGAGGGAGATAGAAAGAAAGAGGAGCTCCGTCCGGACGCCAATCCCCAACCAACAGGACACCTCCTACTATTACTATCGCAGGCAGCTCTCTTGTGCATCCACAGTAAGCCTTATTTATGCTCGACATCGGAAAGTAATCCGCACTTTTTGACCCCCCTCTCCTTGTTTTATTTTGCGAACCTGTTTCGACTGTCCGCATATCGTCTCCACATCGCCTCCAACGCGATAGCAAGACCACACTGTCGGTTATTATTCTCTCTCTCTCAGTCAGCCCGATAGTCAAATCTAGCTAAACCGATGTTGAGCTATTTTTGTGTACGTTAGTCCCTCTCTTCGTGAACATACACAACAAGGGTTTATTGGGTCTCGGCGGCGGTTATCATCATTACAACAGTGTCCGAGGTGCTTTGGTTTCTACTGGCGGCTGCTAACTGTACTGTACGGCTGCCTGCCTGCCGATGTAGCGATTTGGATGTTGTGGTGCGAACTAAAGCAGAAGTCGCCTTCACTTGTAACCGATGGACGCGGTTAACCGCTCACTTTGTGCTAAATGTCGCCGGTTCTAACGTTTTTGGTTTCCGTTTTTTTCTTCCAGTTGGACGGAATAAGCTAACGGACACCACACACGCATAGACACACACACACGCACACACACACACACACATAACCGCTTACCAATGTTCGCCTATCACAGTCCATCTCGACCTCGTCGTCTCTCGCACAGACCCGGGTTGTTGTTTTTTCCTACCGCCTGTCAATCATCCGCGAAGAAGAGCAGGAGAAAGCGTCTTTTTAAACACTGATTTTTTTTTTTTTAAAACCGTTTGCTGTAATGCACACGTAGAGAGAGAGAGAGAGAGAGAGAGAGAGAGAGAGAGAGAGAGAGAGAGAGAGGTAACAAGACCGGGAAGCAGGAGTTGTTTTGGGTGTCTTTTTTTCTTTTCTACCCTGGCCAAACTTGAAGAAGACGTGTTTTCCAGGCGGTGTTATATGCTCCTCAGTGCTGAAGTGCTGCGTTTCAGGTTGGTTTGGAAGATTTTTCACTCAACTTGTCCTCCTCCCTTTACTCCCCCTTTAGGGGGTCTAATGTGTCCATTTAAACTATTGCTCCTGTTTTGTGTGTGTTTTAAGGTCATTTAAAAATCCTGACCTGGATCCGGACTGTATCCGGGTCTGGAATTCTTTTGGCCCCTTATTTGTGGGGAATTAGTTGCCTCATTGCATGTTATGAATGAGGGAGTTCATGATCTTTTGCGTGGGGGTGGATGATTTAGCTATTTTCACTCTTTGACAACAGCATTCCAGTTCTTGTTCATCAGCACAGTGCTCAACCTGCATGCAGAATCACCCTCAAATTACTTCTCCATTGCAGTTTTACACATCTTATATTGATTGATCAAATCTTCTCCAGGGAGTTTATAATGTTGAAATAATGTGTGAATTATCAGTTTCAGCCTTAATCAATAGCTTTGTGTCTGTGCACTACAGCACCTACTGTATGTGGTTAAAGCTGCCACAGAGGCTCCATCTTTCCTTCCTCTCTATATCTTACTTATCTTTTCTTTAACTTCTAATGATTGTGCTTATGAGTCAACAACTAACTGTTTTCAAGTTTCCAAAAGCTGCCTTTTTCCCGCATCCCAAAGTTGTAAACGTATTGCTTTCCATGAAAACCGCTTTGTGCTTGCAAAATCCAAAAATAAAGTTCACACCTGTAAAGTCATGTAACTGATTATTTGTGTGTGTGTGTGTGTGTGTGTGTGCGTGTGTGCGTGTGTGTCTGTCACAGAAAAATGACGTTGTGGCCTTTCGCCTCCCTTCCCATCCGAGCTGCGTCATGAATGTGAAGCCACACAAAGTGACTCAGAAACGGAATTACGTTAGTTTCCCCTCTCTGCGTGCACCGCAGTAGATCCTTGTTCCTTGAACTGCACTGTATTCATTCAAGTGGAATCTCCCAGCAAATTAATGTGTTTGCACTAAAACTGGGGCTTGTTTGCCCCCTCTCGCATGGGAGTCTCTAGTGGGACACCCATACATAATACATGTGTTGAAAAATGGGAACATTACAGCAACACGCAAAACGTCACTCTGGCCCGAGCCGTCATAACTGAAGCGAATTGACAGTTATTGCCATAATGGGTCTGTTCTCAGAGGTTTCAATAACTTGAAGCACTTTTTTGCTGTATAAAAATCCCGTCTTCACATCAACGCAAAAGATTTTGTGTTCATTGCTCCCCTCGTATCACATTTCAGTGCTTATGCCACACACGTATCGCCGCTGACAGCTGAATCATACTGTGCGTCTCTCTCCAGGTGATAGTGAGCAGAGGTGCTGAGAATGATGGACCATCTCAGCGAGGCGTGTATGGGCAAGGAGAACTCTGACCTTGTCAACAGCATGGCAGAGGCCAAGGCCCCGCCGGCCAAGCTGCCCCGGCTGGAGCAGAACGGCAGCCCCCTAGGCCGGGCCAGGCTGGGCAGCACCGGGGCCAAACTAGCCGGGGTCCCGTACAAACCCACCGGCCACCTGCTGAAGACCTGTCACAAGAGAGGTAAGAGGGACAGTGTGTGTGTGTGTGTGTGTGTGTGTGTGTGTGCGTGTGTGTGTGTGTGCGTGCGCGTGTGTGCGTGTCATTAAGAACATTTGCTGCTTTCATTCAGCATCTCAAATGTGAAGATTTACTGACTATCTCTATTTCATATGATTGTACATTTTTGAGTTTGAGACTGTTAATTGGACAAAAAACTCTCAATTTGAAGACTTTATCTTAGATTCTGGGAAATACGAGCTGAAATGATCAATTGATTAGTAGCTCGACTCTTTTTTTGAAGCAAAAATACCAAATATTTTCTTCTCAAATGTGAAGATTTGCTGCTTTTTCAGTGTCTTATGTGACGGAAAACAGAATATTTTGGGGGTTTGATCTGTTAGTGGGACAAAGCAAGCAATTTGAATGTCTTGATGTCGGCTCTGGCAAACAGTCATGGGCATTTTTCACTGTTTTTCTTTTACATTTCATAGACTATTAATCAGATCAATCAGATTAATTGCTAATGAAAATAATCATTAGGTGTCAGTCCTACAATCTGCTATTTTATGGACTAAACAATTATTTGATCAAATCATTGACAAAATAATCAATGAAGGTATTATCTGTTAGTCTGTACAAACTAATTATGAAACAAATATAGTAACTAACTTTGTGTGTGCGTTTGTGCACGAGTAAGAAAAGAATCAACCATGTAAATAGAGGCAAGCTATTTGAATGCAGTTTAAATTGCCCCCTCCCACACACACCACCTTCCACCCACCGCCACCCCCTGCATGCTCTCCAAAACTCTTAAAACCTTTTTACAAGGCGTCTGTAGTCATCTCAGCACACACACACACACACACACACACACACACACGCACACACACACACACACACACACACACTGCACACACTGCACACACTCCCACTTATTTGCCCAGACAATAGCTAATAGAACAGCACTGTGAGAATTATTCTTGTGTTGTGCTGCATAGCGCTGTGTCACTGCTCTCCAACCGCAGCCCTCCTGCTCTGACATTCGTTTATTAAGGGAAAGTTTCAGTCCTTTAAGAGCCATTCTTGTTAAAGGGAGCCTTTACTTTGAGATTATGATATAGCTTTTTAATATAACTGGTGTCGTTTCGTGAAAAACGCGACGGGCAAAGCCATCCAAAATATGAACCTTTTTATGATTATGGTTTTTTTTGTGTGTGTGTGTGTGTTTTTCTGTGGGTTAGAAATGAGTTTAAAAACTGCAGGTTTGGAGTTCTTATAGCACTTGGCAGCTAAGGCTCTTCTCTCTGTTTGTTTGTGGCTATGTGAGTGTCCTCGGATGGGCCGTTTCTCTTATTTGCTCCTTTAATCTACGCGTCGCATTCCAACTGAGAGATAGCGTAATTTTTCACCTTCATCATCTCTGCTTCTCTTGGCCTCCTACGACGTTTGTTCCTCCAAGCCTCCTCATTGCTCTCCTCTCCCCTTCCCTCTCGTCGTTTTTCTTCCCGGGTAAAGGGTGAAGCAGCTACGGGAGGCGGGCAGTCCGCCGCGGAGGCTTCGCAGAGGTCCCACAGTGGGCATTGTGTCCGAGCCTGAAACGTTATTTACCGCAGCCCTCTTTGGGCTCCCTGGAAACAAAGCCAGTATTGATCCCCCAAATGAACCTACACAGCAGTCTTTATTGTTAGATCTTTATCTATTAAAATCAGGGGAGGAGAAAAGCAGCTCTTTCAGCACATTCCCTGGCATCTGTCGGCTTATTGATTGTTTTGCCAGAACTGTGTGCATCTTCTGGAATGCCTGGGATTGGAAAATATTAGAATGTGAATCATTTTAATCGGCAAGGACAATAAATATACAGAAATGTGTTCAGGTGTTAGTAGAGTTGAGACATGCTGCGAAAGTAGGGCATCAGGGCACCTCGTAAACCATGAAGGATTTACTAAAAACAGTACGCTATAGATGCTCTTCATCAACACAGCATATCAATTGTCTGCTGTTGTTTTCATCAAACTTTGACTTCAGAAGGGAAAGTTGTCCCCATGCCCTTAAACTTTCTTAAATTTCTTAAATATTTTAGAAAGAAATGGCATATTGGGTGATATTTGCACAGTGGGTCCCTTGAACATTCAGCAGTCTTTGGACAGGGATTGCTCATTGCACCTAACAGCAGAGCCACTGTTGACACAGACTAGTAAACCTCTCAGGACGCAGAGGTGGTATGGGATTTGAAGCACTGCATCATGGGAAGAAGAGGATTTTGGGTTGGCAGGCAGAACGAAAGGCTAATGTGATCCCAGAACCTTGATAGTGAATAAACAGTTAATTGTGCCAAAAGGAGACATACAAGTTGTAGGATTTTTGTGGGTACTCCATGTTTGCTCACACTGAGCTGGTGCTAATTCTTTCTATTTCATATATATATATATATATATTAGGGCTGTCAATTGATTAAAATATTTAATCGCGATTGATCGCATGATTGTCCATAGTTAACTGTCATTAATTTCAAATGAATCACACATTTTTTTTATCTGTTCTGAATGTACTTTAAAAGGGATATTTTTCAAGTTTTGTGTGAAGCGATATTTGAGACTCAACGTTCTCCGGTGGTTACTCAATTCACATCGACGGTGAAGTTATTTTGGGGGTTCTTTTTAATGATCATTTATTTACTTAAAAATGTAAGTAATAAAGCCTGTCACTCAGAACGGGACAGTTCTCTTTACATAAAGTGTGTTGCTCTTAAAAGAGCCTTTTATTTGTGATTCAGGATCAGTTTTGACCTCGTACAGGCTGCTGCCCTGCCTCTTCAGTAGGATTGGACATTGAGAACCGGTTCCAACTTGGAATCGTTTCTAAAATTACGATTTCGAAATTTCGAAAACCAAATTTAACACGTGCAAGCGGGCACCGTACTTCCAGTGTGCCTGTTGTGTTGCAGCCATGGAGCACAGTAAGCGGCGCTTTTAATTGTGGCTTTATTTTACATTGAAACTGCCCGGTAAAACTGTATGTCACCGTTGAATCAAAATGGAATTTTCCTTTTATCTGTGAAATAAGCATGTGACCCGTTTCAACTCCACCCCTCAAAGAATCGGAATCGAGAATCGATAAGAATCGTAATCAAAAGGAAAAATCGGAATTGGAATCAGAATTGTTCAAATCAAAACAACGGCCAGCCCTGCTCTAAAGAGTGTACACCACATCCATGGCGGTTACCGTCTTCCTCTTGGCGAGCTCGTTGTTAGGTGACGGCATCACGCCACACGTTCTCCAGGAACATCTTCAGCACACCGCGGGTCTCCTCGTAGATCAGACCGGAGATGCGCTTCACTCCGCCGCGGCGAGCCAGACGACAGATGGCGGGTTTGGTGATCCCTTGGATGTTATCACGGAGCACTTCATGGTTTCTGCTGGCCATCCACAACGGCACTATGCTGCGTCGCTTACTGTTTTCCCAAACTACGGAGCTCCCCGAGGCCCAAATCACAGAACGCGCATGTGTTAATCGCGCATCAAAAAAAACGAGTGACGTTAAAAGGAATTTGCCTTTACTCGTTATTGTAGCGTTCACTCTGACGCACAACCCATTGTGAAACATCTCTGTCACAGTATGTCGTCATCTTAAAACCTGAAAGGTGAACCTACGACTTCAGCAAGGAATCCTCCCGCAAAAAATAAAAAAAAACATCTTAAAATGGGATTACAGAGCCAGGAAAAACCATCTTTGAAAAACTCGTGGAAATGACATGACAAACGAGAGCATTTCTAAATGAAAAAGATAGGTAAAACAAAGTCATTCAAATTGTGCAGCTTCCTGTGCACCTAAGGAGTGTTTCCCATTGTTGATGTGAGACTTTGGCATTGGAGACAAAGAGATAGAAATTGTCCTATTAAAAATGGAAAATGCCTTTGTGGTCCAAACTCATCGTTTAGTTCATTTCTGTACAGGACTTCACACTCAGCAGCAATCTAATCACTCGCTCATAACCCCTTGACACCCAACCTCAGTGTAACTTAATCGCGAGCGCTAAATATTAATCTCGTCCCTCGGCTAACACACGTAATACTGAAGGTCAGAGTTTGCATTTGAAGAAATGTGAACCCTTTCGGTTCTTACTTGTGTCTCTGTGTCCTCAGGCAACATGCTGCCTGTGTTCTGTGTGGTCGAGCACTACGAGAATCCCATGGATTTCGACAGCAAGGAGGAGCACGCCGAGTTCGTCCTGGTGCGTAAGGACATGCTCTTCAACCAGCTCATCGAGATGGCCCTGCTGTCGCTGGGCTACTCCCACAGCTCAGCGGCCCAGGCCAAAGGTAACCCACCGATTGTCACTCATTGACTCTCATCATCATCTCTTCATTTTCCTCTCAGATCTGCCACTTTTCTTCCCCCCCCCCGCTTTATCTCTCTAATGCTCATTAGCGTCTCCTCTGTAGCGTTTTCTGACCTGTTCTGTTACTAATGCACACACTCAAACACACACTCTTTATGACTCACTTACACACACACACACATGCTACACACACACACACACACACACACACACACTCTGTGGCCATAATAGCCTACCGCCAGCAGATCTGAAGCCACAGTAACACATCCTGACACTGATCCCAGACAGGAGATGCTCAAGTCTTGCAGGGGTCACACACACACACACACACACACACACACACACACACACACACACACACACATTCCCACACTCGTTCACACGAGTCTAAATACACAGGCTTACACACTGAAATGCTTGTATTCACATTCACATATTGTGCATATAAGAAAGTAACACACAACCATACACACTCGTACTGTATATATTTATATAGACTTGACTCAGTAGGTGGGAGGGGCAGGTGAAGGAAAGGGTCTGCTAATTGCACTTGAGCACACGCAGGCCGAGGGTGGCTGTTTCAAGGTGCCTCTTAGCATGCTCTTTTATTATAGCCTGTCCATCACACTTACGTGCACACATTCACAGAGAGAGACACAGACACAGACACACACACACACACACACACACACACACACACACACACACACACACACACACACACACACACACACACACACACACACACATCCTAGTCCACCTCTCCCATAAGCTTTCTTCCTGCTGTGTGGGCTGCTACTTTCTTTTAACCCAGTCTCAGAGAAATTCTATGCTTGTTGTGATTTCAGCTACAGATAAAGTACATGAAGAGTGTTTATGGCATCAAAATGCCTCTGGAGTGGCCACACATGGCTTTATTCATGCTGCGCATGTATTACTGTTTTAAAACAAAGTTATTATTTGTATTTATGCAGCTCAGTGACAGCGAGCTAAGATGCTAAAATGAGCTTAGTGCTGATGTACTCTCTTCTTTTTTTTTTTTTTTTTTTTTTATCTTTGCTCTTGTGCCCATTGTTGTGCTTTTGTGTGTCCATATCTGTGTCCACGTTTACCCATGCTCATGCGTGTGCGCATATGTGCCATGTCGCATCATCCAGGTATGATTCAGGTGGGGAAGTGGAACCCTGTCCCTCTGTCATACGTGACGGACGCACCGGACGCTACAGTGGCTGACATGCTGCAGGACGTCTACCACGTGGTCACGCTTAAGATCCAGCTGCACAGGTAAAAAACACACACACACACACACACACACACACACACACACACACACACACACACACACACACACACACACACACATTTCCCTTTACAGTATATAACAGAAACAAACACACTTGAACGCATACATGTGTACCAATCTAAAATGTTTGTAGGTGTTCATACAACTTTTCTTTTTACCTACCTACCACCCACAAAAGTGTAGTGTCATAACCCACAGTAAAACACACATACACACACCAGTATTGGATTGATTTTATACACACAGAGGCACACTTGTACCTATTAATCTCTGCTTCCAACACTCTCACACATAGCATGTCCTGTATGCCCAGAGGCAGGTGCCAATCTGCGGATGCCCTCTGCATGTTTGATACTGAAAATGGCTCTATTACTCTCTCACACACACACACACACATACATACACACACACACACACACACACACACAGACACACACATACAGGCTGACCTTTCCCAGCAAATGCGAAAAAAACCATTAGAATACTGAAAACCTCCTGGCGTAATGGTGCTAAAGAAACACAGAGATTGGTTTATTTATCAATTTAACCGTTAAGTGATGGGAACACAGGTACCGCGCTAACAATTTAGCTAATGCTGTGATGAGTGATCAGGTAGATTTATCTCTTGTAGCTGCTCGACATTTAACTGTTAAGGTATGTTAACTAATGTGCAGATAACACAGGCATTTTTTGCATTTTTGAACCAAGCAATACTTGTGATAGTAGCTCTTTTCATACATTTATTTTCAAATGAATGTAGTGGGCAACTGGAGACTGCGCACGGCTAAAAATGACTCTGCAGCAGATGAATACGCCGTTGTTCACCTGAAATATTTCCATAAATAAACTGGGCTGCACTGGCTATTTTAAGTGAAATATATTTCTTCTGAATCTACAGTACATTGCATATGATAATCGACTAACAAGCTTCTAACACTGCTAGCTGTCTTGTGCCGTCACTCACCATATTGTATGCTAAATGCTACTCTGTAGGAGTGAGATTCGTTGTATTTATACGCACAGCGAGAGCATACGAGCATTTATAGACATGGATGCAAACAGGCTCACATGTGCTACAGTGCTCAGATGCACAAAAGACACACACACACACACACACACACACACACACACACACACACACACACACACACACACACACAAGCAGCCGAGTGGCACTGGTGTGGAGGCTTGTGCCAGCTGCTGTTCCGACTCTTTTTCTACCTCGCTCTGCCTCTCTTCCTTTTCTCTCCCCTCTCCTTCTGTGTTGTCCCCCCCCCCCCACCGCCATCGCCACCACCCACCTTCACCAATGAAGCACTCACTCCCACTCACTGACTGATGTCAACACGTCCACCAGCCAGAATATCGAATGTTGTGTGTATTTCCGGCATGCTAGCCTTGAATGCATGGATAGCTGTCTTTCTCCACTACCCCTTTCCGTCTCTCCCTCCTTCCCTCCTCTTGTTCACTTCCTTCTCCCCAGAGGCTTTCTAGCTGCTGGAGCAATTTAAGGGTGTTCTGGAAAATCTATTGGTTGTGTGCGAGCGTGTGTATGTGTGTGTGTGTGTGTGTGGCTGTGTGTTTTCTTACAAGCAGATGTTAGCCTTGACCGTTGCACGCATCCTTTTTCTATTCCACTCACCTGTTATCTCCTTGCTCGTAACGTTTCCAACACACCAACTCACAGATTTATGGACACACACACAGACACACGCACACACACACACACACACGCACACACACACACACACACACATTGTCTCATGCACTTGTACACTTAGCACCCCTCGCTCAATGTCTCATCTCTCTCACTTGCCAAGTGTCAGGGCAGGTTTAACGAAAAGTAATTCAGCGACACATGCAATACGAAACACATCGAACATATGTCTTGCACACGTAGTAAATGTTTCTCCAGAGCGAACTGGCCACTCTCACTGTTGCTCAGTACAGTCTCTCCACACTCCCACCCACAACGTTAATACATTTCTCATTTTCAAAACCCAGAAATCCGAGTGTTTCTCAGGTAGAGCTGAATCCCTGCAGCACACGACTCCAGCACCAGCTAATGTCAAAGTCAATCTCTATGTGATATATAAATCTATTTTGATTTTGCTGCATATTGTTGTCAGGATTGTTATTGTTTTGTATTTGTTTTTCCCCTTTTCACTCCCCGCCCCACCATTCCTTCAATCCACCACCCCCCCCCCCCCCCCCCCCCCCCCCCCCCCCCCCCCCCACCCCCACCACACCCCTCCCTGCCTGCTGCAGAAATCTAGCCAGTAACACCTTAAATTGTTTCACCGAGCACAACGAGCCAGGAAGGTAGAAGTAACACGAAATAATAGTCGCCACATGCAGCTGATGTATAATTCATGCATCAATCCAGCAGATGTGTTGTATAAAGTAATTAACTAATCAGAACAATCAGGAGAGAGAGACAGAGAGAGAGAGGGGGAGAATATGAAAGAGGGGGAGAGAGTGAGGCAGTCAGAGAGAGGGAGAGAGAGAGAGAGAGAGAGAGAGAGAGAGAGAGAGAGAGACACAGACAGAGCAATCTCCAGATGCATCTGCTTGATGCGCCAAATGAAATCTGTCTGTCTTGGAGGGGCGCTTGCAGCAGGAAAAAAAGGAGCGGGAGCCCGTGTGTTCAGTTCTCTTTCTCTCTGGTTTCCTCCCTCTGTCTCTACTGCTCTGTCTATCTGATTGTTCCAGTGATTTGCCCATTTCATCAATATATGTTTTAAACAGGCTTGGACTGTTTGAAACCTTTGTTTTGCGCGAAGTAATTTGTTGCCAAATTGCCAGTTTTTAACAGAACACTTGGCAATTAGTCTAAAATGTATCGACAATATTATTAATATTTATAATTGGAGTCAGGATTTAGCTGCTTTTCTCTGATTTGTATCATTATACATTGAATATCTTTGGGGTTTTAAGTGTGGGCTTTGGCTTTTTTGTATTTTTTTTTTTGTATTTTTTTTTTTTTTCTTCACAGTTTCCTGACAAGGACTCAACAATGAATCCACCCTGCATCATCAGATTGATCGATAATGAAAAACAATCTGCACTTAATGTTCTTAAACATTGTTTAATTATGTAATTTGATTTGCCAATGGTAGGCTCAGGCTTGTTATGCCAGATTGAGTCAAAAGGCTTTTTTTGAAATCCAATAATGTTGGACGAGGAAGTGTTGCAGTCTAAGTCGCTTCTCACACGCATGCCTCAATAGTTGTTTAAGTCAAATTAATTTCCAAATTTGAAGATTGGCTTTATTACCCATTTGCTCCATATATCAGGGGAATGTCCAACCCTAACACTCTGATTAAATCATGTTGATATTGTATTGCTGAATCTGTGGCTTGTGTATTTTATCATTTTCATTCAAGATACCATCAGGGCTGCTGGCTTTCCTTTCTATCCTTGCCTCTTCTCCATCTGAATTGTTTCTCATGCTCTCTCCTCACCTCCCCCCCCCCTCCCTCCACACCTCTTTCTACCCCTTCCTCCCCCTCCTCCCTCTTTCCTCTCCCCATCTTATCTTCCCTGTCCCCCTCCGCCCCACACCCCCCTATGTCTCCTCTCTCTCTCTCTCTCTCTCCACAGTTGTCCTAAGCTGGAGGACCTGCCGCCCGAGCAATGGAGCCACTCTACAGTAAGAAACGCCCTCAAGGAGTTACTCAAAGACATGAATCAGAGCTCTCTGGCTAAAGAATGTCCCTTATCACAGGTGCTGAAGCCCAGTCTGCTTATTTAAAAAAATAAAATAAGTATTAACGCCCCCCCTGCTACCATACTGAACAACAAAACAAACACCCCTATCTCCATCACCACTGTCTTTTATCCTTTACTTATCAAATGCCCTGAGTTTGATCAAGTGGGAAAGAGAATCGGCATAGAAAATCCAAATCAATGGCTATTGTCATTTGTTTGCCGCATGATTTTTTTGTTTCTTTTACCGCCCCCGACACACACACACACACACACACACACACACACACACACACACTCGCACACACACACACACTCGCACGCACGCACACGCTCACACACGCACATACAGACTTTTATGCAACGGCAGCCAAAAGGCAGAGGTGTTGTTGAACGTATGGTTATTGTTAGATAAACATTGGCCCACACCCAGAACGATCTGGATTGTTTTTGTTCTTTTTCTCATTTAGCTAATTCTCAGCATTTCATAGCGTCCAGCGGGATATACTGTACTGTATGTACGTTCACATGTCAGGTGTTTTATTCTGTGTTTTTTTTTCCCGGTTGGGAGGTTGGATAGAAAGCACTAGCGCAGATATTGTATTAACAGGCAGTGTAGTCAGTATATCATGGAGGCAGCTCTGGAGTGAATGGAATGAAACGGCAGTATATCTCTCTCACAAGGGCCAATAATGTGTGTGAGTCTGAGAGTGTGTGTCACAGTGCAAGGAGATATGTGTGCTTCTGTGTGTATTCGCTCGAGTATGTTTGTGAAATGTATATCAACGTACGGGATGCGTATGTGAAAGTGTTGTTTGTGTTTGCATGCGTGTGTGTATTTAGATCCAAGCGTGTGCGTAGGTGCCTTCAATGTGAAGCCAGCTCTCCTCCCAGGCCACCGTATGTTCACCTGGAGACCCTCATTTGCGCTGCATGTGTGTGTGTGTGTGTGTGTGTGTGTGTGTGTGTGTGTGAGCGGCTGCTCTCAGTGTGTGTGTGTTTGTGTGTTTAGCCGGGCATGAGCAGTGCGCTGATGATGTAAAGAGTCCCTGGGTGGCGTTCAGGCGGAGCCCAGCCCGGTCTGGTAATCACCCTGTTTACGGTCCATATGTGAAGACGGCTCAGAAGAGAGCACACGCTAGCTCTGAGGATCTAACACACAGGCACACATCCCTCTTCCTCAGACACACATTTGCTATTTCCAAATACGCACTAGTCTCAAATTAAAATGGAGATTGTTTTAGCTTTCCAACGAGGACGAAAGAAGGTCCTGAAAATATCTTTAACAGAATCGGTTTCTTTTCTTGCTTTTGTGTATTTTAACAGCCAATTTGGTCCTAAATTCACATCTTAATGGCATTAAATGGTCTTATATTTTAATATTGCCAGCCATTGTAGATTCTTGGTAGCTTCAGTCACTGCAAACACTTAACACACGTGTGCTGTGGTTCCACCCTACTCTTGTGTTCTCATTGTCCCTGCTGGTAAATACTCCCTCAGTACTTACTGTAGAGTACAGATATTACATATAAATCATATGTATTTATTGCTTTCGAGCCAAATCTAAGCCTTGGTTTTTAAAGATTTTGCCTGGACATTATTTTATTTATTTATTTTATTGCCATGTCTGTTTTTAAGGTAGCAAACTTCAAAATACTAATCCAGTTTGTTATGTAATTTAAAGAGAAACTGGCACCTTTGCTATGTAGTGACTTCATACCCTGATAATCTACATGTATCTGCCTTGTTCAAACATGGCTGCTACGATGGTGTTTGACATCTGTTCCTCTGTGGGGTTTCATGTGGCCTGCTACACTCTTAGAGAGGTGGTTTGTTCCTCCTAGAGCCAGCTGGTTTAGTGGACTGCTTGTCAGGATTAAGGGATGTCCCAGCATTGCCTCGATACATGGACTCCCAGCCCTGGGACCAGTGATGTCACCATGTAGTCGGATGAGAAGGTGAAAAGCCAGGAAGCCTTTGGCCCACCCTCTGAGGTTTCTGAGTTGAGCAGAAAAAAGTGAAATAAGTGGGATGAGAAAGGGGCGTTGCAGGAGGGAGATTGGCACCTTTTTAGGATTAGCGTTTCCTTGATATTCTGCTGAGTAATCCCAGACTGAAAAGAGAGGTTAACAGATGACAGAATCACAGCAAGTGAGTGAAAGAGAATTAGCCCACCTCTGAACAGAGCTCTGAAGGGAGAAGGGAAGGAGGAGTAGTAGAGCAGGGAGGGGAGGGCAGCGGGGGGGTTATTTTGTGAAATGCTGCTTTTGTCCAGGCTCTTGTCAAACATTTAGTTTGATTCTTTTGTAGCGGGGAGTCATGCTTTGTGTGTCTGGGCTACAAATGGCATGAGGAAACTCGGAGAGAGAAAATGTTTTCACTCGTGTCCATTGTCATTCCCCTCGAGGAACTGATTCTGACCTGCACACATATGAAGCATTAAGCTTAAAGATTCACAGCTTGGAGACGCATCGCCTAAATAAAACTTCTGCTGATCTCCTGATTCTGCCTCGATCAGCCAATCAGGCTTATTATTTTTCTCTGAGGTTGCTATCAAGCTTAGCAACCCCCTTGCCCATGTTCGCAGAAACTATGGCAACAAACGATATCCCCCCCTCACCCTACTCTTTCCCATTGCCACCACCTCTTCTTGCCCACCCCCTGCTCACTCTCTGGGCGGCCCCTGATGCACCAGCTGCTGCGTCGCGTAGCAGCAAATAGTCGTCAAAATGCCATCTTTGCAGGCCTTCACCACCTCGGCAGCCATAGGCGCAAACTAGTTGCAAGTGTATGTGTATGCATTTGTATATATATATATGCGTGTGTGTGTGTGTGTGTGTGTGTGTGTGTGTGTGTGTGTGTGTGTGTGTGTGTGTGTGTGTGTGTGTGTGTGTGTGTGTGAGATTGAAGGGTCATCCCAGTTGAGGTGGATATGTGCCATAATTGAGCTATGTTAGATGTTGGCGAGAGACGAGGCACAGTGTTGCAAATGGGATGTGCTTTTTCCCCAGCTGATTCAAGACATCAGGCAAAGTTGGAGTGTGTGTGTGTGTTCAATTATGTACGAGCATGTGTGTTAATCTGCATGTGTGCCTTTGTGTAACTGCACCTTGTGTGTTTGTCTGCAGGGGTTGTGCTTTGTGTGTGTTTGCATTTGCCAGTGTGTGCACCACACTCTAACGCTGGCAGCTGGGTGCCTTCAGTACCTGCCTGCTGCACCGCTATTCTCTTACGCGCACACACACACACACACACACACACACACACACACACACACACACACACACACACACACACACACACACACACACATACACATGCTCACTCCCTCCTTTTTCTCTCTCTCTCTTCCTGTCTCCCATGATGGGGAGTGGAGTAGATGTTGGGGACCGATAGTAGCCCAGTGCCACTTCCTGGTCTTGCTGATAAGCTCTCTGTGCTGCAGATGGTTATCACTTAAAGGGTCCACACACATGCTCATGCACACACACACACACACACACACACACACACACACACACACACACACACACACTGGTACGCACACACACAGCCATGCTACCTGTTGACAAGCCCTAGCACAGCCCTCCTGCTGGCACCGCAGTGGCGGCTGAGGCTCTGGTTATCTGCTTGATTTCACTTAGTGCATATGCATGTGTGTGTGACAGAGCAGTGGGGAGAGCAAGAGAGAGAATAGGTGTGTGTGTGTGTGTGTGTGTGTGTGTGTGTGTGTGTGTGTGTTGTTTCGTTCACACATATACGCGAGGCCCCCTGTGAGAGGTAGAGTGATGTATTGAGGGAGAGGGCTGATTAATGAGGAGCGTTTATTAGAACATCTGTGTCAAAGATGGCGGAGAAAGAGGGAGCGAGAGAGATAGAGAGAAAGATGGGAAGGGAGAGAGAAAGGCACACCGCCTTCTGCAGGTCTCTTGTTTGTTGCCTGGAGCCGCCTTAGCCCAGATATACTGTAAATAAAACATGGCAGGCTGGAGGAGAGGAGTTCATTATCCCACCGACTTAAAGGAGAACTCTTCTTACTTTAAATAAATGGTTTTCAGATGGCTTGGGATTTGGCTACCGGAACCAGGTTAAAGTGGAAATGTGTGGTTTGCTGCTCTACTAATCGTCATCCCCAATATTTTTCATTCCAAGGCAGTAAATCAAGAACAAAACCATTCATTCAGATTTACTCTGGCTTATTATATCATAATGAATAAACAGAAGTTATAATTTTAAGACCATAGAAGGTTGCAGTTGCTATTTCCTGATGCTAATATTGCATAAATCCAAAAGGAGCTGCTTCATACATAAATGTATGACCCATTAAAAGGGCAATTCTGACTTCCTCACCCTAACCTCAACTCTGTCAGGGTTTTTCATTGAATGAAGACTTCTAAGTAGATCTATTAAAGACTGCTTTGTTATACCATGCAAGTCCAAATGCAGACCTCTTCACTCTCCTGTTTTTCATCATGATGCACCACAGCATGGTTTTGCACAAATTCACACCCAGCTGCTAAATGGTCGTAACAAAGTGCAACCACATTTGACTCAACCTCGTAAAAGCATGTATGGTGAGAGTCACGTCCAGGATGATTATTGGAGTCTTGTGACTTCTGTTGAAATGTAAAGAACAGCGACACATCTCTTCCTCAGCATTGAATTGCGTTTTTAATACTATTGCAGCAAGACGTGGCATCTAGCACAGTCAATGTCTTTGAGAACTCTTGCTTTTCTAAAGTCTTGTGTGGTGTTATGGGCCACAGACGCCCATCCTGTAACTGTTAGTAGGACGAGGTGTAACGTGAAGCTGGTCAAAACAGGGATTAAAGCTGACTAGCTCAACCTCAAGCAGATCTCTGCCTGCTACAGTTTGACAAAGAAAACTTGTGTCCATCTTGGTCCTGTTGGTCCTTTGCTTGCATTTGTGTCTCTTCTAAAGTTTAGTGTTGTGTTTTGGTTGGACATGTGTTCAGACTTCAGAGTGGTTTCATCGCATAAGGTGAATAGAGCTTTATTAGAGAGGTCGGGAGTTCAGAGTTAGATCGACCTTTCCCCTTTTCGTGCGGAAAAAGCTGGAGAACCAGAATCATCCTCTACCCATTCATTGTGCTCCTACCTCCATGCTGCTCTGCCAGAAGGTTCCCCCGCCATCCTCCAAGCGCATATATTATAGAAAATGATAAAGATGGCATACCTGTAATTTGAAAACAGATGGTTTGGTTCTTTTGAATATTTATAACAATCAAAAACAATTTCTCCCGCACCAACCTCGCTATTCGCCCGGAGGCCGGCAAGGTGTTAAAACACTCATTTTAATGAAACTGGAAGGGAAAGAAAAATATTGCCTCTTTGTTTTTGTTCTGAGGCGAAGGAGGATGGTTGAAGTAAATGTAGAGAGGGCAAAGAGCCGACTGTAAAGGGGGAGATGAGAGCACACATGCGTCGGAGAACGACACGCTCAGTGCGGCTCTCGTTCCACTTGAAGTTGTTGTCTTTAACAGATTGTATCAATAAAGAGCTGAAAAATAAAAGAGGTTTATCTGTTTACATCATCCGGACTCCCCAGATGCTGATATTCAATAAGCTGCTATCTTCTTTCCTTTTGAAGGTAACTATGTATCTTGCCGTCTGCTCTTGTTGTCAACAGAGTCAGAACTCAGTTGACCTCATAATTTACCCACTCTGAAAGACAAAAAAGAAGTTCAGACAAACTCAACGGCATTTGATAAAAAAAAAAAAAAAAAAAAAAAAAAACGAACAGATAAAACCTTGCTTGATTTAATTTGTTTCACCTTTAGAAGACTAGATCCCAAATTTCTGCATGTCTTGATACTTTTCCGTTGGCTTTTTTTAGTGCTGGGTTTTACCGTGTCCCTATCTTTTATTTGTTTTGACAAGCTACAGTGTTACTGCATGTTTCACAAGCTTTAATATTATGTCTGTTTTTTTCCACAATGGGAATCTAAAGTCTCTCGTTCTCTCTCCCTCTCAATCAATCTCTCTCTTTCAGAGTATGATTTCCTCCATTGTGAACAGCACTTACTATGCAAATGTGTCGGCGGCGAAGTGTCAGGAATTTGGGCGCTGGTATAAACATTTCAAGAAGACAAAAGATATGATGGGTAAGCAAAACGGAGGGACGCAAAGTATGGCGCTCACACGTTTGTCTCTCTGCACACACACATTGACACACACATACACACACCCGTCGGCATTACAATATGCTCTCTAACCAACTGTCTCTTTGTCTTCGTGCTGTTGCATGAAGCAGAAATAAAGTTTTATCTTGTTATCTAATAATTCAAGATTGCTCCACACTGTTTTACAGTTTAACAGAGGGTTATCTGTGATTTATCCATTACTGCTTTAACTAACACTAATGCAAGAGCCAAATTGGGGCCTTTATTTTTTTGTTTGTGAGTGAGTATTACTATTCCATGAACAAAAGGATGCAATGACTTCAACCGGCCACCGCCTAGTCTGAAATTCAATTAGATTTTCTTATCAACCCTCTAACAACGCAGGCTTTATATTATCTCAAAAAAATCCCCTTTGACCCGCCAGGAAATGAGGTTATGTGAGACTAGTAGCACCCCAGCCACAAACAGAATTCCGATATATTTCTGTGCCTTTTGATTAAGCAGAACACCACTCTGTTGCGAGGCCCATAAGGCGGTGTAATGTTGAAATATTAGCTTTAACAATCTTTTGAACAATCTTTTTTTTTTCTCTCTGCCAGTGCACTACTGCTCGCAGTGATGATAGATGAGATATTATATAAAAATGTTTTCACAGCCACCATGCAAATAGCACGTTGTGATCATATCTTATGTTTTTTTTCTTCTTCTGTTAAAGTGGCAACATGTGCTAAGAACATTATTTACTTCAGAGCTGCTGCACTTGTGTAAACTTTGCATACTCCTACACATTTTCTGTCACAATTGTTTTCTATCTGGTTTTATTTTCCTCAAAAATGGGGATGCTGCAGCTGCTTGTATGGCCTTCATGATGCTGGTGTTTTAAATGTCATATTTCTGCTTAGTTGGAGTGGGAGAGAAGTACTGTAGAAAGCCTTAACACTGTGTTAAGAACTCGTGTGTGTGTGTGTGTGTGTGTGTGTGTGTGTGTGTGTGTGTGTGTGTTTGCAGGCATGCGCCAACCCTCCCAGCTGGAGGGCTACCTGGGGACGTGTGTCCTCCGTGAGAGCCCGCGTGCCAATGCACTAGGTATGTTGCAACACACACACACACACACACACACACACACACACACACACACACACACACACCCTTTGTTTTCTTTTCACTTTGGAGGACATTACATTGACATAAATGAATTCCTTGGAGACTTACTAAAACCTTGACCATGTGCATTACATGCTTAACCCAACTTAAACCTAACAAAGCTTTAACCCTAAAATGTAGTGCTTTGCTTTGTGTGGACCAGATTTTCGTTGCCATAATGTGACTGTGGGAACACATTGTGATAGCTAGCTACATTCCTTTCTTAATTCCTAACCTTACTGCCTGTCTTGCCTAAACTGAATCTCAATTAAAATCTTAATCCTTATCCGAAAAACCAAATAGCACGTCAACGTCTCATTAAAATGAAAAAATGTTTATTTACTTTGTTAGCTCGTACTCTATTTGGAATTTGGAAACAATCCTTCCTTCACCCTTCTCATCTTAACCTATATCCTATAAACTTTTAAAATGACACCAACATCATGGTCACACTTTATCACATAACGTCCCATTTCAGCTACAATACATGAAAATACTATAACCTTTCGACATTAAAGCAGCATAAACTGCTAAACTGTCATTTTAAAGTTTTTTTTTTTTGTGTGTCACTCTTTGGGGACATCAAGTCCTGATAAGAACAAAACCACTGACATATACGCCACAGAAGCAGCGATAACATCTCAAGATGTGCCTACACGTATTCACACAAACTCTAGCACCCATGTACCATCTTAGCCAAACCTCAGACAAGAAAAACCTTGGCACACAAGCCTCAGGTGCCCACCACACGCTCCGCGGCAACTCCCCCAACCTCAATATTCATGACGGGCTGCTGTCTGCTGAACATGGCCACAAATGGCAGGGAGAGAAAAGTCCTGGTGAAATGCCAAGTTTGAAGGCTGGAAGAGAGAGTGGCATGGTCATCCCTTTGTGCTTTGGCAGTGGCGTCAAATGTGACTCTGCATTTACTTCACCACACCGCATTTAGCAAGCAGTTTCAGCCTGAAGTCAAGGGGAATAAGTACCTGGTCATAGGTGCTGGCAAGCTACTCTGCTGCTCTGCCAGCTGAAGTGGTGTTACCGGCCGCCAGCGAATGCGGTGTCTCATCTTTTGAGGTGGAAACGCTAGTGCAGGGAAGCCAACACAGAAAAGAGTTGGGTCACTTTGTACTGTATGTCTCTCTTTCTCATTCCCCCTCTCTCTCTCGCTATCTCTCTCTCTCTCTCTCGCTCTCTCTCTCTCTCTCTCTCTCTCTCTGTCTCTCACACACACACACACACACACACACACACACACACACACACACACACACACACTCCCTCCCTCCCTCAGACCACATCCCATTCCCATTGTGTGTTTAATCCGGGCTCTTTTGTGGCAGGATTCCACACGAGGACTGCTGCTTCTGTGGCAGCCTTTTTCTCCCAGGGCCTGCCATGCTCTTCTGTCACCCTTTCTCTTTTCAATTTGCATGGAAATGCCTCCGTGTGCCTGTGTGTTTGTGTGTTGTGAGCATGCCCCCCAGCAATCTGTGCGAGCAAGCATATGCACACACACACACACACACACACACACACACACACACACACACATTCACATATGAGTGAATAGACACGCCATACCATCAGAGCCAGGGAATGCCAGGGATTATGGGAAGAGATGTGATTATTACCAAGATTTTTTTTGTTTTTGTTTTTTTCCTCCACATCATTTGTTTTTGACAAACGCTCAATAGACCCGTCTTGGCCGGGTGTTTTGTGCTTGCTGACAGTTAAGAAACAGGCAGCTAAAACACACGATTATTGTGGGTATTTTTGGAAAACATCCATGCACTTAATCTTTCATCTGCTAAAAAATTCAGCTTGTTGAAGATTCCCCCCCCCCACCCCACCCCCCCTTCCCCCATAACGGCAATTTACGCTTTTCACAATCTCATACGTTGCTTTTCTGTGGGATGTGGAGGCCGCAGCACACTTCTAAGGTGTTAATGTTGCCATCCGTATGAATACTTAAACGCTGCCCCCTCACTCACTCACTCGGCACAGTGCACGCAGAAAACCTCAGCATATGTGAATTCCTTAACGAGAGGCGGAAACCTAAAAACATTCAGCTGCTCCAAATGCTCATTCACTTCGCTGTGGGTAGTACTTTGAATGTTAAATCATTGTTTTCATCCTCTAAGCACATCATTTAAACCTGTCTTAAAATATTCCCGAGCAGCCATTATGGACTTAAAGATTCCCAAAGCAAGAGATGCCACAAAAATCTCCAAAACGCCATTAAATGACGGCACATAGATTTTTTATTTTTTTTATTTTTTTTATCTCACAGACAGTTAAAGCACTGTCGGCTTTAGTACACTCAGACAAGGGTACACACTCTATCCACCGATGTACTCCCTCTGTCTCCGTTCCATTGGCTAGCTTGTGTTCCTTATTTTGGAATTAAGGATGCAAAGAGAGAACACACACACACACACACACACACACACACACACACACACACACACACATTAATCCTGTACCTACACATACACACACTCTACTGTGTCTCCAAGATTTCTTTTTCACATGATGAGGCCACAGACGTTTGAGCTTAATTTCGAAGGCATGGCTTGTGGAAGACACAGGTCAAACACAATGAAGCTCTTTTATCTGCGTTTCGATCTTTTCCCTTTTTTTTAACCTGTCGTTGGCTGATCAGCTGTGTCATATCCAATCAGGGAGGAAGAGGCCTGTAAAGGGTACTGGTTAGGGAAAAGACACTAAACTCCTGTATATTTTTGTTAGTGGTTTTGGGTTGTTGGACCGCAAACATTTTTTCCTTTCCATGGGTCATGAAAGTAAACGGGAATGTTAGCTCACAGGCTAAGATTCACTGCAGAGCAGATTGGTTTAGACTATGGCTACGGTGACATTAAACTGATCCAACGTTTGTATTTCACTTTTTCGGATTGTCCAGAACTTGTAGTTTAGGTTTTTTCCTCTCTTCTACATTGTTCATTCCTGTGTTTTCTTTGTGGTGTTTGAGGTAGACTTTGAAACTATTACTGACCCTGTCTTTTTTCCCCATCTATGTCTCTGTCTCTTTTGCCCTCCACTTCTGCCCTCTCTTTGCTGGTTTTTCTCCTTCCAGCAGAGATGGATGGCCTGTCCGACCTCTCTCCACCCGGCTCTAATCACAGCCACAGCCACAACCACAACCACAACCACAACCACCTGGGCTTCTCCCAGCAGCAGCAGCCTATTCCCGGCAGCACAGCCGAGCAGACTCCTTCCTCGCCAGTGCCACCGCTGCCCCACGCTCCACCGACGCACGGTGGCCAGACCGGTGGCCGGCAGCCCCAGCTTCCCAGCCTGCACCACCCGGGCCTGGTGTCCACGCCCATCAGCCCCCAGCTGGTCAACCAGCAGCTTGTGATGGCACAGATCCTCAACCAGCAGTACGCAGTGAACCGGCTGCTGGCGCAGCAGTCCCTGTCTCAGCAGTACCTCAACCACCCACCTGTCAACCGCAACTCCCACTCCAAGCCCATGGAGCCACAGGTGGCATCAAACACAGAGGTGTCCGTCGAGATTTACCAGTGGGTGAGGGACGAGCTGAAGCGGGCGGGCATCTCGCAGGCGGTCTTCGCCCGCGTGGCCTTCAACAGAACCCAGGTGAGGAGGGAAGATGGATGGGCTAGAATAACAGGGACTTCTCGTACTTTAAAAACAACAACAACAACAGAAATATCCAATCATTGTCATTACTAAAAATATTGTCATAATAATAATGATATAGGTCAATTTGTTCAAGGTCAAATCACTTTTAATTCATTTTGATTTAATTGTATACTCCAGTCTGTCCGTTTGGAGTACAAACAGTACCTTTTTAAAAACATTAAGTAGCACCACTAAAGTTACAGGGTGTAACTAAAAAGTCCATCCAAAAATGTCATGT
Source organism: Sander vitreus (assembly GCF_031162955.1). NCBI lineage: Eukaryota > Metazoa > Chordata > Actinopteri > Perciformes > Percidae > Sander > Sander vitreus. Next base: position 5,937,266 of record NC_135860.1, read on the forward strand.
TTCAACAATCCCACTTTTGAAATCAAACTAAGCACAAAACACTTAGTGTATCCCTCACTGTCAAAGATTCCACACCAACAACCCATTTGAAAAGGAAGTACACACATCACAAGGAGAGAGTCATAAAACACTTATGGGACCCCTTTTTACTAAGAAAGGCCTGGGGTTTGATTTGGTGTATTTCCACAGTCTATATCTCATTCATAATTCTCACTCCAGAACAATCCAGCACCTCTACTGTACTTCAACACAACTGGCAGCCTGCCATGTGAAAGACCTAGGCTCGGTCATGGCGTGTGTGCTCTTCCTGCCAAATATGTGGTTTCACTTCATAGTCAGAGGCCTTACACACCTCCCTACACACGCACACACAGAAGGCAGCGATAATGTCTTAAGACGTACCGTCTGTATGAGATGGAGGGTGGAAGGAGGTGACAGCAAACCTCATTACAACTCCATTTGCTTTGAAGTCGCTGTGTATGAAAAAAGGAAACAAACAGAAACTGATAAGAATGTATTAGAATAAGAACGTACAGCAACCCCCAAAGTGTGTGTGTGTGTGTGTGTGTGTGTGTGTGTGTGTGTGTGTGTGTGTGTGTGTGTTATATGTGAGAGTCAGACAGAGGTGTTTTTGTGCAGATTTTCAAGCTCTCACACAGACACAGTCTTATCTGTGGCTGATATGAGGAATTAGCCCAGTGTGCCGTTGGAGAGTTTGCCTTTGGAGGATTATTTATTAGCAGAGTGTTTTTTTTTCTTCTTTTTTTCTTCCACGAGTCTGTGTTAATAAAAGGAGAGGGGAGGGGGGGTGTTGAGTAGTGACATGAAGGGGCTGCTGTCAATTCAGGAGGTGGATCAGAGACGGAGGGGGGGAACCAAGGCTTTTTCTGTATTTTTGGAGAGGAAACTGATTGACCAAAGAGATAGACAGAAAGGGTCAATGGCAAAGAATGATATGCAAGCACACACTGAAGAATGCAGACACACACACACACACACACACACACACACACACTACAAACATAAATTAGATATGCCGCTTATCTATCCCCTGAATACTTGTGTACATTAAGTGCACGGTCTACTTCGCTGTAAGAACGTCACTCTGAGTCAGATTTCATGTGAGTATCTGCTCATACTTGTCTGAATACCACAGACCTACCTATTTAGACGTGACACATATACATTTTAATAGTCAGACAAACACCAATCACGTTTTTTTTAGCTCTACTCATTTCCCGAGAGGACTTGCATGCTCTAAAATAAAAAAAAATAAAAATAAAAGCATGAGCATGTTTTCCCCATCACCTTGTTTTATTACCAAATCACACCTATTGATAGTGAGAGAAGCGGAGCGATGGTTTGCACAGTGTGTGGCCAAAAGCTGATGAAAAGGCCCAATCACACATCTCTGATAATGGAGTCATCGCCGTCTCATAATGATGGAATTGAGCGCTATTGAAAAGTAAAAAGAGGATACACTGATTGCCCGCCGTACAAGACTTTCACATTTCAGGCGAGTAGCTGCTGCTCCTATCGAAAGCCACACACGGCTCTAAGAATATGTCCAAGATCTGCAAAATTACACACAATAAAGTGTTACAGGTTCAAATGCCACACAAAAGTTTCAATTACATAGTTTTGTCATCCGAGAATGAACATCGATGAAGTGCTACCAACTCACAGAGCAGAATTGTGTTTTTACTCTGTAAAGAGTTGTGAGAATTTGCAGGAGGATGAGCAGTTTACTTTGATAACGTGATTTTTTTAACAAGAATAATGGAAGGTAGAGAGTGACTGTAGGAAAAGCTGAGTCTGAGAAAAGTGGAGGCACTGTTGTAATCAAGGGAAAAGAAAAGTAGATACACAGGAAATGCCTGCGACCCCACCTGCCTCTACAGTAAAAACTGTGGTCTAAATAGAGTCCCCAAAAGGCAGTATTTGTTAACAGTGTAAGTGGGTATAAGAGTATCACATCTCTGTTGTCTTCATTTACGCTCATGGCTCGCCTTTAGTTACTTAGTTACTTATTTAAGAATCCTCTAATGTGATTATTCTCCTTCTTGCTTGCCCTCCTGACCCCCACCACCCAACTGTTTCCCACCCACCCCATCATGCAGGGCCTGCTGTCCGAGATTTTACGCAAGGAGGAAGACCCTAAAACAGCGTCCCAGTCGCTGCTGGTCAACCTCCGCGCCATGCAAAACTTTCTGCAGCTGCCGGAGGCTGAGCGCGATCGCATCTATCAGGATGAAAGGGAGCGCAGCCTCACGGCAGCCTCGGCGATGGGCGCCCCCCCACTCATCAGCACTCCACCCAGCCGACCTGTACAGGTACCAGAGATTTTATTCCTTCCTGTGCATGTTTTCCTGTGGTCCCCCTGCGTTTACATAGCAGATAACTTATTGTCTCGAATGGAGCTCAGTAGGACCCAATTAGTAGACTGGAGTTTTAGTTTTACGAACATTTCTTGGAGGCCAAGCTGCTCTATAAACAGAAACATATTAAACAAATTGGAATAAACCTTAATGCGCTAAGATTTTTGAATTCACAAGGGCATTAGAATTTAGAGTCAAGGGATAAAGGCAGATTTATACTCCATCAAGGTTTGCTGGTGGTGCTGCCATAGGCTCTGATTTATGGTTTGAGCGGTCAGTTGTTGGAGCACCACTGCAACACTGTAAATGTGTCATGCATTATAACGAGGTGTTATGCATGTATAATGCACCTAAAGCAATCCTAGATTATTTTATTCACTTTCTAAAAGATAACAACGATCATGGAGGGAAGAAGTGGAGATGCTCTTTGAGATCACTGAAAACATATTTGTCTGACGTTATTGAAAAGGAAAAAAAATAAGCATTTGTTCAGTATTCTCCTTTATATGGCGGAATCGTGGTGAAAACACAAAGCAGCCCAAGACGACCGATCACAATTCTCACAGTCTACATGTAGCGCAGATGTGTAATTCTATTTCTCAAAAGATGCACATCAGCTGTGGTGAGGCTCTATGTATCAACGAAGGAAAACCAAATCCAAGTCTCGGGAACAAAAATCCTCGAATGCAAAACCTTGTTACCCAACTGGGCCATCACATACCTTTCAAGTTAGCCAGCTAGCTTAACTTGCACACTGAAAAATGTTGCCGTTGGCTCCGCCCATTGAGGATATTTGTAGCACCAAGTCAGAATATTGTGAAATAAGAGTTCCAAAAAGGCTGAAAAGGGTTTAAAAAATTGCAACTCTCTATATTGGAGATGGAACACAAGTGCAGCCATAGTTTAGGAAGCATGCAACAAACAAGAGATGACAAAGTCTGCATTCATTCATCATATAAAAAACAAATGTATGTGATAGTACATATTGTCCTGTGAACTGGTTAGCTCAAGGTATTGTTAGTGTTGTGCATGTGTTTGCAGGTGTGACAGCAGGTATGAGTGTTTTCAAGAAGCTGGAATGTAATGGCTGTGTTTGTGGTGGTGTCACGTTCTCCAGGCACGCATAACAAACCCCTTGAAGTCTGCCAGGTTTCATAAGCGCTACAAGAGTTTAAATGTACAAATTTCTAGCGTACAAACACACTCATGCACTGAACTCATTAGCACACTCTGTTTACACGTGATGACAGCAAGTATGGATACAAGCACCTCCCCAGCACACTGTATTTTTTTTAATTTTTTTTTTTATACACGCCTCACCTTCTCCTCCATTGTAACTCTTTCTGCTACCTGTCCGTAAAAACATGGAATAAATAAAAGCCCATTCGTTCCGTCAACGTGCGCACTAGAGAACATACTTTACATTCTCCCTGCATGTAAATGAGTTCTACATCATCCCCGCCCTCACCGCACAGGTGAGAATGGTGCACAAATGATGGATAATTTTTGTGCTAATTTTGACCTTTTACCATGCATTAGGCAGCATTAACAGCCCTCCCATTTTCAAAAAATAAAGCTCACTCAGTGATGACAAGCTCCGTGAAAGATCAAACATCGTTTAGTCAGTCCCTGTTCCAAAACCACCGCAAATCAGTGTCCCTCACTTGAAAGGTATGTGGCGACTTTCTACCACTTAAGCCTATTTGAAGTGCAGTCAGCTGCATCTGGGAGGCGAGAGGGGCGGACAAAGGCCTCCTCTGTCCTGAAGATTTGGCTTTTATTAAGAAAAAGAAAGACAGAAGCACAGGCCCACCCATTTCCAAGATGGAGCCTCCACCCTGAAACTGCTCAACATGATGCCAGTTGCTTGTCTTTGCAAAACTAAATAGAAAGAGTCGCATTGTGAAGCAGCGGTGCTGAACCTATGCAGGGCCACTTTGCAGTTCACGGCTCATCTTTACAATCAGAGGCTGTGTCAGTGCAGGACAGAGAGTCAGAGTAAGAGAGCTGGACCTTTGCAAAAGAAGGTTTTGTTTGGCTTAATAACCCACTGTTAATGGTTTTATCAAAATATCAGATGCAGATACACCATTTGGAACTATGACTGTTTGTTTTTTTTTGATTTTCATTAATCACGTCGGGTGAATCCGAAAGTAACGAGCCAGTTTCTTACCGAATGAATGTACAGAGGGACATTTAGCATGTCTGAGACCAGCTTACAGAGCTATAGAGATGCATAACAATGCAGAAAGAGATCCGCAACCTGAACAACACACACAGTGACTACTACGGTACATAGCATACAAACTATTTCAAACATGACCCAAAACTCAAAGCCTCTGGCATATCAATAGAATATCCCAAGGCCTAATACACTTCACCTGTATGACTCAAACCCTGTCAACATTTATCATGTAGAACTGTTCCTACACAACGCGATTCTCACACGCGCACCCACACACACACACACACACACACACACACGTTTGCACCCTCATACACCTGGCCATCTGCCAGCCTCTCCTATGGAGCAATGCGGTGTGAATCTAAGCACATAAATCAGCCAGGGTGGCAATTGAGCCAGAGACAGAGGAGGGTTTTTTATTGGCCTCATAAAAACAGATGCGGAGGTATGTTTCTCTCATGTGTGCTGATCGGTCGGCTCAACTCCCCCAAAGCCAGTTTGTGCACGTCCCAGCCTTAACAATTAGCTCAACATGGTAACCTACCGCTCAGACTGACGAGCCCATGTCGAGCTGTCGTAAAAAACAGGATGAAAGGCCCAGATATTCTCCCGACGTTCCAGTTTCACCACAAATTTTAGGATCATGTGATTGTCTTTAACACATAAAGGAGCTTGTATGAGTTGTCTAGACAACTGTTTAAATACCTATGTTTTTTTTTTTTGGATCACAGACTGTGTCATGAGTTAGTAGCTGTTGGTGTTATTATGGTTTGTTCGAATGCTATGCACTTGTACTCATACCCAACCCTGCCCATTTGTCTCCTTTCAAAAGGGCTCGTATGGAATGATTCATATGCTAATGATTCGTGGGTAATGCTTTTATTAGGATACTTGTTACCTTGTCAAAGGATTTTCGTCAAGATGCAACAAGCCGCTGAATGAAGATGATTTGATTTCACTTGACTTGCATTTATTTTTTAATCACCAGCTTGACGTAAGAATAATAGCATTTCTCACAACACATCTAAGTGTTTTTGAGCAAAGTAACGGTGGAGCTGTGCGTGGGTGTAAAGCTACACTCCAGTGTGTGTGTGTGTGTGTGTGTGTGTGAGAGAGAGAGAGAGAGAGAGATAGGTGTGTATGCTTATGATTAGGCATGGGCCGGTATATACGATTCTGACGGTATGATAACCTTCAACAAAAATATCACGGTTTCACGGTATTGCGGTATCGCAATTACAGCTTTAAAATGTATTCTTTTTGAAATGTCTGGGTAAAAAAACAAAAACAAACATTGAACACAATGTATTTCTTTTTTTTTTTTTATAACACACTGCACACTGGCAGAGAGTGGGATTTCTAAAGTGTACTTTCTGTCCTCATAAAAGAACAGCTCACACCGTAGGAATGGTATGACGTACATTTTGAAGTTTTGAAACTGTGACTTTTTCAAACCGCGGTATACCTTGAAACCGGTAACCGGCCCATGCTCACTTGTCTTTAGCCGGATTGCTTTTAATTTCTCCTCATGTGAGCCTGAACAAATAACGGTTGTGTTGTATTCCCGACACTGCAGCCGCGGAGGGAAGACTGTAACAGCGTAAGGCCCGAGGACTGGAACCCCCGAACCCCCATGGGTATTTCCCCTGTGAGCAAATAACTCCACACACCTCACCTCTCTACCTTCACCAATCTGAATGCACACATTCTCATAGACAATGTACACTGTGAGGCTTATTATCTCCCAACATGCAATTCATTGCTAGTTCAGTAATTACATGGCTTTGAAGCAGGAAGCATTAATAGTACCAGCATGTGAATTTATTTTTCAAGTGCATGGCTAATATTCATATTTTTGATCAGATTTAGTTTGAAAGAATGTCTAATTACACCGTATTTTACACTATTACAAAGCTTAAGATTTTAATTACACCTAATGCTGATAACTAGGTCAAATAGAGCTTTTGCTTCTGCGTCAGATTTTTTTTGCCTAATTTGTTATCAAAATGTCTGAAAGAATAAAGGGAAATCGTATTACTCAGTTACAAAACACGTACGGATACACAGCATTTGTCACACATGACTGATGATATTAAAAACAAACAATCATCAGGAACAGTACAGTGACCCGGTACATGCACACAACCAAATCAACTACAAAAGGGAATTATTGGGGTTTTAAATGGAACATATGTATGATTATTTTTTTTTTGTTGCAGGATTTTCATCATTTCCGTTGCCCTTACTCTTTTAACCAGGTAAAACCGTCGCCTCTGCCCAGCGAGTGGAACGGCAAAACAGAGAGCTGCATCCTCAACATCAACTCCACCATCTACGACGAGATCCAGCAGGAGATGAAGAGGGCCAAAGTTTCCCAAGCGCTGTTCGCAAAGGTGGCCGCCTCCAAGAGCCAGGTACAGACACACACACACACACACACACACACACACACAGTTGTCTATTGTGACAATTTTGTCACTGTTGAAAAATGGTCTTTATTCAGTATCCAAATAGTGTAGTCTGTCAAAATCTTATCATTGTGTCTTTTACCTAAGTAAAAAGAGAAAAAATAATTATTTCATGAGATCTAACTTTCTAAAGTAGCTCTTACAGCAATATTCATGTGCCATAAATCCAAAAAAATGTAATTCTAAACCTGCATACATAAATTGCTCAAAGTTTCCACATACATACATATATTAGACACAAGGTTGATGTCCAAATAAGCCAATCCTTGACCTGAGAAGCATCTGGTGCACTTTAACTCTAAATACCACACACACACACACACACACACACACACACACACACACACACAGACACACACACACACACACACACACACACACACACACACACACACACACACACACACACATGCATCAGTCTATAGAGAAAACATCATCAAAAAGATCATAGAAATATTTAATGCTAGATTCATACAACATCAACATATGTACACAACAGTTAAAGGCAAAGAAGTAGAAATCCATTCCACCCGTAGCAAAACTTGCCTCAGTGCATCACTGCTGTGATTTATCGACATAATGACACATGTCCTCTTTATTGTAGGTTTGGAGTTTAGCAGTCGACACTGTTTCAACACCAAACAAACCTGTTTATATTAGCTCCGCTCAGTAAGACCATGGGGCCCCTGTTATCTTCTCCCAGAGAGCAGGGCGCTCACGCAATACAAGCTTGTGTGTGTTGGAAACAGGGGGGATAAAAGAGAAAACACACCACCAATTTAACTCTATATTAAAACCAATTTTAAAAAAAAATGTAGCACTAAGGAGTTATTATTAAAGGTTTTCACGTGTCTGTCGGATGAGTTGGGAAGATTTCCACAATTGTGCTTGATGAAGACGTTGGGGGGAGAAATAGATCACCAAGGGCGGAATAATCTAGAAATATCTGCAAAGGCTTTATTTTTTTCTTGCTGATTAGGATGATTATACCCCCAGATAGCTTTGTTTTACCAAATTGCAGTTTGATGCACAAACCACTGTTTTTGTTAAGGAGTTCAAAGACTTCTTGGAAGGATAGAGAAAGAGAAAGGGGGAGAGCGAGGCGGTCGCAGTATTAACTCGCACATGTCTCTCTCTTGTCAAATGAAGGTTTGTCTGGGAACAGGTTTCTGCCGTGCCTTCTCCACCTCACGCCCATCTTTCTGTCTTGCCCCTCTACCTCTCTCGTTCCCCCGATTTCTGCCTCTCTTTCACGTTCCATTCATGGCAGGCGGGTGTGAATGTGAATTGAGCAGCAGATAAGAAGTGTGCTAATTATGCCTGTGAAAGGGGGCCTGGGAGAGCACTTATCTCTGGCTCCATCTCGTAATGGGCGCTCCCCGGGCAGCTGGTCTCCCCCCTTACTACCCAGCCGGCATTGCCACAGCTACTAGCAGCGCCAGGCCAGGCCAGGCCGCTCCTCCCCATCAGGACCCCGGAACCCTAAAAAAATCCGAGACCAGCACCCAGTTTTCAGTTGCTGATTCCACAAACAACATCAAAAATCCTTAAAGTGGGACGAGATTGTAGTTTTACCTATTAAGTTTTATGCTGTGGGCAGATAATTCTGTAGTAATTTTTACTTCCCAGAACGCGCGTCTGTCCAACAATATGGGTGGAAATGTCTTTTGTTTCTTCCCTACATATGTACATAAGCCACAGGATTTTAATAACATTTCCATGTTATATTATGTTGACAGCAGTAGAGCTGCAGCAGTTACTAGTCAAGTCATTGATTTGTTGATGGACGGAAAATCAATTGAAAACAATTTTTCAAATTTATCCATCATTTGAGACACTTTACAAGCAATGTGCTGGTCCCATCTTCTAAAATGTGCGTATTTGCAGCTGTTCTTATTGTTTCTCATTTGCTGTTTTATACTATTGTAAATTGAATGTGTTTGGGGTTTGGACATGTAATCAACCAATTAACTAATGGAGAAAATAATCTGTAGATTAATCAGTAATGAAAATAACAGTTAGATGCAATCGTAGATAGAGCTGGGCGATATGGAGAAAATCAGATATCGCGATATTATTGACCATCGACCAAATACATCGATGTCGATACCGCGACAGAATTGTAGGGTTGACCATTGGTGCTTTCACAAAATATTTTCACAATTAGATTGTAAAAGAATAATCATCAACAATGTGAATATAATGATTAAGTGGTTAAAGGCAAATAATAGAACAGCTAGAACAGTCTGGTAAGTTGAGAAAATTACATCACTTTACTGTAATGCAGCCTTTAAAACCAGGAAAAGACAACACTACAATATCCAAAATCGGAGACAATATCTAGTCTCATATCACGATATCGATATAACCTCGACATATTGCCCAGCCCTAGTCGTAGATAGCTGCGGCTTTACTCTGGTCACACTTACAACTACTATCCATAACATTTCACACTATAATGGTCTCAGGTAGGTGAGGTGATGCTGGTTTTAAAGTGCTTCAGGTCTAATATCAAATGTCACTTGTTATAAACAGACAGGGGAAAAAAACATCCAGAATATTAAATCGCTGCTGCGGTTAGCTACTCTTTTCTGCTTAGTCCGAAGAAGGGAAAAAAAGCATGGGTGGTGCCACTGCTGGAACTAAAGAAATGATTACTTCATGTGGCTAAGGCTACTGGGTGTTGAGTATGTCAGTGTTAATTGTTCATGAGCTTACTATCGTGTGAATCAGTCAGCCAGAAAGAATGGCAAAATGCATTTTTAAATGACACGTTGTAAACGACAGCTTAAGTCCAGAGAGGTTTGCAGCCTTGCAGGAAGAAAACCACACTAGCCATGCCTTTTGGTAGAGTACCATATCAGCAGAGACGGCTGGCAATGGAGGTTGGGCGTGCAGTGTGGATGTGTTTGGTGATGAGGATTGGAGGATGGGCTGGACTGGCAGGATGCCCATATGGGGTCCAGGGAAATAATGGTGGGGGGAGGGTGGGGAAGAGGCCTCATCACTGAGACTGGCACCGTCCTGTCAGCTTGGTGTGTCGTTCAGTTCAACCCCTTCAGCTCAGCTTAGGATTTCCCAGCATGCTTATGCAAGCACAGGATCAGGTGACCAGGATCAGTTGGTACCAGTCCCGTAGATATGTGGGGGGGATATGCGTGCACCGTGTAGTGTAGATATGTGCCTCATTCACACAGAGACAGATGATGCAGCTGACAATGGAAGGACAAAAGCAATGGAGATCTGAGAGGAGAGAAATAAGATGTGGAGTTGAAGTTGTGGTCCCCTGGGTAGAAAAGCAGTAAACAGGAGTTTATTGATTGCTGCATGCACCACTGAGTGTATGCTTAGGTGTGTGTGTATGTACTGCATTTAGATGTGTGTTTGTGTGTGTGCTTTTCTGCGCGTCAAATATGGGTTGGTGTGCAGGCACATTTGAATGTGTGTGTTTGTGTCTGTTGGTGTGTGTTTGTGGGGGTTCCTGGAATGCTGCCATCCCGTCCTCTCTTAGGACTCGTAACCACAGCAGGCCTCTGCCACCCCTTAACTGCCCCCCCTCCCCCTCTCACACATATTCAATGTTGCATTTCAATCACTCTTTTACTGCCACAAATTCAGAGTGGTAACTATAGAGCATTGAATCTAACCCAAGCCATATTACTTTATCAGATTAATGGTCGACATTTCACTTCAAGTTTGGGCGTACATTTTTTTAGTAAGTAATCCATGCAGCAATTCTGATTTATTAGGACATATATTACATTTAGTCTTTGATAAAATCAGAATCATTATTCATGACCCTTTCCTCGATGACTCAAACTGATCGAATGCTCCAAGAATGCTCCCTCTCCATTTAGCTTCAGGAGATGTCAGACTTGGAGAAAACAACCGTGTGTTACTGGTTCAAATCCAGCGATGACACTGCCATAAGTAGCTACGTTTGCCAAACGGCCCATTGTGTTTTAGCTGGCCGAGGTGCAAGCTATGATTTGGATAGCCTGGAGTTGATGTCAACATTATTAACTGGCTCAGTAGGGCTAGAGCGCTATCTAGCAAGCTACTATGCTTTGTTTTCATTTACATTAACAGGGGAGGCTTGCTGTGTTGGCTAGCCTGGCAGAGAGGGCGGCTAATGTTCAGTTGAGCGATGGGAGGTTAGCTGAGGGTGGGGTTGGGGCCATTCCTTTGACACGATTTTTATGTCTAAACATCTTTGACACTTCCTGAGAGGAATTGCGCAACGGATGGAATCAGAGTCCCTTCTGTCATAAAACAAGCACCCTGGGAGCCCTGCTCACCACGGGGCTCAAAGCCCTCCGACTCCTCAATGACCAGAAGAGTACAGAACGTAGTCACCACCCTCTCCCCATCTCTCTTTCTCTCTCTCTCACTCGCTCATTCTCCCCTGGAAGAGGCTACGCTAATTACCCAGGCTCTAATGAGACAGAATGGCACTGATCTGGTCCGCCGCTGTGCCACCGGGGGGGCCAGGCAGGGGGGCTGGTGCAGTAGGGGGGAGAGCGAGGGGGGAGGTTGGTGTATGCCATCTGTCACCCCCGCACCCGCCTGGCACGGCAGTCCCTGGAGTGGGGGGGGGGAGTGCCTTGTTGGTCTGGAGGGGTGGGGGGGGGCGGGTGGGGACACTGATATGAGTAGGAAGGGAGGGTGACAGGATAACTGGAACTGCTTCCTTCATGTTTGGAAAATGACTAATTTCCTGTTACGGGTGGAATCCGCTTAGTAGTGGTCGTACATGTTTTATGGAGACTTGAACGCTTCTCTTAGCTTTAATCTCAGATATTTAGCACATGACCCATCCAACCAGACCAACGACACACACACACACACACACACACACACACACATATGACACACACCACTTCTATCATTCTGCTCCATCCAATGGCTGCTTAACAAGAGGGGCAGATGGCTGACCTTTTGGGTGTCTGTTTCTGGATTGTGACCATTCAGAGGTTTGTCTGTTACTGAGAAGCCACTTGGGGTCAGTGTGTTAGAAGTCATGTTTTGCATGAAGAGTTGTGTACAAATGGCATTAAATGACATCCTAGGATAATAAAATTGATACAGTGAAGATGTTAATCAGATACTTTGTAATATCAGGAACTGCTAGGGGCTATGTGTTGGAGCGGCACAGTGAAATTTTGCTGCAGAAAAGTTGTACTTTCTGTGTGCGATGGCAGTGCAGGCATCACAGTGTCTTATTTTTTTGTTTGTGGACTCACAGTTCTCCACACCCCTTTCTCCCTCAAATTAGGCGGATCAGAGCAAGCATATCACAACCCCTAGGGATCTGAAAGGGCCGTGACTGTTTATTAATTGATTTATTTATTTATCTCCTGTGCCTGCTTGGTTATTAGGTTGCCATGGGAAACAGGCTAGGCCAGATCCTCTCTATTATTAAAGACACAATTTCTTGAACTGGAGACCCAGCTGTCTGAATAATTAATTTAGCGAATGAATTATCTTGCAAACGGTAAGTCTTCCCCTCCCTCTGAAATGAGCCTTTCTCTTATTGTTTAATGGACAGTGGAATTCCCACCAGCCTGCTTTCTCTCCACTGCCTGTTTCATCGAACCCTCCTCATCTTAGCAGGAGCCGGGGGTCTCACTGAGCATGCCCAGAGCACTTTGTGTCTCTCCTGCTATCTCTCTCACTTACGCCTTACATGCCACCTCTCACCCCATCTGTCTCCAATTGCACAGCCCACTCCCTCCTCCTCGCCTGCCTCCTCAGTGCAGTCCAAACTAGGAATCTGGCCCCACTGCCAGGACTCCAAATTGTCTCTTCAACATCACCTCTAATGCGTTATTATAAGACAAATGTTTTCCACTGTGGAGCAGGTGTTAGCCAGTTTACTAGTAAACTGAGCTAGCACTTCGCTAATAGTTCCCTAGCCCTCTCTCTATTAAATGTTCTAAAGGCCTAACCAGTGCTCAACCTATTAGCCACAAGCCAAACCGTACTAGTCCTTAACCTTTTCCTGCTTGTTAGCAAATGCTACCCTTGTCCTTGTGACAGGCACAGTATTTTGCGAGCTCTTTCTTTCCTGCAAATGCTCACTAGCTAACCCTCTCCCACTCCACTTCTCCTGACAGACCACACAGGGCTTGTTCTGAGGCCCATTCTCGCTAATCTGATCAGGCAGGCAAATACGCCGGGAAAAACGCTTTAATGATCCCCCTAATTACCTCAAGTCAATACCAACTGTATTATTAGACTCTGGGAAAATATTCCATTAGGGTGCCCCCCGTGGGAGTCCCCCCTGTGCGCGCTGATGTCACGCGCTGCGCGCCCCCTACGCTTGTAATTAATTTTATTTACACACTCAGGAATGCACAAGGTCGCACCTGCAGCCCGGAGCTGCCCGACTCGGCCCGCCTAATCAGATCTGTCATAATTATCATTCTGCATGCTTCTGACACACGCCGGGAAATATTTCAATTTAACTACAGCCACTAGCTCCGGCAGATGCAGTCTGAGAGAGAGAGAGTGTGTGAGTGTGTGTGCACGCAGGAGTGTGTGTGACTGAGTGTGGGGGAATTGCATGGGGAGACATTAGGACCTATCCATGTGCTCATGCTGGTGCTTGTGTGCACTTGGCTTTGCTGGCATTATTTGATCTCACCCCGTCTTTCACCATCTCCTTTCCCCGTCCTTATCTTTCGCTCTCTCTCTCTCTCTCTCTCTCTCTCTCTCTCTCTCTCTCTGAGGGTAACTGACTCTCCATCCTCATCACTCTGTCTACATCATATTCTTTAGTCACTATTTTTGAAAATACACAAATATAAATTGAGCCTGAAGGAGGATATATAAGTTGCCTTTTCAGCCACGTACAGAGAGACATTTGAGATTTTCTGTTTACTTTGCTGCCACTTGTATAACTACTCTATTTTAACTTCAAGATTAATTTCCAAGTTGAACAGGACACACAGCCATAGCGCTAAATAAACAACTTCATATGAAGACTTCTATTTCAGGACACTTTTTGGGGCTGAAAATTTGTTTGGTTTCATTAGTATCTGAAGCAAACTTGTAGGCCAATTAAGAACACTTATTTAGCTGACAGACAATTTGCAGGTTCTTTGCTATTTCAATCCCTAATTCAATAAGATCAGTCGTGATTTATCACCTTAATTATGCTTTGATATTAGCAATTAGACCCCAGCTTTGAATTAAATCTCAATCAAGCTCTTATAATTGATGGAATCGGACTGCATGTAGGTGCTTTCTGTGTTTGTAATGTTGCTGCCGTTGTTATTTATCTCAAGCTCATCTTCAGTGTGTTTGCTGTCTTCTGTGCATTCATCCTCCATCTGCTTTAGCAGTATTGAACAGAAAAGATTATAACATTTTGTGGTATAAATTTGTGGTGGGAGAACAGTGTTTGAACATTCAGTGTAGCTGTGCAGACAGTGCTGCCACCCAAATATCAGCCCACCACCAGACTAAACTAGATAACGGTGCAGTTTCAGCAATACTAATATTTGATACAAAGAGGCACATGTACTGTAGCATCAACAGTGACTCAATGTTCTGCCATTTTGTACTCATAAACAATCTGAAGTGCTTCAGTGGACAAAGAGAAAACAATTTTACTAAATGTGATATGGACTGATATTTAAAGGGATTGTTTTACGTTCTTAGATATTGTTTTAGATATTTATATGTTTATTAGATAGAATAGATGTTAAATAAGGTAAAATATGATTAACTAAGGTGCTGTAAAAAGAATTGGATAAAGTGCATATGCAGTTATTTCTATATCAGATATGTTGCCTGCAAATTATTAGGTAGTTAGTTGTTTAGTACTGTGGACAAATACTGAACATATTAAAGCTAATTTGTCGATTATAGAGAGATATTAGAAATGTTCGCTTGTCTCTTTACTGCTGTTCTTGAGCAAAGCACTTATCCTGCTGAGAACCCAACACAAGTAGACCCCAGTTGCACCGGGGAACTCCCACTATTGTTACTATGCTATGTGCAGTTGTGTGTGAAGAAGAACTTTGCTGAAAAAGAACGTGCAGTTAAAAAAAGCCCAACCCTGCTGTAACCACACAGATGTTTAATGTGCTCCATTTTCCATGGACTGGTCATTTGCCTTTGGTTATTCTTTATGCTCCATCTGCCTCTATTTGGTTGCACGAAAATTCCCCGCACACTTTATTGGTTCGGCAGCCATGACGTAAAGTCTCCAACAACTGGTTGGTATTGTTTCTGGGAGCAAGTGCTGACACAGAGAGGGCCATTTCCTGCACAGTCATGCCTTGCCTCCACAATGTGTGTCGTGTTAGCTGTCAGTCTGTTATTGTTGTCGAGTCGCTTATTGTATCTGGAGAGGTCAGGACCCCTCTTCAGAAAATGTTCACTGTTTGGCTAAGACTTTTCCATGTCGTAGCTCGAATAGAGATTAATTGTTTGGCGTGTGTGATTCAGACTTCACACACAATTTCTGTCCTAAAGCTCAGCCACTGACATCCTCACAAAAGAGGATAGTGACACAATCTGTCAATCAGAATCTGGAAAGCATCCACTCTGACAAGACATCAGAGTCATATCAACGTGATTTAATAATAAAAAGAATATTTTTAAAAGCATGTTTCAAATGATTTAAGATGACTCAGTTTTTAATCCTCAAACGATTTCCTTACGAGAAAAGCAGCTTCATGATTGGTACATATGAGAACTAGGAAATTTCATCATCCATTATTGCGGTCGCAAATCCAACCATCCTTAGGGCCTATCTGTCATTTCAAAAAGGATGTCCGTTTGATCCATCTGTTTGGTAGTATGCCTCCTTATGAATACTCAGGACCAGCGTGTGAATTGGATTCAGATGGCGGGGTTATGAAAAATGATGCAGAGGTGAATAAAAATGTGGCTTAACAAGACATTCAACTCTATGATCACATTGCGTGAACAGCCCTAGATTCAGTCTTTTTTATTTGTAACAAATTCTTTTTTTTTCTTTACATGTGAAATATTTAACACCCTCATACCCTATTTCATTTTTTCTTGAGCGTTGTTGACATCCACTCACGTATTTGATAATGTAAATGGTTAGAGGGGTGAGCTCGTGACCAGTGGGTCTCTAGTTTGAATTCACAGAATGAATGGGACTGAGTAAAGGTGGATTTATGCCTCTGAATTGAGCTGTTTTAGATGCTCTATAGACATGGTCAAAAACGTTACTATACGTCGGGACATGGAGACTACACAGAGAGGGCCTTATAAACACAACAACATGGAGCATGTTGAAAAAAAGGCTCAGTAATCTTATTTTCAGTAACGCTAGATAAATTAGTGTTTGTGATATAGCAAAGCCATTTCCAGGGCGAACCTGTTCACTGCCAGTGAATGAATGAATGCAAACACGATTACTTTGGGTATATACTGAATGCACAGCTCAACGATCTTCTCTTTTCCTTGAGCTAGACAAATTTGTATGTTGGGATCTTGCTAGCAGTCATTTTTAGTTTAAACATGACCTTCGCCGTGACCATCTCCCTATCACATAGACAGTGAAACAATATAAACACGATTGCTTTGGGTATATAATGAATACCCAACATAACCATCGTTATTCATCTAGTGTTGCAGTGGTGCTACGATAATCAACGGGTTAAATCCTATGTTGAACCAAAAATGTATTCCTTAGGCTTGAAGCCTTGATGGTGGGACCACCAGAACACCTCAGCACTCCATTAAAGGACTAAATGGACTTTTTCTTTGGGAGTTTGGGCCTTTGCTCACCTGATCCATCATCTGATGAGACAAACTGCACTTAAATTATGTGTATGTTGTTAATGCTGATGTTATCCCTGTCACATACAGTGTTTACAGTGATTGTTGCACAGCATGTTGAGCAAACAACTGTCACTGGCTGTGTAGACATTAAATACGAAATTGAATAAAGACACTAACAGACACATAAATAGGATGTTTCAGTTGATCTGAAAGAAGGGTACAATGGGTTTTTTTTTAACTATATTTTTAAGCACATCATTGCTGTCCTGTTTTTAAGCACAGGCCACTGACCCCATTTCCATTGCGATATCTTCCTCACAGTATGCCAACGATTATTTGTACAGTCACTCAGAGCTGTTCTATTTGCATATAAAGACCCCCCCAAAACAAAAATAAATAAATAAAAAAACAACAAAAAGGAATAAAAAAATGAAATAAAATCTGGACCTGAATTTGCAGTCAATTATTGCTTATTGTTGCGGGAGATTCACATATGCCCTAGCATCAGGAACGTTTCAACACTCCCATCGCCGTCAGCAGATGGGCGTCCACCATGGCCTAATGTTTTTACAACACAGCACACGTTGCCTTGTGGGGTGAACGTGCACGTGCAACCGGCAGTTTGGCCTGCTCAGGGAAGAGAAACGTGTTATCGGCTGCATTTATCTGCATAGTGTTGTCTGCCAGTGTTGGGCCTCTGCCAGGTTCAAGGAGGAGGAAAGACAATAATGCATTGTCTTCCCCCTACTTTTAGCTCCCTCCCTTGTTCAGACACAGAAGAGGTTTGTCTGCTGCCTTCGAAACAGTCCTGTCCTCCAACCCGCCAGCCACAACAATGGCCACAATCAAATCTTCATCTGTGATTTTTTTTTTTTTTTTCTTCTTCTTCATTGATTTGATGTGTCATCTTGGCCTTTTGCCTTTTTTGTCCAAATGGTCCAAATGGTCCAAATGGTACTCAGAATACTCTCATAGTCAGTTTCTGGGGTTGAAACTGAGGCATGATTTTTGGACACGCAGTAATCCGAGGAAGGAGGGTAAAAAAAAAAATCAAATGGCAAATTGATGGACATCTGTTGGCTTATTTTATTTATTTATTTGTGCAGTGACCGAGGTCAGCCTGATGGGGCTGATAACAAGCAAATGAGATTAGAGGGAAGGTGTTGGCCAGACCGTGTGACAGACCCCTCTGTCTCTCTGTCTGTCTGTCTGTCTGTCTGTCTGTCTGTCTATCTGTCTGTCTGTCATTCCCTGTCTCACAGCAAAGCCAGTTGCTCATCAGCATTTCTCTGAGCTTCCATGCTGGGTGTGTTTGCAGTGGTAGTTTGGTGGTGAATGGGTGGATGGGTTGGGCGGTGAATACCATGCTGTTCTCTGACAGAGCAGGCCTATGCGCTTATTGGCAGCTTGTGACTGCAGCACTCACATACACGGTGTACCGCATTGCATAGCTGGGTGAATCTCGCGCATGAATTCAACTATTGTGTTGGGAGGAAAATATTTTTACCAGAACACCCGGTTGCTATTTATACCAGTACCATACAATGGCCCGCTGAAGAGTTTATTACCCTTTTAATTTGGCACCTTATGACCCCAGAGTCCCATTAGCTTCTGGTCAGATCTGTGTCTGCTGTAAAACAAGAAAAGGCTGGTGGTTCTTGATTGCCAGTCCTGTTGTTTGAAACTAATTAATAATTAAGCAACGATGACCTAGAGGCATCGGATTATTGCTCAATATTGTCGCAGGTGTGTGCCAACATAGCAAGATAATCCTTTGCCTGTCAGTACTTATTGCACCGATGAACCTGTTTGCAGCATCTGTGACTTCAACTGAGAGATGTATTTAGCATCAAAACAAACTGGCTTTCCACTTCACTACTTACTCTGTGATTTCTTAAGTATTAATTAGGTTGGTTGTAATGCATCTGTTTACTTCAGTAGGTCAATTGAAAACCTTATCAGCATGCGTTTCTGGTATAAATTTCTTTGAATGTGTAGCAAATGTGATTTCTACCCACAATGGTCTATGGCTGCAATTATTTTCATTATCAATTAATCTGTCAATTAATTTTCTTGACTAATTGGTTAGTCATTTTGCTTCTAAAATTTCAAACAAAAAGAGTGTAAAACGTTGACCACAAGAAGTTTTTTTTTTTTTTTTTAATTCCTTGTTTTCTCGGCCCAAATGTCCAGCAGTAAATCTTTACCTTTGAGAAGCTTGAACCAGAGAATGTTTGTCATTTTCTTCTTGTTAATGAATCAAAATAGTTGAAGATTGATCAATGGACTAATACTGTCAGCACTAGTCTAAACAGTGTTTGAGAGGCTTTTTTCACCCTAGATTAAATCTTGTAGGAAAGACTCAGGACAAAAAAAATTAATTACATTTTAAGATGCATCTCACCACTTGAACAAACAGAGTTCAAAGTAATTTCACAAAATGATTAAGTTGTTACGGCTAACATGACAGCAAACACTTGTTTTATCTTTATCACCCAGCAGACACAGAGCAACATGAGAATCCTGGCCAATCCAAGTCCACCATTTACTTCTTAACCAGACACGTATTTACTCTTGCTGTCTGCTGTTCTGCGCTGGGTTATCTGCTTGTCTGACATGGTTTGCTGGAAATGTCTGCATGTGGTTTTTTTTTGTAGTGATGATTGATGAGAAGTGTGACCAGGGTCCAAAATTAGCACTCGACAAATGTTAAAAGAGTAAAAATCTGTGTTGGCGAATACAATAAATGAAGCCAGTCTCCATAGGTGGGTTGTTGAACTAGGCCTACTTCACTACTACTAAACCCGTTGAGTTGACACTTTATGTTTTGCATCAACTATGCACACGGGTTGCGGCATTCAACGTATGAAGGAGTTGATCAACGTAAAAGGAAAAATGAAAAGCACGGTAGAAGTACTTTAAAAGAAAATTTCCCAAGAAGTGGCGCTTCACAGATAATGCGAGACGGATGAGGAGACATTGACTTTTTTGGGACAGCAACGTCAACGTGAGCTGCGTATGCCGCAGGTACTCAACAAAATGGACCTGCTTATTTGTGGTCGGGAACTCCTCTTATAAAATTTGAATTGATTAAAGACCACGAAAAAGTTTTATCCAGTTTTATGGATGGTTAAAAAGTAGCCTTGGGCGCCTGGGTAGTTCACCTGGTAGAGCGTGCTCCCATATAACAGAGGCTCAGTCCTCGACGCAGCGGCCGCGGTTTCGACTCCGACCTGCAGCCCTTTGCTGCATGTCATTCCCCCTCTCTCTCCCCTTTCATGTCTAAGCTGTCCTGTCACAAATAAAGGCCTAAAATTCCACAAACAAAAAAAAAATATATAGTATAATATATATAATATTTATTTTTTTTCGTTTCAGTTTACAAGCCATTGGCAGATAGGGCAAAAAGTTAATTTTGGACCCTGAGTGTAAGACTTAACCATCCAAACCATGTCTTATCTTTGTAAAATAAAAAATTCCGTTAATACTGTGGGTTTGCTGTCAGTGATAGTTATCCGTCTCATCAGTCATAGACTTTCTTATCACCAGTCTGGTTCCTGTCGCTGCAGTACTTTGTGTCCTGGATGTTTAAACTGCGAGACGATAACATTTCTAGACTGAACACGAGTTGTTGTGAAATAAAGTGTGAGTGTATTCTGCTACCTGTTCTATTTATTTATAGAGTGCCCTTAATGATCTTCAACAGAACACAGAGTACACTGGATTGAAGAGCCCTAGATTTTTGTTTTCTGGACTGTGTTGGAACACTTTAGCGGCAGGGGCAGTAAGTTCCATGATCCAATCAAGAGCGGCTGGTGCTTGTCAGCTGCGGTGGAGAGGCTCAACAAATTGCATTAAATAATAAAGGGGGAAACGGATTTGCAACAGTATGATTATGTTGAACATGAATTCTTGTTAGTTTAGTAATTCTTTGAAAATAATATTGATATATATGCAGGGCTCAAAATTAACTTTTTCGTCCACCAGCCAAATGGCAAGTGAATGTTCAAATTTGACCAGCCACTCAATAGATTACCATTGTTTTTTTGGCTGGTGAGTGAAGCAAAGCTACCAGCCACTTGCATATTTTACCAGCACTTGGCTGGTGGATTTTGAACCCTGTGTGTGTGTGTGTGTATATATATATATATATATATGTACATCAGATATATTCCACGCTTTACATTGTAGTAGGAATATACTAATAATAGGTTTTATGCCATTTACGACATCCATGTTTTGTTTTTCTTTACTGCCAGTATACTGACAACATGGGAGTCAAATTGCTAACTTCTCTCACTCCCTCACTCTTTCTATTTCTCACCATCTCTCTCTCTCTCTTTATTCCCGCTGCCTCTGCCTGGCCTGTGGAAGCAATGCAATTAGACAAACACAAACAAAGCTCTTGAAACTGCCATGGAAAATGCTGACTGTCCACTGTCCACAGTGCTGGCCGGGAGCAGCGCTAACTGCTGTTTGACGTACATCACATAAAAAAACGTTTAGCAAATGTTCGTGTGATTCTTCCTTTCACTCCTTCTGTAAAAGCTGAATGTCAGCTGAAAAACTGTAGAAATAAAGGCAGCAAAACGGAAAAAAAAGAAAGAAAACGCCACACAAACGAACATCCACACTTGTGAACTAATAAACTATCTGTACTTTATTTAATCAAATGGACTTCCTGGCATTGAAATAGAGTTCACGCCGTGCCTTTGTTTGATTGGCTCTGCTACTTTGGGTTTAATCCTGCTGGTTTTGGGAGTGTTTGAGTTGGATTACTCCATCGTTGGGCCGGGGTACAGTTTCTCTGGCTTTGACAAGATGGTGTGGTGGTTTGTGTGCGTCTGTTTGTGTGTTTGTGGGCTGTGTGTGTGTGTGTGTGTGTGTGTGTGTGTGTGTTCTCCCTCACTACCGAATCAGCTGAAACCACAGACAGCCCAACTGTCGCACCGTCCAAATCCCTCTGCATGCAAATTAAAAACGCAACAATAAACGTGGCAAAGGAACAAGGTGGGCATGCAGGCTTTATGGCCCCCTCTACCCTCTCTCTCTCTCTCTCTCTCTCTCTCTCTCTCTCGCTCTCTTTCTGCCCCTCTCAGCTTCCTCCAAAACCCCTCCTGGGTTTGATGTGGCTTATGGGAGGAGTTGGAACAGGGGACAACCAAACTGCTGAGTTATCTCTTGCATGCAGTGTGGCGGCGTGGCTCTGCCCTCTGTGTGTGTGTGTGTGTGTGTGTGTGTGTGTGTCTGTGTGCGGACCAGCAGCGCGGTGTAATCCTGTGGAAATGAAAGGTGCTGCCGCGCACTGGCCGGGAGATTACAGCACCGCTCTGACACAGTGCCAGGACAGACTACCCGGCAGAGCGAGTAGCACACACTCACACCTCGCCGCTTCTCTTTGACGTTTCTTCCTCGCTGGTTTCACTCCCCGGCCCTCCTTCTTCATCCACTTTTGTCCCTTTACAGCTCTCTTGTAGCTTCATTCCCCCCAGTCCTTCTTCACCTTCCCACACAGCACTACAGAGTGTTATTTCCCTTCACTCTTACTCACACACACTGGCCTGCTGAGGTTTGGGTCATCACGTCCGATGCTGTGAAACCACGTCACTCAACTCCTGCAGAGCCCTTCTGTCCTGCACTTTCAGTAACGTGTCAGTCTCCTATTGAATCTTTCACTAATCAAGTTCAGACGCGTTGTGCACCCATTTTATTGATGAAATAAAGCATTTTGGAATGTAATCGTCCCATACAGTTCCTCAGCTCTGTCTTTCATGGCCCTCTGCTGGAGTGTTTCAAACATGAGAGTCACTTGCTTCCTCCCATGGGTGCTGCTCAATATGCGAGTGTGTGTTTCTCGTCACGTTAAGTTGTTCCTACCTGCTGTGTTGCTTGACCTTGGCTAATTCATGACATCTTCAGCTGTGGCAGAAAGAACATAATAAGTGCAGGTGCAGCTCCTGAAAAACAATGGGCTGTTGTGTTTGTATTTTGACTATGATTTTGATTTATTTCATTACTGGAAAGTGTTTTTGCAAAAACCTTTTCATTGTAATTACTTGGTGTAACATTGGATCTTTTTTATCTTGGTACTTTAATGCTTTCCTAAAAAACGATTTGGTGTTTTTCTGTTACTCATATCTATTTTAACACCAGAAGAAGATATATTTAATTATCTGGTTCTCCTATAAGGTAAAGAAACATGGTGACCATGTGAACCAGTTTCCGTACTCTCGGGCCTAACATTAATATAGACACTCAGAGAGATTCATAATACAATATTTGACCTGTGCTCACATTTGAGCCTAAAGACCATGCTTTACTGACATGCTCTTTCCCTCCCTGTGTCTCCCTCTGATCCTCCCTTCAGGGTTGGCTCTGTGAGCTGCTGCGTTGGAAGGAGGATCCCTCTCCGGAGAACCGGACGCTCTGGGAGAACCTCTCCATGATCCGCCGCTTCCTGAGCCTCTGCCAGGTCGAACGCGACGCCATCTACGAGCAGGAGAGCAGTGCCGGGCAGCAGCAGCACCACAACGAGCGGCCCATGCACCTGATGCACATCTCCACTGAGCAGCCACAGGTGTGTGTGTGTGTGTGTGTGTGTGTGTGTGTGTGTGTGTGTGTGTGTGTGTGTGTGTGTGTGTGTGTGTGCGAGCTTTGCCTCAACCCTCATTTGCATTTTCAAGCTGGTTTAAACAAATTTCATGCTATACCTGTCAGTCATCACATACAATACTGGACGTAGTGCTAGAAATTAAATGTTTGTGTGTGTGTGTGTGTGTGTGTGTGTGTGTGTGTGTGTGTGTGACTCTTCTGACATAACACTGTTAAGTTTGTAATAAAACATAAAAACATGACTCCGCATGTAAAAATGCATGTGCAAATGAACATAAAATATGAATAAATGACATAAATGTTTATTCACACATGTAAGAAGCATACATGCATGGATACACCCACACACCCACACCATTACATACAAGGTTTTACTAGTGATAATGTACTGTAAACTCAGACCCCTACTCTGTTATTCAGACTCAATTAATTGATCATCAGAAAGTAAATTGTCAACTGTTTTGACAATCAATTAGGCTAATCACTGAAGTCTGTTTTTTTTTTTTTCAAGAAGGAATGCCAAACATTTGCTTGTTCCAGCATTTTAAATGTGAGGATTTGCTACTTTCCTTTGTCTTGCGTAATTGTAAACTGAATATGTTTTTGGGGTTTTTTGGACTGTTGGTCAGAAAAAAAAACGAGCAATTTCAGGATGTCAATTATGACCAGCAACATTCCCCTTATTTTCTGACCTTTTATAGACCAAATGATAAATCGATCAGTCGAGAAAAAAACGACTGTAATTGTACGTGTTTTCCTACTTTTTCTGAAGTTCTATATCCAAAACAGATAAGTGAAAAACATAATTTCCCCCCAGTTTATTGCATCTTAACTAATCTTTCAGGAATTCATAATAAACAGCACTTTGGAGTTTGATAATTAGAAACACAGCAACAATTAAAAGTTCCTGCTTTTCAGCGAACACCGTTTTCGAATACATCATTAGCCTGAACTTATTGAAGAGAGTTTCTTTATAAAAGACATCTGGCAGATAAATGGAAAATAACACACAGGCTCAGTTAACGGTCGAAATCTCTTAATGAAGTACAATAATACTTCTATTAAAAGTCTGAGCCACAGCTGAACGGTTGATTAGTTATTTGGTTACTTGGAAACATGGCCAGTGTTTCACAAAGGCTGCCATTTACTGGATATAAATAAGGTAATGGGATTTCTTTTACAAATCAGTTTCAGCAGCAGATATGGAATGAGGGAATTTTGTGCATACTTTGCATGCAAACCAAAATGGTTGTAGATTGATAAAATAAGATTATTTCTGATTTAATAGTGCCGTTTTATGCGACCATAAGAGACTAGTGTTTAAATATTTTGTGCCGGTCCTTCACTAATACGATACATTAGCCAAATTCACTCCCATTTGCTCAACAAGAACTATCATAGCTCAGTATATTGGTACAGTAAAATCCCATCTTTGGGTGCATTTATGCAGCTGGCAAACAGAGTCCCTGCAAAGTGCTGTTTTGCAAACTTCATTATGAAACACCTATTCTACAGTGTCTGACTCAGAAATGAAAATAAAAGAGCACCCATTTTGCGGGGTCAATAGGGACCACGAGTTGCCCACTCACTCCCTCTCCAACCACACAATGAGACATTTTACGAGTAATGTGTCATGTGTTTACACTAACGGGATTCTGACGGCCGAGTGAAAGCCATCGATAGCATTCTCACACTGCGGCAAATCAGCCAGACCATCGCAACGTGAATTGTGCACAGGGAGCTTGTTTATCACTGCCTGGCAATGGAGCCTGATAAGCAGCAGAGGCTATAACAGAGAGGCCAGTTTCCCACTGTGTGTAGGGCTGAGCGTGTCTCGTGTGTGTGTGTGTGTGTGTGTGTGTGTGTGTGTGTGTGTGTGTGTGTGTGTGTGTGTGTGTGTGTGTGTGCATGTGTGTGTGCATGTGTGTGTGCACGTTTTGCCTCAACCCCCACAATGAGAGACACAATCTCGCAATACCAAAAAAGAAAAGAAAAAGTCATATCTGCAGAACTGATTACATTCAATGAGATATTACATGGAAAATTCCTTCAACCAAGTGCCTGTTCTATACACAGCAAGCCCATTTTTCCTCACAACTCAATTGATTTTAATGAAAGGCCTTATTAAGGCGCCGATAAGTGTTCACTGATAACATTCCCCGTTTCCTTTCTCTTCCCCTTTTTTTTCCCCCACTGCAGGCTCAGCCACCCCATTCACAACAGCAGCACCCACCCTCCCTGTCCCTCCAGCACCCCTCCCAACCCCTTTTGTCCCAGCAGCCCTTGCAGCAACTGCAGCCCTGCACCGGCCCCCGGTTGCCGCCTCGCCAGCCCTCTACCGCTTCCCCAGCCGAGACGGAGGACGAGGGCAGCCGTGGAGGGAGCATCAAGTCCCGAACCTGCGGAGGGAAGATCTCCCTGGAGGCTCTGGGCATCCTGCAGAGCTTCATCCAGGACGTAGGCCTGTACCCCGACGAGGAGGCCATCCACACCCTATCGGCCCAGCTGGACCTGCCCAAGCTCACCATCATCAAGTTCTTCCAGAGCCAACGCTTTTACATCAATCACCCAGCCAAGGCGCCCAAGGAGCCCAGTAACAACAACAACAACAGCAGCAGCACTGCGGCCACCACCAACACCAACACCAGCAGCAGCGGCGGCAGCAGCAGCAGCAGCCCAGCCTTCGAGGAGGAGCTAACGGACTTCAGGGAGAGCGCAGAGCTGCTGAAGGAGCTGGACGACAGCACGCAGACCAACAGCACCATCTTCTCCATCAAGATGGAAGAGCAGCTGGCCCGAGGCGCAGAGGCCCAGTCCGAGTCTGAGCACGAGGCCAAGGAGTAGGACCCCCCCCTGTCTGAACATGTACTCAGAGTTTTCCTGTGCACACACAGACTGATGACTGTGCTAAATGTAACGCTCTGGCAGACACAGAACCACCACACTGCAAATAAAGAAAAGTAGTGTTTTTAATCAGTACAGCGTCTGGACTATATGAGGAGTGTTTATATATATATATATATATATATATATATATATATATATATATATATATATATATATATATCATGTAAGTTGCAGACTGGCAGGCTATGTGAAGTGAGTGTTCACACACTGAAGAGCCCATTTCAGACTCAAGTACTACTTTTTGGATTTTGTAAAACTTGTATTATTCACTGTAAAGACTGACGCATCATTTAAATAATCTGCACAAAAAATTATTCTAAGTATGTTGCCGTGGATATTTGCTGACTGCACTCTATGTCTGTTGTTTTACACTGACTTACTTTATCTTTTTGAGCTACTGATTATATTTAAAAAGAAAAAAGTCCCCCTGGAGTTTGCTAGGACTTTGATAGGTGTTTACGTTATGTGATGTTTAACTGGATAAAAAAAAAAAAAAATAGCAAATGAAATTTAGGACCAAGTGGTTGACAAGGCCTTAATTATGAGGTAGTCTGGAGCCTGCTGGCAGATTAGTTATTCTTTTAAAAAGCGCATCATGTGATTACAGATCACTTCAAACTCTGGAACGCGATCACCCAGCCCAGGTGAATCTCCCAAGAACAGCTCAGTCTTTACATATTATTTGTTAGGGAGGAAATATAAATATATATATATAGACATTATATTGTAACTGTAAAAAAAAAAAAAAAAAAAACAGTCTTAAAGAAACTATGCCAACAAATGCCTTGTACTATACGGCACTGCCGATTTTAGATTATTTTGCAAAACCTTTGTCACTGTAACTCTCTGAATTGCCACACAGTTAGAAATGTGAATTACACCATGTTTATGTTGTCCGACATTATTTATTTGCAGTTCATGCAGTGTTTCTAATGTAATTACTTCTTTTGTTTTTAAGTTTATGTTACGTAGAGCTTTTTTTTTCTTTAATTCCACCGATCTTTTTTCTATTTATAAATGTGATTTCGATGGGCAGTAAAAACAAAAAGTGTCTTAAACGTTTTAAATGGAGAAATGTGCTTTAAAGGTTGCCTATAAAAAGTGCTGTATGTCAAGCAACTCATGCTACAAGCTTCACAATTAATGTCGTATGCAATTTCTACTATCATGCAAATAAGCTTAGGTAAAATGACTAACCTATAGAACAACTTAGAGAGAAAAACATATGCAATCTGTGTGAAAATCGATGTCTGCGATGTGTCTTCCTTTGGTTAACAATCCAATTCAAAAAGCTATTCCTGTATAAATATTCTGTATAAAAGTGGTTCTTTTTTATGAGTTTATTTCAATGAGAACACCAGTTATTTTGTTACGACTGACTGTTTTATAAGTGTTTCTCGGTTCCTTCCTGCAGAAATGTTCTAACTAGAAGTGTTTATTGATTGTTAATTACACAATTAAACTGTTTGTATTGTACCACAGATTTCTTGGCATTAACTTGACCGGACTCTTTTGACACCAGAGTGGGATTTTCTCCTCTTGAAAACAAAAGACCAAACAATGTGAATTGTTTTTTTTTTGTTTTTGTTTTGTATCTACTGCTATGAGATATCAACTCCAGTTACTGACTCGGGTCAGCCGCAGTCACTGAACACGTTATTTGTAATAACTGTAAATATCACATCTTATGAATCATTGATTGTTTATTATTGTAAATATATTTGAAGTTTGTGCAAGAGCTCACCATACAAAATTGAAATCAACGTTCTGTCGTGCCTCTTCCTCTCGAACCGACTGTACCTGGGCTCTTCTACTGCTGAGTGTATCTGAAGCACCTGTGAAATCTGAAATAAATAAATGTGAGGTGTGTGAACACCTGTAATAGCAAAAGCCCTCTGCAGGGAGTTCAGATAGGAAAACAGCACAGGTGTCTCGACCTCGCCGTGAACCCCAGGTGTCTGCACCTTTAGGAAATTACCCTCACCTGTTAACACCCGGCGATATGTGCCAGCCAGTCTGGGCCGGCGTTCCCTTGATGTTCTGCTCTTTTTTTTCATGAATAAAAAAAGCCAGTGTAACGTTGTGTGTGTTCAGAGGAAAAGAAAATTACACAAAACATTACATTTATCCAAAGCAACTTACAATTGCTATATATGTCAGAGGTCACACACCTCTGGAGCAACTAGGGGTTACGTGTCTTGCTCAGGGACACATTGGTTGATGTATCACAGTGGGAATCAAACCCAGATCTCCCACACCAAAGGCATGTGTCATATCCACTGCACCATCACCACCCATCACACATGCACAAAAAGTGTTCTCTGGGGAAGGGTGGCATCGTTTTGTTACAAGAAGGTGCATCTACAGTGTCAGGAGGAAAAAAAAAATAAAGACAAAAACACACATGACAAAGTAGAGAGGCACCAGTTAGCTTCATTTTTTCCTGATTTTGACACTACAAGTGAATTACTCACTGACAAACAGAGGTGAAGGCACCAACAAACAACAGGAACTCCAGCATAATGCTCCTCCTCATTATCACTGTTTTCATAAGGATCAGTCTTATTTGCCTCAGACTTAACAAGAGCTTTTCCCTCACAGATGGCTTATACTTTCCTATAACAGCGCTACTCGATTTTGGAGGTGTTTTTTTTTGATGATCTCTTATAATATTAAAAATACTACTTTCTAAAAAAAAAAAAGAAGAAAAAAAGGGGTTAGAGAATACGAAACGACTGTACACATACAGCTGTGAAAGAGTTTTCAGCAGTCATGGTGCCATTTCAGTGGATGACGAGCTAAAAAGGATCACAACTGCTGTTTCCCTAACCAGAGAGCTCCAGTTCTGTGCTAAACGCTGGAGTTTCGCCACGGGTGGGTATCATGGGTGATTGCTCAGAGAAGACTGGCACCAGTTTCTAAACTCTGTCTCCATTAGTCTGTTCGCTGGCTCTCCACGGCATCAAACACACTTCAAAGACTTTCAACAGATTTCAAAATAGAAATCATAATTATGACAAGAATGGTGACTGATGAATCACTGACTCTGTTACCCCGGGCTTCTCATGCTGTTGCTTATTTTAAGAAAATTAGCAGGCTACACAAGATAAGTTTCCCAGAAAGCATTCGGAGATGATGCCACATTATGCCGCGGTACGCCACTTTTGGAGAAAATAAGAGGCCAAGCTGATACAGTACACTATCTTCTTGTGATATTTGTAGAAATTCAAAACGTCAAGCATATGAAACAGTTTCCACATAAAAGTTCAAGTTGATGCACAGGCCTGGGTAAAGCTTAATTATAACCCAGTAAGCTTCACACATATGTATGTTGAAAATATTTAGCTGCCAGAGGAGGCATTTAACTGTAAGCAACAGTAGTCTGAGGATGTTCATTTAATATAATCCCTTAACAAGTTACATTTAAAACGAAATAATAATTTATATCATTACAATTACAAAAAGATTATGGGTAGACATTTGGAAACTGAGAGCTTTGCTTCATATTCGTAAAAAAAATAGTTTGAGGCTGTATTCAGCAATACTGCGATACAAACATATTTCATTATAAGTCAATTCCTGCATTGAAAATTTTACTTAAGTAATATATGTAAGTTTACTAGCAGAATGTACTTTAAGTAAAGTAAACGCATAAGGCAGAAAGATTTGCATTACACTATTATATATTATATTATTGCATTATTAATACTGATGTGTAAGTAGCATTTCAATGTTGTAGCTGGTCACGGTGGAGCTAATTCTAACTATTCTAACTATTTTATATACTTTAGGGTAGTTTAATCTATAATACATTATATTTTATAAACTTATGTGTTTTGTTTGTAAAATCTTGATCTGGAAAGTAACTAAAGCTGTCAAATAATAATATGCAGTTAAGTAATAAAGTACAATATTTCCCTTTCAATTTCAGTGGGGTAGAAGTATAATGTAGCATGAAATGGAAATAATCAAGTAAAGTACATGTACCTTAAAAGTACAGTATTGCTGTAAATGTACTTAACATTCCACCACTGGTAAAAATGCTTAACACATTACTGAAGTGACAATTTAAAACAAAACAGCACTGATAAAATACTTAAGTCAAACTTGTATTACTTGTAAAAGGTGTGAGCTATTCCCATGATGTGTGTTTTTTTTGTTTTTTTTTATTGCCCGGATGCACATCTGCAGGATGGACACGTTTTAAAAACATATACATGCTCCACGGAACACAAACCCCCAGAGTACACTCATGAAGATGTCAATCAACAGTGCACATTAACACTTCACAGATGACCTGAGGGAATATTGGAGAAACAGGAGTTTGGGCTTCATGAATCCACATTTCAAGTCAGCATCATATTTTATCATCACTGAATTACATCACTGAACAACTCTGAAAAAGGTGGTCTGAAAGTGTCTCATTGTTGGGCAAACCAGGAGTGGAACGGCTCACAACTTGGCTCAGTCGCTCACAGTTGTCATTTATATAATCTGTCACATGTGATACTTCAGCCAGCATTCTCAGCACTCATCAGCCTAATATACAACATTCGACAATTAGTTAAAGAATCTAATGTCTGGTTCGACTGGTCATGATTGCTTTCCAAGATGGCGCCCGCATGTAAACATGAACGCTACTGTCTTTCTAAACTATCTTTTTAATAAAATGCCTGTACACTTAAAAAGTTCTCAATGCTTCGGTTTACATGTAGGGACCCTCATTATGCTACAGTTGAAGGGTGGTGCTATTTTGAGCCTTGTTAGTGGTGTAGAAATAGAGATTTACCCTCTGCCCCGAAGGCTAGTGTTACAAGTTAATCACCGGTTTGCGCTAGCTTGTTTCTAGCTAGAGACACATTCAATTAGCATGAAAACATGTCCCAGAGAACGGTTGACTCGGTACACATATGTTATTAACCCCTAGGTTCATTTTGCGCCGGAATTGTCCTTTAAGAATTAGAGAAGAATCTTAGTTTTTGACTGACTGTGTGTCTGATGATATGTGATCGGTTATAAGATCAACAGCTGTTCATTTTCTTTCCTGGCTGTGTTTGTAGGGTTCATTATTTTTGGCTGATTATAAAAGTGAACAATATTAAAATATGAGTGAAAACCCAGTTTAAAAAAACACAATTTGCAGGTGATTTGTGCTTTTTTTTCATATTTTTCTCCTCACTTTCTTTTACCCTATAGAGGCATTTTCTGAGTGTTTAATATTGCAAAGGAGATCTTGTTTATTGTGCTTATCAGTGCTCTTTTGCAACGAGAATCACAACAACTTTGGGAGGCATTGGGATATATAATCTGTGTGAAAATCAGTTGAAACCGACCTGGTCATGTCAAAGAATTTGGTAATGTTTATTTTTTTTTGTAAATTGGTTAAAAAATAAAACAGTAGGCCTTAAATCAGCTAGCTCAATGTTATAGGCCAGTACTAACTTTCAAGTACAATGCGAAGTTTATAAATTCCCTACTTTTGCGCCATCCAGTAGTAGTATCAAGAATGCCACAGTTCATGGGGACCAAGAATGATTGCGCTGAAGGCAGCAAAGACACTGGACAATGACAACACACTGATATTTCAGACTGACAAGAAAGGCAAAAATTGGCAGTATCATTACTCTTCTCAGAATTGGTCATATAGGTCTCAATTATTCATTATACAAAATAGGCAAACATCCAACTGGAATATGCACATACTGTCACCAGCCAGAAACTGTACTAATACATTGCAAGGAATACAATATCCAGAGAAACCACCTTTTCAGACACTTGACGTAAGGCAAACCACCACGACTTTTCACTGTCAGGGCTTTTGGAAAAAACAAGGCATGTCACAATATTATTAATTAAATAAAAATTGTAAAAAATAATCTAGTTTTTTTGTTCTTCTACATTTTATTATTGTTATTATTTTTTCTGCATTTATTCCTCGTTCACACTCCAGTCCAGTTGGTGGCGGTAATGCACCTTTAAGCTGGTTTGCCAACCACCAATTAACCGTAAAAAATAAAAAAAAAAAACCATCCTGATTGTCTGTCAGCATTTACCCCAAGGGGGTAAGCCAGCCTCCACAAAGCATACCTCCTATGGAGCCATTTTGTTGCTAACAAGCCATCACCCGTCGTTAGCATCCCATTGACTGTCATTCATTTTGGCGCCACTTTGACAGTGAATAACTTTACATCTGAAGTGTTTAAAGACTCTATTTGTCCATTCTTTATTTCAAAATAAACACAGCAAAGGCTCCATTACCTTGTATCTCACGTTATGGTTATCCATAGCAAGCATTTTTGTAAAAATAGGCTAACGATTGTGTCACGCCACTTACTGTCGCATAGTAGAGGAATTACCGTACAGATGTGGATGAATGTCTGTGTAGCATTTCTTGTAGTTTCAGGGATCCCTCCTTTTTGTGTCCCATGTGTCAGAGGTTACAAGACAAGATACAAACTAAAAAGAAAGTGCTGCTTGGTACAAATTCACATAAAAAGTGTCATAAAAAGTCGTACGTTGATTATTTACACAGTGTTTGCAACGAGAAAGCGATTCGCTTTCAAGCTAGCATCAAGCAAGCTAGCTGGCTGTGGCTAGCAGTTAGTGAACAGTACAAAATACTGCACAAAATGCAATAAAATTAAGGATTAGGTCCTTATGGGGTATGGTTCAGTTATTGTACCTTGGCATATTTGCATCTAATTTAATTAATCACTCATTTAATGCGCCACCCTGCGAGCATGCTAAGTGACCAAAATTAAACACACCCACAATGTTACGTGGCTAGATGCTCATTGACTTCTGCATTCACTGAGAAACTTGTGCTTTCAGTGAGGTGTGTGAGGACTATCGAATATTCCCCAATGTGACTGCAGAGCCTCATTCAGCTCAACATGTCTGAAAACTTTGAGAAGTGCAGTGGGACAAAGAGGCTTAGTGGACTGGTTACACTGGGACAGAGAGGTTGAGTGGACTGATACACTGGGACAGAGAGGCAGAGTGGACTGGTTACACTGGGACAGAGAGGCAGAGTGGACTGGTCACACTGGGACAGAGAGGCTGAGTGGACTGGTTACACTGGGACAGAGAGGCTGAGTGGACTGGTTACACTGGGACAGAGAGGCTGAGTGGATTGGTTACCCTGGGACAGAGAGGTCCGAATGGACTGGTTACATTGGGACAGAGAGACTGAGTGGACTGATACACTGGGACAGAGAGGCCAAGTGGACTGGTTATACTGGGACAGAGAGGCAGAGTGGACTCGTTACACTGGGACAGAGAGGCAGAGTTGAACTAGTTACACTGGGACAGAGAGGCTGAGTTGGACTGGTTCTATTATGATTTAAGAATGAAGGAGCAGAGAAGTTGGACGTAGAGCAGATTGAGGAGGACTTTTGAAATGTCTGACTAGGAGTTCTTCTCTGTTTGTATGTCTGTTGTACTTTCCTCCAATGCACACATTCAGGTGTGCAGAGATCTTTTTCTAAAAACCTTTACTCAAGTAAAACTGTGGCCACACCCAACATCCTATATGCAGGACTTACAAATTGTTGTTATCTCTCTGTCAACACAAACACTGACATGCCAATGAGTGCACATGCTGCATTTAAAGGCCCGAAAGAGATTGATTGGGCGACACCTTCGGTATGTTTCTGCTACATTTAGCTCCAGATTAATAGGGACGTTACACTCAGGTTGCTGCAGCACAACATCGGCAGGTCTGGCTCGTGCAGGGGAGTCCTAAGTGCCTACCCATGAGCCCTTGGGACTGCGCAGTAAATCAAACAGGAAATGCAGCAGAAAGCCTAATAAAGTTATTCTAATGATAGCAATCTCCGCGGTATCACCCCGGTGTAAATCGGAAACCTCTCTCTCTCTCTCTCTCTCTTCTGCTGAGCTGCTGAAAGCCAAACATTTTCTAAAAAACATCTCAACCTCCAAACGTGGAGAAGCGGAAACAGAAGGTTAGAGGTGTGGAAATTAATAACATTAATCACTGAGATACTTTCTACCCTCCTCTCTTTGCCTTCTGGTTTTGAAGAGACAAGATTATACATGAACCAACTCAGGGGGGAATGAAACTGTCCTTCTGATCACATTAATTCTGTAATATCACGCTGACATGAATATGGATGCTGATTTCTGAAAAAAAGTGGCTCACGCCCTTGTCTTATCCTGATTATTAACACCTTCTAATTTTTCAGTCAGGTGAGTCCTGTAACTCCAGCACAGCTGCAGGCCTCATCTTGCTGATAGTGTGCAGTTACCACCTCAGAGATGCAGTCGGGGCCTTTAGCTGCTTTTACATTCCAGGTCTTGTATTTATGTTTGCGGCACACCACCCCTGGCTGCCCTTTTATTCTGTCTCAGACCTAACGGCTTTAGTTTGAAGTTTGTAGGCAGACACAACAACCCCGCCGTGGCTCCTCAGTGCTCAGACCTTCCACCTCCTTTACAATTCAAGCATCTAAATCATAATGTTGTGAAACGGACAGATGGATCTGCTGAGCTTCCGAAGAATTCTATTATCTTCAAAGTTTATGCCAAAGCCTCCGGTCCATTTACTCGGTGTGTTTAAAGACACAAAAATCAATATTAGTTTTTTCTTTTAAATGTAGCACTGAAGAACGTATTTTACAAAGCAAGTAATTTCAGTTTTTGGATAGCAGAAAAAGAATTAGTCCAAAATGAGCTTAAATATTAATAAATGTTACTTTTGTAGCCTTTTTATCTCATTGTAAGGTTTTCTATATAACTGACTGTGCAGCCTGCAGTGAGAGGGAGAGAACAAAAATCATAGTGAAAATCAACTCCTCTCTATTTATTGAGCCTGTTGTGCATTTTCTAGAAATTTAGCTGAAGTGGCCTCTTGTTATTTGAAGTACTAATTGAACCCGTTTCCCTTTTCCAAACCTGTCCTACCATTTTCATTTTAAAGCAATAACTCATCGATGAACAACGCCAGTCAGCAGGCGCCACTTGTCACAATGGTTCCACTTATGCATTGACCAAAACAGACTCAACAGCGAAAGTTGCATCACAGATTTTCAGGCCGCTGGCGCGTCAAAGTGCCTTACCACTTATCAGTCTGAAATGTGTATAATATATTCAGTTTTAGCTGTTTTTTAAAAGCAGAGAGATGAAAGCGTCTCAGCAGATAAACTGGTGGAATTGAGGTGTGCGTTTTTACAAAATACGTCCGTTTTTCGACTTTTCCACAAACCTGTCCTAGGAGGTTTACACGCCGAGGCCTCTCCAATAAAATTCAAACAAGAATCGTATTTTGTCTTTGATATTGCTAAATGTCTTTAAACCATGTAGAACCATTGCAATATTTGAACCATATTGAACTTAATTCAGTGGATTTAAGTAAAGCGTGCTCGCATATGTGTTGTTGTTAATCAGTTGTGATCTTTCAATCATGAGGGATGCTGATCCAGGAGAAGTTGACACGACCTGGTCGGCAATCTGCATGGGAGCTGAGGTGCGGATATTTCATTCAGGCACATCTTTCCTCTGATCATAATTGCACAGCGACAGATGGGCAATGGAGGAGCACGCAAGTATACAGCGTGCATAGAAATGTCCTTGTAGCTCTGGATAGAAACAGCTTTAAAGCAGTCAGGTATGTTTTTCTTTTTTTTTTGGACACATTTCTTGCCTACGTAACACTTCTTCTTCACAGCCGGGACAGAGTAGCATAGTAATGGTCATAAGTTCCAGGAAAGATGAGAAGTTTGAGCTATGAATAGTTGTAAATCTTTCTTGTTACAGGTGAATGATGGAAATTGTGGCCGTTTTTTGAATCCGAGAGCTTCTCTACCAAGTTAATGGAGCAGTTGTGAGGCCTCTTGCCACCTTTCCCTCCTCGACAAGTAAGCATCAAGAGAAAAAAAGGGAGAACGGAGAAGAAGCAGTTAAATTGCCTTAACAGCTGTGCAGGGTATGAATAACTCGTTAGCTGTGTGCATTTTAAGTCGTCAAATCCCGAACCCTCACCCCCACCCACCCAACCTATCCCTCATTTGCAAAGGGGACAGGAGGGAGGTGCTAATTAAAGTGATAAAGAGAACAAATCTTATCAAATCTGGTGCTGGATTTTTTTAGAGGGTGGGGTGGAGGTGTCGGTGTGTGGGGAGAAAAAATAAATAAATCCAGGGTTACATCTGTATTCTCAAACACTCAGGGAAGGTGCTATTTCATGTTTAATTAATTAAGCAATCTCTTTAACTGTATCTTGACAAATGTGATGCCAATTAGATAGTGAGGAGAAATTGTTTATTGCTAATTAATGGTTGATTTCAGGGGAAAAGAAGTTCATTCCCCTGGTATCATACCTTTTCCTAACCATTACAGTATGATGCATAAATGAGCATCTACCTCCAACTCTCCATTACAACTCAACTTATTGTTGGATGAATGGATAGAAACGGGATGGAACAGAAGGAACAGAGGAAAAAAGCTCTCTGAATTAGATACAGTTCTCCTTTACAAACATATTTTGTATGCCAAGCATCTTAAATTCCCAATGCTTTCATCCTGAATCTCAGAGGTAGTTTGTATAAAAAGATACATGAGATGTGACCTACGTCTGCATTCTAAAGACTGTTTTTTATTGTCCCATAGTGTGGAACATAGAGGCTTATTGGGAATATTGAAAGGAAAAAAGAGTTGGATAGAGTTGGATGAAGCCCAGCTAGGGTTAGGTTGATATTTTTGGTCAGCTCCAGTGTGCCACAGATGCATGTGCAGCAGAGCCCCTTGTGGCCAGTAGTGATATTGCAACACGTCAAATAACATTCATAAATAAATGTTCTTCCTTAAAATACAGGGGGCATAAGTAAGTACACCCCTATGTTAAATTCCCATAGAGGCAGGCATATTTTTTATTTTTAAAGGCCAGTTATTTCATGGATCCAGGATACTATGCATCCTGATAAAGTTCCCTTGGCCTTTTGAATTAAAATAGCCCCACATCATCACATACCCTTCACCATACCTAGAGATTGGCATGGTTTTATTTCAGTTAGCCTAATTGCTGGTTTGATTTGCATTGAGAGATGATTTTATGGAAAGTACCCCATGCCAATCTCTATTTTAATTCCAAAGGCCAAGGGAACTTTATCAGGATGCATAGTATCCTGGATCCATGAAATAACTGGCCTTTAAAAATAAAAATATGCCTGCCTCTATGGGAATTTAACATAGGGGTGTACTTACTTATGCCCCCTGTATTTTAAGGAAGAACATTTATTTATTTACGATACATTATTCATTCACAAACAAAATTGGTGTCCTTAAAGGTTGGATTTTTCCTCATTTTTTTAATTAAGGCATTAAGATCAATTTCCAAAAGATAATTTTTTTATTCCTCTTTTTAGTCAACTTGGGTGTCCTAATTTTTTCACATGACTGTATATATACATATTATGGCATGCCGTTTAGGAAATTATTATATATATGTAAAGTTTGAATATATTGAATGAAAGTCTGAATATATTGAATGGAAGTCTGAATATATTGAATAAAAGTCTGAATATATTGAATGAACCTTGAATATATTGAATGAAAGTCTGAATATATTAATTGAACATTGAATGTATTGAATGAAAGTCTGAATATATTGAATGAACCTAGAATATATTGAAAGAACCTTGAATATATTGAATGAAAGTCTGAATATATTGAATGAAAGTCTAAATATATTGAATGAAAGTCTGAGTATATTGAATGAACATCAGAATATATTGAATGAAAGTCTGAATATATTGAATGAAGGTCAGAATATATTGAATGAAAGTCTGAATATATTGAATGAAAGGCGTGTTGATGTTATCGTGATGAAAGGGACCTGCCTGACCAAAAAGGTTCCTTTCATTTCATTCAGTCTTCCACGATAAAAAAGTGAATAAACTTCTTCATTGGGAGAACAGTACTGGATACGGTTACCGTTACCACTGTTTGGCCCCTACATGCATTCGCCAGTGTGTTAATAATCTCTTCATTGCTGTAAATTGCTGACACTAGATTTCTTGCTGATTCGCTCATAGTGTCACACTTCGGTTAGGATTACACGAACGAAAACACTAGATGGCGGCAGACAATGACGTCAGATTCCATTTCAACATTCATTCAATATGTTCAGACATTCATTCAATATATTCAGACTTTCATTCCATATATTCAGACTTTCATTCCATATATTCAGACTTTCACTTTCATTCAATATATTCAAACGTTACATATATACATTTTTTCATTTAGGCCTGCATACTGCTGTTACTTGTCTTGATTTTGTCTTTTGATCTTTTCAATTTTTGTATTTCTGTTGGATATTTAACTTTACTCAGGTCTCACTTGTAAATGAGGTCTTGAACTTAATGTGATTTGCTTAAAAGTATATACGTATACTGTATAATTAATATAGAAAATGGAGCCATTTTTATAGAAATTCACTTTTGTGTGGACTGGACAGATACAAAAAACATAGATAAACTTCAACAGTCATCTGATGTATGTATCATAGTGTTTTTAGCCAAAGCTAATTCATGAAACTTGTCCCCCCCCCCCAGTAGGGCCGTAGGGCTAGTACGGCCGGATGCATGTCTTTTCACCGATGTCCGTTTCCTTCCGCATTCTTTGTGTTGGAATTTTAATCTCTGGTCGATTTATGAGGACTATGGTTAACTGCTCCTCAGATGTCTGCAGGGTAAATCCAGACAGCTAGCTAGACTATCTGTCCAATCTGAGTTTTCTGTTGCACGACTAAAACAACTTTTGAACATACACATGTTCCACCAAAAAAGTTTCTTCCTGAGGTTCTTTTGCAGCGGCTCCGTGCCCATGACGATTGTGATTGGTTTAAAGGAATGCCAATAAACCAGAGCACGTTTTTTCCCATGCTGGAATGCTGTGTGACCTAGCCAGATCCTCCTTTGCAGCGCTGTGGAGGAGGATCTGGTAAAGCAAGACTAGGAGTGAAGTAAATAAGCTAGCTCACTTTTTAGATTAGATCAATTTTCTCCTACTTTTGTGTAACAAACATTCATATAGTATATTTGAAAGCCAGGAAGCTGCCACTTTAACAGACAAACGAACAAGTAATGTTACAGAATCCATGAAAGACAGGGCTTTGGTTTGGATGGTGTGTCATAGAATTGTAACATTTCAATGCATGAAACAGTTTTAAACCACAACATCAAGGTACGCAAATTTGTATGAAATCATCAATTTTTAATCTTTGTGTCCATTTCTTCGTCTATAAAAACAAAATCATTTGTGTGTCATGTGTCACTCCTGAGACTAATACAGGCCTGACCTCTGCGTGCACGCCAATTTTCACAGCATTCAGATCCCACACCACCACCGCAGTGAAGTCATAAAAATGCCTTTTGTTCCTCAACACTTCCTCCCATTGAAAACCACTTGTGAATTATCATTTTCTCAGGGAATACAGTCTGCCGTCATCTTTCAATTATCGTATGCCAAAGTGAATTAGTTCTCTTAAAATAGCAACATGACACACTGTGAGAGTGTCGCCGTCTCTTTGGCGCCCGCAACTTTTCTGTGTTGGGCTGGTAGGAACATTTCCTAATGTGTCACTGCGCCAGTTGATTTAAGTTGAGTAGGAGAGTTCTGGTTGAACACAGTCTGAGACTACACGCATAATGAAAGTACAAGCTGAACAGAACTCTCATGGTCAACAGGAATATCATTCAGATATGAAGTCCTATATGTGTTTAATTTATGGCCGTTTGCTTAAAATGGGTGCTTAATTGTGTTGAGAGGGGCCTCCCAGACTAAATCTATTCTGCATATAATCAGAAATTTACAACTTTTCCATCTCTGGCGCCGTCCAAAGAAGAAACATGCTGGGGAATGGGGACGGGGAGAGTGTGCGTGAATTTTAATTGCGCTCACAGCAACACAGCCGGCGACTGCAGTGACATACACCAGTGTTCCCTAAGGTATAAAAAATTAAAAATCAACTGAGTAAAAAAGAAAGTTGTCTTAGATGGGGTGGAGGAGTGGAGGGGGGGAGTTGCAATGGCATATCCAAATGAAGAGAGAGAGACTAAGGGACTAAATTCCCCAAAGATGGTTTATTATTCCATGCTAAAATGAAGCAGGAGCAAGGAGTGGTAGTCAGCGATG